>NC_064874.1:40901902-40981902 GCF_943734745.1 Anopheles darlingi
CACACACACACACACACACACATACATACATACAAAGAGCCCACCGGGGGTCCGCACAGAGAGTTGATGAAATGGTGCAAGGGCACCACCATTGCCGCTCCTCCATACCATCCACAGCACTGCCGTGCACAGAAGATCGCAAGTCGCACGTTCGCAGTCCCTTTAGTAGTTAATCCAAGCCATTCGTCGGGCCAAATAAAACCAGATTGTTAGTTCGTGTGGGGGCACGACGAGTATAACGACCTCGCTCGCCACGAAGATCTGGTTTGGAATGCCAGTTGCTGCAATTTTAGCGACACTCCCCATGGATTCGCAAGCGTGCGATCGTGAGGAGTCTAATTTTAAAACACTTCATCTGGCAGTACTGTTTCCCGATGCGGCCAAACAATTTGTCACCAGCTAGAAGCACCAACCAGTCAGTATCCCCCCCTCTCCGGACGAATCCAGAAGATTCTTTGGGATCGCTCTTTCTCCGCCTCGATGAACCAACACACGAGAAAAACAAGTTCGCATCCCAGAGCCACACATTGCCGGGGGAAGTTCGTGTGCCGTGACGAGTAGGAGCAGTAGAGTGAGTCACTCTGAAAGTGTGAACTAAATAACAAATTTAAGCTAATTGGTCCAGACAATTAAGATCGATTCCCGGCGACCCTAGCACCGTAACCACCGTACCAGCAGAATTTTGACGACAGTTCCAAACTTTGGAATGCTGTTGCTTGAGTGGCGGCCGCACAGTCCCACCACGAAGCACATTCCGGCGCGGAACTCGAGAAATTGCCTTATCCATATGCTCATCGTTTGGTGATGGTTCTGCGCCATGTGTGTTGGACACGAGTTCAAAATGGACTACGCTGCGAAAGATCATGTTGGAAAGGCTTATGCATTATGGTAATTTACTGCAAAATAAGCTTCAATATTGACTAGTTGACTGGTTGAAGCTGGTGGTATAACTAACCACCGCTAGATGATCTCTTCCATGTGATCCTTCAATCTTCACAAAGCGGTAGAATCTAGTGAAGCGATCTTTGACATTTCGCTAGCCTGCAACTGCCAGGGCCGTCACATTGTACCTAGTTAAGGTATTTAATAAAAAAAACGGGCAAATGTCGCATCATCTGTACCAAGGACGACCTTCGTTAGAAATGCGACTCGCCAAACTGCGATTTAACGTTCGCTTAAATCTTTAATGGCTTGGACAATCGCTTAAGATGGCGTACCACCACCGGACGGCTGCACATGCACGACGACCTCCTCCTTCTGGAGTCGTAAAGTATAGATAATGAAAACGGTATCTCCGACAGATACCCGACCCATTACTGATGTTAAAGGTAGAAATCGTTGATTTACAGCCCGCCACACAAGGTTTACGAGCCTCCGCACTCAGCCCCAGGGCTGAACATGCATTCCGTAGTCCATCGCGATAGCAAACTAGACGAACGAGCGACCACAATACCGACCATGGCTAGCGATTGGATTCAATTAAACGATTCAAGTCGAAACCATCGCGAAACCGCCACAATTACAAATGCACCAAGGCCCTCTTCACCTTTCAGCAATGACCCACGGGGGTGATCCTGGTTTATCACAATTAAATGCCAATTGTTTTGTGATACCTAGCGCGTACTAGCTAATTGCCGATTGTGCACTTTCTCCGTGATCTGTAAAATTCACTTGACAGTTTGATTGATAGTCTCACCGGAAGAAAGTCTTTTGCGGGCGGGGATAAGGCATTTCACTTCCGCAAACCCTCTCGTGGAATCTTGTGGAATTTCTCGAATCTGATATCGAATTTCGGAACATCGCATCTTTAGCCGACTGAAGATAGATGAGATTTGCTCGCAATAAAAGAAAGTCAGAATATTGAATGCAGCTTTCGAGCGCTCGTTTTACGACAAACTCTCGATACGATGGTTGGTGCAGCGCAACGAATGGAATGAGTTATCAGTGAACAAACGATTGAGAGGCAGAATCGGCTCGACCAGAGGTTTCACCGCCAAACGCCAATTTAATATACATTCATGAGGCATCCTCATTACAAACTCTTAATTTGTGCAACATGCATCACGGTAGTAAACCTAACATGCACCTTTATGAATGCAACTTTCTTGGTTGCTAATGTCCAACACACCGACAAGCGTAGGTAGATCGTGCTGTTGCTATTCAAGATCTCGGCCAACCGATTCGCACAATCGCGCATTGCCCACGTGCGTTCCGTTTAATTGACGGCCCGTAAGGGGCAGTTTGTACAGATCTGCTGGTAATGATTTTGCTAATCACGCACAGCCCCCCTCCCTTTCCATTCTGTGAATCCTCTGCCACACCTCTCAGCTGGGGCTTTCCCCAGCGAATCATTTTCACGGCCACCCTACACGACATTCCTACGTATATTATGATTCGGAAACAATGGGCACCGCCGCCAGCGAGCACAATAACAATGCACATTGCACCGATTTCTCAGCAATGATGATGCGCATACCGATGCATCGTGAAGATCAATTTGATCTTTACCCATCAGCCGGGGCAGCAGTTAAGCAAGGTGGAAAAGACCGTGAAATGATGCAAAACCAAAAAAATCCAATATAGCAGGCTATTGCAACGTATCATATGGGCGATATTTATCGCAGTTCTCACAATAAATTTTAATAAACACTCTCTGCGTTGGTGCGTTACCTTGAATTTTGATGATGTGCTAGCAATTACTACTTGACTAGTTATTGTTGTTATTTGAAGCATTACTGCAACATGCATACTTTTCAAAATCAACTTGATTTCCATAAAATTAATCTTTTAAAAACTTTAAAAAAACCTTTACTCTATGATGTCTTTGTTGCATGTAATTGATACTGTACATTTAGAAAGATCATGCTGTAGGTATTTATCCTTTGAATGCGCATGAATTCTATTCTCAACTGATTGAAATTCCCTTGTAGGCGTAAAAAAAACCCAAAAATAACTTTTAAAACTCCAACTCTATCAAATGTTCAAAAACCCACAATCAACATCTTCGAATAACTTATTATGCAAAATTCCACAACAAGTGCGTTGTATATGTTGCATATTCTAATAAACTATGCAAACTTCAATACTCCCTGAGTATGGCAATACTTATTTATTAAATGACATAAATTTTCCAATTTTATCATGTAAAAATTTCAATTAATGTGAATTATAGAGTATGAACGTACTGTGTGAGAAAACCTAGTTCAAACAAATTGCTATCAAATCACTTTACCGTCACGCGCCATTAGGTAAACGATTAGAACTTAACAACTACACTAAAATTAATTGAAGAACTCAGTGGTGCAAGGCACCCCTCAAAACCACTAGACGGAAACAACGGACGGCGCCACGGTCCTTGGTTCTACGTTTATCAGCTGTTGGCAGCGTCAAAACAATGATTCAAAGCACAACAATAGACCAAGACAAGAAAAGCAACCATTTTGAGCCAATATACAAGCCAGCGAGCAGCATGTCTAATGAAATTGGCTTCGAGTACATTGGTTTGATAAGCTTCTTCTATGGCCTCGCCAGGCGCCAAGTGCACACACACAGACACAATGTAGCTCTTTAAAAGTTGACCATCGATCGATGCCTTCATTCTCGATGCCCGACCGATGATGATGCTCAAGACATCGACCGGGAAAACAAAAACAACAATTCGCTAGTTCTCTCGCTTGTTCGCGCTCAGCCTGCGTGGGGAATCACGTCGTAACACCTCGTAACCCAAGGAAGGCCGAAACCCAATTCCCCTTGCGTCAGCTAGCCGAAGCATCCAGCGAGCATTTCGTCCGGCTGCCGTCGTCGTCGAGTGGAGCGAATGGAAAACAGGTGAAAAGATGAAACCCGTTTCCTTACCATGTTTGGTGAACCCGTGATTAAGGGAAGGCGACCGAGGGCTCCTCGCTTCCCTCTTCCCTCGCACCACCTGCATGCGCATGAATAAAGCACTGCATTTAAGCATGGAATTAGAAATCATAATAAAATAAAGAAGCGATGGCAATGAAACAGGTAGCCTGCCTCTGAGACGCTGCCAGGCGGCTGTAAGAGCAGGATGAGAGGGAGAAGCGTCAGAGGCTTGGGTGGAACGCGGAGAAACGAAGAAACAAGAAAGTCTACATTGCCCAAGAGACCTACAAAACCGTGACGTTGGAATTTCTTCCGCCAAGTGATGGCGTGTCGGCGCAGACAGACCCAACATACATACATACACCAGCCAGCTGGTGTTGGCCCAGCCTCTCTGACTAGCGTCTCTGGGAACGGCTTAGGCTTCCGGGCCTAAGACTCTCGGAGGCTTGACACCGTGGTACCTCTTTCGGGGAATGTTCTTTCTAGGTTAGCACGTACTTTTTTCACATCCCAGCCACGTGGCTAGCAGTGCTGGGAACATGGGGATTGCCTCGCAGGAAACGGGATCTATTAGATGATGAATCTCAGGTATTACACCAGCACATGACTTAATGATCATCACGTCGAACCGGTATAACAATATTTTACTCGCTAACTAGTGGTGATAAGACACCACAAAGACCATGTTTTAAACGTCAATTTGAGGGTAGGCGCTTGTGAAACAAATACATCCTAACAAGTTGGCCCATAACTACCAACTCCTACAGCAGAGAAGCTCGTGGAGTACGGCACAACACGGGGGGTCAATGTTTTTGAACTGGACTGGACACCGCTAAGAGCAGGTCAAATGGTAGTTTGAACGGTCTTAATCCGCGGTTCACTGAGTGCCTGGCAAACACAACTCAATCGCCGTTCACTTCTTAGCAGCTCTTCCGATCCGATACCTGGTGCGTAATGATTTATGAAAGCCAATTAGCGATGACTACACCTGTCCGTTACAGCCACGATGACACAGTAACGAGACGAGTAGGCTGGATGAAGTCACAGTCGACAAATAGAATGTGTGATGCCAAATACACTTCTTCCTCCATCTTGTGGTTGAATGACCAGTCCGTGAGTGAGCATACAGCTTGCCTAACCAATACAGAACCCTCACCCACAAACATGCACATAAATGTGTCATCCGTAGATTGCCGTCATTGGCCGTTGACCATACCGGGCCGAAATAGAAATAGTTGACTCACGATAGTTCCGTGCAGACGAACCCGGTCATCTCGAAACGTTATCTGGAATGAGCCACGTCACTCGGGATGAAATAGTTTGGCTACGTTTGAGGCCATTAGTCAAAATGGTTTGCTTACCGATATGACTTATGGGTGGTACAAATTCCAGCGGCTGTTGTGAATCATTTTCACTTCGTTTCGGAAGATAATATCCATTTTTTTTCCACCCGCACACTTCTTCGCGCGGATGTTTCCAGGCCAGCAACTGTGCCGCGGTGGTTTAAGAAGTAAAAGCTCGAGTCAATTTCAAAAACGCTCCCGAAAAAGAAAAAAACTCTGGCCACTCTCTGGTCTGTTTTTCGTGCGTCTTTCTATCTTCACATTTTACTACTACCAGTCGGTTCCCATGGAAACAACCCGATGGACTCGAGACCAGCGCTGGACGACTACTGTAGTAGTTGTTACCGGCCTCTAGCCGTTCCTCCAAGGGCTTTTGGGGCCAAACCAAGAGAGGTCGTCGAAAGACCTGCCGCCGCGCCCGCGCTGCTCCCAGAAATCTCATCATCACTCTCTTCGAATGGGGCCACGGCGGCGATCACCGTTCATCTAGCGACTGTGCAATTCATCTATCATTCCCACCCGGTGGCCGACAAATGAGAAGACTGGTGCCTTCCGCCTCTTTTTTTCATGTTTCCCCGCTACGATCTTCTTGATCGATCGAAGAAGCCCAAGAAACGGAAACAGATACTCGGTTTCCCCTCGGTGCTGGTGGTGGTGTTTCCCAAGCGGTCTTTCTAAGCTAAGCGGTTCCGCTGCGATGACGAGCAATCATGGCCACCGACTCAGCGACATCCGGACGGCAAAGACTCGGCCAAAGACAAGGAAACACGCAAGCAGCGAAGGCAACAAAAAAACTCGGAAACAAGCAAACGGCAGCAAACATCAGAAAAGCTGGCCTGCCAGGCGGCTCTAGTTTCATACCAAAGGCCCGCTCCACTGGTCAGCCACATACCTGTAACTCGATGCGGCATGCACGGGTTCAGATTCGATGTTCGTACTCGAAAGCACTGCGCTTCAACTGCGATGACACCGTTCATGCTTAGCTTTCCGTTGCTTCTAGTAACGATGCAAATTGAACTTCTAGTGGCTTCAGCGCGTTCTCTCTCTCTCTCACTCGGGAAATTGTGAATCAGAAATGGTGCCACGACAAACGTACACTGCAAACTGAAGTTATGAACACAAAATCCAACCCAATACCAACTACTATCAGAACCTCAACCGAACAGTTGGTGACAACGAAACCGCCAATGCATACGCGATGCGCAATGCGATACAGCAGCCGCCTACTGTAACTTCACACTCAGTGTTTTGTTCACCAGCAGCTCAGCGCGCAGGGTGAAAGTACTCCCGGTCAAGACTCCGGTGCGATACGACTACCGAGGTTGACATTGCCCACAGCACGACAACAATTCGATCGGGTACAGTAATGATCGCACTTAGACGGTGCCGCACCACCACCATTCAGGAAGCCATCTAACGTGGACAGATAATGGTTTTGGGGCCCATCCTTCACCCTTGAGCGATCGTTATACGACGGTAGCTTGCGGTTAGCGTTTCCATGTCTGGCACTGTGTGAGGATCGGAATGAAATTGAGCAGCTTTTACTGCAACACTCTCGTTCACGGCATCGCGCTCTGACGCCCATCAGCCGGATGTTCACTGTTGCCTATGCTGCAAGGCAGATGTAGTCGGTACATCAGTCATACAATTGCGGCGAGATCATGTTTTGTAACATGAACACAGTTTGTGCACACCGGGCACAAAGTACTGTTGTCTGAGGGTAGATAGGATCGTTTTGATCCATCAAATTATCCCAAACTTGTTTACTGATGGTTATGTTCAGATACGCTTCATTTAAATGAAAGTATTTACTAAAGAGTAAGCCGTTTTGGAAGATTCCATCAGTTGTTATCGTAAAGCTACACCTCATATCACCAAATCACCGAAAGTCGCACTCGTTTCTGTAGCAGACAACAAGACCCCTTTTTCCAGAGCTGCTAAGTGCATCGATTTTTAGATAATGTGACCAGAACCCCCCACGCACCAGTCGCATGACGTACATCCGCGTGCTGCTCATACGATGTTTCTCGCGGGTGTCATCTGTCTATTCTCACAGGCGCCTCGTGGTACGGACACCAACAAAAAGCAACAAATACAATACGAGAAAAACATGTAAACACTGATAAGCAACACGTCAATCCGGGTCGCCGATTGCTAGGATGTGTGTCACCGTTGCGCTTCGTCATTATCGCTGTACAGCAGCTGCTCGGAGGAGGAATCGTTACTGAACTTTGGCTAGGGTAATCGCAGACTCGGCGGTATTGATGAAAGCCCATTCACTGTAGCCCATGCCACAGCGTCTAATTCTGTATCGTTTTGCTCTGTTTCGATGAGTTGAGAAAGGGAACTTCTGTCCTAGGTGCTGACGCGTACATTGGCCACCTGTTTTAATTCCAGATGAAAATTGGAGGTGGAACACTTCACTAGCGCGATCATCACGGATCATGCACGGCTCGTCATTCAAGGTACTCGGCACTTAACCATTCTCTGCCGCTCTTCCTTCACAACCACCACCTCCTCGTTGTTGGTTACTAGTAGTAGTAGTAGTAGTGCACGAGAAGCAAAGTGAAACACCCGAGTGATCGTCTACAGATGGTGCCTGTCGATCAATGTCGGCGTTCCCGGGCATCGCTCGATAGTGCAAGACGCCGCCGATGCCGCCGCCGTGGTGGCCGGCCATCGCTTTCACAATAAATTTATGCAAATATTGATCAGTTCGCCTCTGCCAATCCATGGTGGTACCACCACCCAAAAGGGAACTTAAATCGAAGCAATCGGAGTAGCGAGTAGCGTGCGAGAAGCGCGGGATGATACGCCGCACGCCATTATCAAGCTATGAGAGGATAGTCTATAAGCGGAGAAATCGCCCGAAGGAATTAATCTTTCGGCGTTCATTAGTTTGCACAAGTCCTCAGCAGGGCAGGGATTAGCCAAAATACACACACACACCAACACGCAAGATTAAGAAAAAAAGGCAAAACAAACAACTTGTCGGTGGCGCCAGTGGTCAGCGATGATAGTGGCGTTTGGTATGAGACGAGTTTCACCATCCGCCCGGACCCCGTTTGTGTTCAACGAGATGAAGTGGAGACGCCGAGCGTGGATTGATCGTGATGGGCGGCTCCAATGGCCGAAAATGGTCATGAGGAAATGTCACCCTGCAGCGACATCACACAACGCGCTCGCCGCTGGCCGGCCGGCCAACCCGACCGAGCGCATAATCAAAATCATTGAGACTGCGAGAGACCGGACACATACAGACAGAGTGGCACTGCTGCTGTGTCCGCCGTGTGCTGAACACTGCATCACCTTCCGCGGCGCTGCACACCACCAACATAGGCAGCATAAGTGACGGCGAGATACGAAATGTCAAACTTTCCCTTTTTTCGACTCCCGCCGCGGGCACACCAAAAATGGTGGAATCGTTCCGTCTGTAATGGTGGACGGGCCGAGCGGACGGACACCTGCCTTCGGTGTCCGGAGCCGACTACTGGGCGTTGATCGATGACAAATCTGGTAATTGTATCAGCTTTCACCGTACACAACCTTCGCTTATAGTACGCGGTCGCGCGATCGAAAGGTAGCAGCAGAGCAGCAATGCAGTAGCAGTGCAGCAGCAACGGTCAAGCACAAAAGGTTCAGTCATGCCTGGGAGCGACACACGTCGAGCAACAGGATCGTTAGTAAACGAATGAGTGGGATAACTGGGCAGAACGACGAAAATTCTTCGGATTCCTATTGATTTCTGACATAATGGAGTTTCACGTTTGCAGTTAGATAAGCAATAGGAAGATTACAGAAGCCCAGATAGTGAATTCTACAGGATGTTTCAGGACGTGAAGTCTTTGTACAAGACCATGAACTGTAAAAAAAAAAACAATTTAATTTCTTATTCCTTTTTCTTTTTTTCGGTAAATCGTATGCCAACCCTTCAATTTTCTATTGAAGACTATTCGCCCTGTATGATGTTTTTGTGTGCGAGTATTGGACACTTTTCAAATTTAGGGCTAGAGTTTCAGCTTGAAATTCTCGATTGAGGCCACTTCCACTTAAGTCATCTGTTGTCTCTGTGACCGTTTTTGTCCCAAAAAGACTTCACAAATTTTTAAGTTTTTTTAATTTTTTTCGGCAACATGACAATGTTCCAGAGCGGTATAATACTGAGCAACGAAAGGTATTACGTAGCTAAACTTGACAATTCTATTTTCGTTGATGATTACGCCAATCGGTTTATCAGACAGCACCTGATCACGTAATTCTTCGTGTGTCAAAGCAACTGTCTAAAATTCTTAATCCACTAGTTTTTAATGTGCTTCTGAATTGTCTTTCGCTACTGTTTTAAACCTTATTACTTGCATTTATGCTAAATTACTCGGTGAAATGTATACACACATGAATCATCCTATAATCATGCCTTTTCCGAAGAAACGGAGCCTTTCCATGCAATGTTTTCAGATCAATATCGTTGATTAAAAGCTTCCGATGCATTGTGCTGGTGATGGTCACATAGAACAGCTAGCAGGAGCCCTAAACAGGAGATCAGCGGTCTCCAAACTTGCACGTTAAACGATCACTACCACCACCACCATTGTAGCATGGACCAACGGAATTAGGTTGGAACGGGAGAGAGGGCCCGGAGCCCAGTGTTGCTGACACAGTGCCACGTGTGATGGAAGGACGTTGAATTGGTGCAAGCGTCAAAACCGGTGGCTACGTACATAGTTGCATGTCGGAAGCAACACGAACGAAGCAAACAACCAACGGGGAAGCAGCGTGACGGATTGGCCGCACAGCACGGATTTAATGAGATTTCGCGTCGGGCCCGCTGGATGTGGAGTTCTCTCATACACCATGACGCCAATGATGAAGGGAATGATGAGAGCTGTGGCGTTTTGGTGCTGTTTTGGAAATGGACTGCTTTGTTCTGCTAATGATATGCTTCCCGGTCCGTTGCATTGTCGCTCGCACCACAAAGAGCAGTTCTTCGGTCAAAGCAACCATCCCATGGAATGGTTGCCAACGTTGGTTGCCCTAAGCGATTCTTGCCAAAAAATAGCTACCAATACGATATGCCATGCGCGATTACATAAAAGAAACCAAACGCACAAGGAGCGATTAGAGGGCATGCGAAATGCTTTCTTCTGTTGCGCGTGGCGCGTTTCCTCACAGGACGATGCACATCTGGGTCAATGGAGTTAAGCGAGTGAACCTTCAACCCCCATCCCTGGGACACCACCGCACCTTGTCTCGGAGATGAAACGGGAGTGAAACCTCGTCGGGGAAGCAAAACCAGTCCACCCGCGAGTAATGCTGCATTCGGCAACGATGGGCACCACCACAACCACCACCACTGCACGGACCGAGCTTGCAAGAAGGAAAACAAGGTTTTGCCTCGATAACCCGACCTATCGTATGCCGAGCGAGCGGAACTGAACGAACGACTTCAACGGTGCAACGGTGCAATGACGACGACGAACCCGGCGGCTTCAACGGCCGCTGCGTTTTGTGAATGCGTTGCGAATTCAATGGCCGCGCGAGTGGGCGAAATAGGTTGGGTCCCAGCCACGAGACCGCCATCGTAAGCTCTTTACAGTCTGTGAATCAGCGTCACCGTCATCATCGTCATCATCATCGTCATCATTGTGAACCACGAGAGTGCACCTGAAAAACGATGGCCATGCCCAACAGCAGCAGCAGCAGAATGGAGCATTGACTCCCTAGAAACCTGGACTAGGTAGCACAACGGTAGCCTAGCAACATGCAAGCCCGCGTTACTTCGTTCCTTCGGTGCGAGTAATTTATCATCGTGCAAAAATCATCCACAACATGCGCTCTTGTGTGTACGCGATGCTCCGTACGTAGCTCAGCATGATCATCATCGTACCACAGAACCCTCCCTTCATTCGACCGGCAACCGGGAAGAAAGAGATAAAGTGTGTGTGAAAGAGAAAGAGAAAGGGATAGAGTGAATTTATTGTTTTAAAACATTGTGTACTCACGATCTTTGCCACCGTTTTCCAGCATTTCAGCCCGCAAATGCGACTTCCCGTAGACCCGGGGTGGTGCTGGTGTGAATGGGCCAAAGGCCGATGGCAAATGTGGCTTCGTGGAGTGCAAGGGCCATCGTCTTCCGGAATGCCCGGATACAATCCCGGGCACTTATGGCAACCCTTCTTCCTTCCATCGGGGATGGGGTGCTTGACTCGACGCTTATTGTTTTATTGTTCCAGAGCATTGTTTTTTTTTTTTTTTCGTTTCTTTCGTGGCCAGCAAGGTTCTTATGTAGGTGCATAAATCGCTTACGGAGCGGGTGTAGAATGTTAAGGATAAAAGTGAAACAGCACCAGTGCTCGGAATTCCTTTGGCCACTCCCACCGCGAGATCAAGGTTGGGTGGAACGTGGTTTCAGTTCAAGCCTTCCACCCCGCTACCCCCATTCAAAAAATAAAACGGTCACGATCGAACGGTAAGTAGGCCTTCACTTTCCGGTCGAATTGCTCGCTTATGCTGCCCTGGCCTGGGCTGTTTATTGGGTCTATTGGCTGTTGGTGTGTCGGTGTGTTGGGCGCTGTAAGCTGTACGCTTACAGGGATCATTTGTTGCGGCTCCAGCACATACTCTGTAGCTCTGTGCGAAGAGAACACTTTCAAGCAACCGAACGGCGTTAGACCATAAGGTACCGGACGGAATCGCGCCAATTTTGATAACCATCTTCTTGTCCCCGAATAAACGAAGTGTACCCTGACTGTCGATGGGACCGGCAGGTGCTTGCCGCAGCGAACGAAACTAGCGAGAGAGACGCCGATATCGATTCCACAAAAAAAAAACAAAAAAAAACAAGGAAATCTCCAACGCCCGCCAATCACTTTCAAGCCTTTGGCTCGCGTACGTACGTATGTACGCAAAACTTGATACCACGGTGCCGCGATGTGAGTTGGGCGCGCGCAGTTCGTTGCTTGTGGCCGCGTTCAGGTTTTGTGTTTCTTCTCGTCCGAACGTAGCCCGGGCGCAAAAGGGCGAATGTGATCGCTCTCGATGCTCGCTGCTACAACCCGCTGGCGCTGTGATGATATGATGCCCGATCGATGCTGATAAATGATTACGTCGCACTCATTCCCACCGTCCTTACCCCCACCCACCTGGGGAGGGAGCGGCACACGTAATGATGACGTAAAGCGGGACATGTGTATTCGAGACGAAATGTATCAAAGTTCTTCTCGCCTGCGTTTCACTTGTGCGATTCTTCTTTGGCCCAAAAACTGGTTCCCTTTTCGGGACCTGGGACATGGCCCCCCAACTTCCCCTCTCTCCCTCTCCCTGTCTGCGCGATCTCCGGCATCTCGGCTATATACGCATTCAAGTGTAACGATCGTGGACGGTTTGCGGACGACCATTGCCGCCGCGTCGCCGCGGAAAGCAGAGAACGACGCGAAGCGCGAGCGCGTGCGCCTGCACCCCTTCTCTTCTCCTCTTCCGCGGATTCAGTTTCTTCAGTTCCTCCCCGCATCATGTGACATAAGCGAAGAATGATCGAACGAAATCACCACTGACGCACCAGCAGGCGCAGCAGGCGAAGATCGTAAGCAGCAGGATCGTAAGACACACCACCACCACCACCACGCCAAGTCGGCGAGTCAAAAAAAGCAGGGAAGAAAGAAGACGAACGAGAACAACATCAAAAAACGGAACGAGGAAGAAAGGAGAAGCAGAAGGAGGAGGAGGAGCAGAGAAAAAGGAACTCGCTAGCCTCGTGCGGACGCCCATCGCCGAAAGATGGTGGAGAACAACAAGTTTTCGAATCACAAATAGCGGATCGGATCCCCACCACCGCCACCGCCACCTTCCCGGGGCGGAGGGGGCTCCTCCACCGAACTCGATGACTCGTCAAGTGTGGGGTGTGTTGTGCTTTTGAAGTAAACTTGTGTCAACGTTTTCAACACGCACGGAGCAGCGCTCCCAGCAACCGGGAGGCCGGAAAAAGAAAAGGCGGACCGCGGAACCTGCGAAGGGCGAAGAGTCGAGATTCTCGTTTCTTTTTTTTTTTTTAAATTGCGACCCAATGGCATCATGGTTGCTGCAGTGCTGGCCAAAAAAATCCAACAGCAGCCAGCAGTAGCTCCGGGATTGCCGCGAGCAATGTAATGCCGGCAACCACGGCAACCATTAGCACAGGGAGGATCTTAAATAAAGCCCCCCAAAAATCAACTTCTCAGCAGCACTCGACACTCGCGATCGCACATACGCTGCAAAGCCAAGCCAAGCCACGAATTTTCGTCAGAGGAATCAGAAGGAAAAAAAAAACAAGGCAAGCGATGCTGCGATGGAGAGAGCGAAGGAGCGTGAGCATGTGTGATAGAAGGAAGGAAAGGGATGGAACAACGAACGATCACATCTGGGAGGAGAGAACGCAACTCGGTTGGAAATTGAAAATTACTCGCATCCCAAATCTTCAGCCTTGTCCAAAAACATCTTGAAACACTCCCGTGTCCCTTCTTCGGCAGGAAATGGAGGCTCGCCGACGACACGCACAAGAGACGCACATCTGGATCCCATTTGTGCGAATTACGAACCGTGCAGAGGAATGTGACGAATTAAACTTCACTGACTGACGATCCCCCCCACTCGCTTACCTTTAAGATCGTCCCCGAATCCGTAATCCAGAGTGATGACGTTTTATTCCGATCGTTCTCAAAGTGCAGCCACCGCGCACAACCACACTACGGGAGCCGGTCCGTGGCTCTCTCTCCTCCTCCTCGTCAGGCTGGCCTTGGCCGCCGCAAGTCGCTGGTACGGAAAAGCACAAAACGGTGGCACACCACAACGCAAAGATGGAATTTTCACACCGGTAGAAACGGATTCAACGATGATGGTTGCTGCAAAAATTAATCTTTTGGCCTGCGCTCTCCGCAGTATGGACAAGAGCCGATACACGGAGCTTCGGCTGGAGAGCGCTAGCAGTGACACGTAAACAGACGCTAGAACACGCGAGCACAAAACGGACGCCGCAGCAGCAGGATTTCACTCTTGATCACCGCCGCCTTGCTGGAATATGCACCCCACTGATACTATCGATCGACGCACTTTCTGATTGATGATCGGTTTCGAAACGGAGTTGCTGTTTGCTGGTGAGAAACCGATTGCAGAAACGAGTGTAAATTAGCAACAAAAACCAACGCCAAACCACGTTCTAACTTTAGGCCACATGAAGATCCCGCTTGTTTATGAGCCTCGCCGCACGCCGTTACCGAACGTTACCGATCTCGTTACGAAAAAAAATGAACCAGCAACCGTCCCTCTCTCTCGCGGTGTTTCAATTTTACAGGTGGTGTCATGCAGAACAACTCCTCTCGCAGCTTTTAGAAAAATGAAGAAAATGTTTGACAGTTGTGAAGCTTGCGCTCGATTATTTCAGGGACGCGGTTTCGTGGAAAACCTGGCGACAGTATGTTTTCCGACTGCATGTTGTTCGACAGCACGTTTTCCGACTGAATTTTCGGATTTTATTCGTATCTACAAACGCACACTGCCTTGATGGTGAACGTAAACCGCAACACGAATGTCAAAAAAGGATCAACTATGACGGCGTGTAAAGTGCCAAGACACCACGTACATACAAGCGTAGCAGCGTTTGCTTGAATTGCGTAAACAAACGAAAATTTTCTAGCGCATTTCTAAATTTTTTGTTCATTTTCGAGTTCACGGGGCGACCGGGTTGACCGGAGGGCACTGAAGATTTTCAGTCCTACGATTATTTTGTAAAGTCGAGTTAAGGGGCAAAGAGTCAAGTTAAGGGACAAAGAATCGAGTTAAGAGGCAAAAAGTCGAGTGCAAAATTTCAAAAAAATTCTCGCTCTGCTGCAGAGGCAATTTTCTTTTTTTACAAGGGCTATTTTCTATGGGCAAACGATAAAAACGAAATCCACCACAAGGTAAAACGATAAAAACGAAACTACCACGAGGCGAAACGAATTTGGATTTCGCCGGCGCATTATCCTAATTTGTGCTTCTGCTTACTGTAAATTATGTTCGATTCGACAACTTTACGGCGTTCCTGTAGTGTCGACAGTGGCACAAGAAGTCCCTTTGGCAGTTCGTAGCCGCGGCCCAAGTAGCAACCACCACCAACAAAGCAAGACGAGGAGCGAGAGAGAGAGGTGTTTCATCCGTGATTTTGGCGAAATTCAATTTTATTGAGGCACCTCAAGCGACAACAAGAACGGTGTCACGCGTGACCTGGTGCGAGAAATAAGTGAGTGGGCCCCCTGTGTGTGCTTGGTGATTGGGTTTTTCGGGAAACGGGATTTAGGTGAAAATTTCATCTGGAAATCAACCAAAATCAGCCCCGTCTTTCGCAAAGTGGCGCTCGCTTGGTGTTGGTAAAAGCGAAAATTCTGTGCCCGTGTGTATGCGTGTTTACATCGCTCGTTGATGCTGCTCCCGTGAAATTATGGGCCAAAAGTGATCCCGAGCCCTCGCCAACAACGACGACGACGACGACGGATTTCTTCTGCTCTGCCTCTCGCAGTAATCAAGGAATTCCCTTTCTTTTCTCCCTCCCTTTCGCGTGCCCAGCATCTTGTGTCTCGGTGCGGAGTTCGATATCCCCTAGGAACGGGGGGTGGTGGTGCTGGGAGTGGAGGGTCGTTCGGTTGTGTGTTTTGAAAAGTGCGACCTCGCGGTGAAGGTGAAAAATTTCCAGTGATTTACTACCACAAATCGATGATGGTTGCTGTGATTTGATGGAGTAGCAGCGTGTGTGTCGTTAAACCGTCGTTGCATAGGTCATGTAAAAGTGCTCCAAGGATGGCCGGGAAAGTGGTGTCGTTGGTGTGAAAATTGTGACGGGTTTTACTGCTGGGTGCTGCAGATGGAAATCCTGGTGTCTGTCGGTCGGTCGATGGCTTCCTGATGAGGTTCGAAGAGCAACTTCCCCGCCAACGGCCCTCTTCGTAGTGTTCTGGTTCTCTGTGCGCGCTGTGACTGTTTTCTCGGGGCCCCGGGCACTTGAATGTGAAAATTTCCTCATCCACTCGGTCGTAACTTGCTTGCTGCTTTTATTTCTTAGCAACAGTAGCAGCAGAGTGCATTTTGCTTCCGCGCGGAAGCTGAACGAAATCCTCGGTGTGTCGATTCCTGCTGCAATCCGTACAACCAAACGGTGAACGGCGAAGAAGAAGAAGAAGAAGAAGAAGAAGAAGAAGAAGAAGAAGAAGAAGAAGAAGAAGGAGGAGGAGTTCCAGCCGATTAGCGCAAGGAACCGTTCCGTTCCTCGTACCGCTTCACTGGAGAGCTTGAGTGAAACGAGAGCGAGTAGAGAGAGAGAGAGAGAAAGAGAGAGAGAAAGGACGTTCTCCTCCACCTCGTTCGAAGGATTAGGAAGAAGGAAACACTCCATCTCTGCGACTGCCGCACCCGTCTACCAGGACCCCAAACCCCCGGGGGGAAGGAAGGATGTCGTCGAAAAACATACCCGCTGATAAGGTAAGCAACCGATCCTACCCAAATACCCTCTCATAGACAGCAGGACTTCAGTTTCACTTCAGTCGCAGGAATGTTTTCGTTGGTAAATTTCTTTATTGCACCTCGCTTCCGGTTCCGAGAGTGGAGTTTTGTTTCACTGCGACTCGAATGGAAAAGGAAGTTCTCTCCAGGAGGGCCCTGTGCGTTGTTCGTCGTCGTCGTCGAATTACAGACGATTCGTATCAACGGTTGCTTTGTTCACAAGCCAAGTGCCTGATTCAACGGAATGCGACTTCAGCAGAGTCATGTTCTGGAAGGAATTTCCACACTGCCTTTCTTGCATGCTGACATCGCTTCGCTAACACAAAATGGTTCCCGATTTTTGGCAGTATTATTTACAGCATAAAAAGCGAAATCGTCTTCGAAGAATGGAATGGATTTTTCTCAATTACCAACTGCGCTGGAGCGCTGCGAATATCGGATCCTTCCAGCGCGCCATTTTTTTTTTTAGCTGTTTGATGATGTGTTGCTATGATGATGACGATGATGTGGTGCGCCGTGTTCCGCATTATTCCGTTTCTATTTTGGTCGCTTAAACACCGTTTATCGATTTTAGCGCGGCCACGCCGTGGGCGCGCTGGAGCGCTGCAAAGGCAGTGCAAAAGGTGCCGTCTTCGGCGTCACTATTGGGCATTTTGTGACATTTTTAGAATAGTGCACTGGTGCCGTTCCACACCAACCCGATACCCGATGCAGAATCGCCCAAGGAAGGTGTGGTGTAATTCAGGGAAAAAAGACGGAAAATTCGCGCACTGTTTTCGCGACTACATTCCATCTCAAATTAAAAACACTTGCAGCTCTTCCCCACTCTTCGTGACCTGGGCAAGGTTTTTGGGGGCGAATGGGACAGCAAAGGCATTAATTATCAACCCAATTTGGCGCGCACGCAAAGTCCTCGGTTGCTTGGGATGGATTTTGCTGCACTAGGGACGGCCCAGCGGGGGGAAATCAATTTTTCATTTCATCAAATCGTTTAAAAAACTCATAAAATGTTCCCTGAGAGAAGCAGAAGGAATGAAAGAATGGGAAGAGCGGGGGGATCAACGAATGTGACCCTTTTTCCCTTCTCGTGACCTTTTCCTATTTTCATGCCAACACTGTGCCCCAGGAGTAGCTTCACCGTTGCCCTAGGAAACGCAGCAGCAAAAGGACATTGTCCCCGGGGTTGTTGTCGGAATCTGCTTGGAATTGCTGACGCTGATGCTGCTGCTGCTGGTGCTGCTGTTGCTATTTGATGGTTTGCTGAACGGTGTGATTAATTAAAAACCCTCCCCTCCAATCCGGAGCCGGGCTTGCCCATTCTCCCAAAACACCCACAGGACATGGATCCCGGTTTTTTTTTTGGTGCGAAAATTTTGTGATCCGCGCGAGTGTTTAGCGCAGTAACCCGTAGTAACCTGGAGATGAAAGATTCGAGGGATGAAGGCATACCACACATACAATCTATCTGGTGTGTGTCGCGTGTGCCGCAGGTTGCTGACTGCATCGAGCATAATCGTAAATTGCTATCCCACTGCGCTCGGCTGCTTACTGTTGCCTGTGACGACGACGGTGACCAATCACGAGGACGTTGACAACGGCGACGAGGACGATGACGACGACGACGACGACGATGGCTTGATGATGGTGATGATAACCGAATGAGCAACACCCCTCCCCACTACTCCGTAGTCCTTTGCGCACCAAAAGCATTTCGGAGCAGCAGCAGCAGCGCGAAAGGATCAATTAATTAACTAATGAGCAGACGATAAATTGCAGGCGATAGCACATGTGGGAAGTGGACGGATTTACTTTCCACACTTTCTCTGTCTCTGGACCCCGAGCTTCATCGTGTTGGTCCGGTTGCATGTAATATCCCACCGGCATCGACACACTGGCCACCACCACCGCCCGGCCGCGGCCACCGTGGATCAAACGTTGCTGGGTTGCTTCTCACATATTTGCTTTCTCGCGCCTTTACGTGCCGAGATGGCGCGGCTGCGGCACTTTATGTTTCCAACACATTTTATCTATTTGGCTAATGGATTTTTCAATCCATTCCCTTTTTCCTAGCCACCCCTCGCCTTCTTCTGCCTACGGAATGGCCTGGGTGGTTTAATGAGAGAGGTCGGGGTGTGGGGGGAATCGGCCCCCGGAATGGCATGGGCTGGGGTTGCAATCAAATGTGCACAGCTGCCGGACCGGGAGGTTTATCGAAGATTGTCATTGCGAAGAATGGTTTTTGGAGCTAAAAACCGGGTAAAAAAACGTCCGGTTCCCGACCCCCATTGTCCGTTTTTTGTCGCTGCCAAAGCATAATCTCTCGGTTCCACACGGTTGAACCGCCGCCCAGTCGCTGGCTGGGCGTTTGCACAGCGATAACCGTGCAGTGATATAGAACAGAATACGGGAACGAGAAAACGAGAACGTTTACGATGCTCCGATGCTCCGCTGCAGTCGTCGGAGAAAATGGTGGTTTGCTGCTGCAGCCCGATGGAAAACCACCATCCGGATATTGCAGTGCATGCGCGATGTAACTCACCAACATCTCGCCAGCCAGCCAGCCAGCATGCCGGGCCATAAGAGGGTGCGCCGGCCTGCACACCATTATAGCAATTTCCCGAGTTCGTGCTTCCTGCTTCAGCGAAAGGGCTCCGGGCACAGAGCTTTACTCTTCGCTGCTGTTGCTGCTGCTTCTGCTCTATGCTGGGTGGACCATCATTCTCTCATCCTGGCCAGGGCTAGCGCGGTATCCTCCTGCTTCTGCTATCCTACCCGTTCATTGCATTTAAATCCAATGCTCACTCTCTTTCTCGGTGTCTCTCTCTCTCTCGATCTTTCTGACTCCAAGGATTGCTCTCTTTGATGATGCACTCTATCGATGGATCGTGTTTGCTGCTGGGAACGACCTTTATGCTGCATTAAGTTGCTAGCAATGTAAGAGCAAGAGAGAGCGAGAGAGAGAGAGAGAGAGAGAGAGAGAGAGAGAGAGAGAGAGAGAGAGAGACGCGCGCTCGTTGCTTTGTATTAGAATGTTGCATTCGGGCGCGTGGCAGGATAATGGTCGGCATGTAAATGCTCTGAACCATGTTGCCTTGTTGTCCTAGGACTTCTCGGGGGGCTACTACTGTCTCTGTTCCGAGAGCGCCAGGTTTAGCTACTAAACGATGGCTCTCTTCTCCACTGGGCAGTATGCGGTTGTAAATGTTTGCATTTTCATCTTAAAACTTGGCGACCCATTGCACTAATTAATATCCTTATTTATATTGGAACGTTTTTACCGTTTATTTCAAGAGAATGGTTGATCCCATTCCATTCGAAGTAATTGCTATGCTAGAAGCTCCTATTATTTAAGGCACTGTCGGATGTGGCGAGCAAGAGAATTACAATATTGTAGTGGAAAATCATGAATTAATGTCATATCTCGGCTCAGCTCATAGTCAGGCCAACTCAAGTCCAATCGATCCAAGCAAATTATTAAAAAGAGCAATATTTATACGCCATACGTGAGGGAGTATCAGGATTTTCATTTTTGTAATACTTACATGGTCTGAGTGTAAACATTGTATTGCTAAACAATGTGGCAAATATTTCAGCACTTGCAGTCAAGAATATTCTTTTTTGGTTGAGTAAATTGTGGGATATCCCAGGTATCCTTGTTTTATCCAACATCTGAATCTGTTTCGTTGAAGAATCTTTTTTAATTTCTATTGCTGCAGTTGTTTTTTTGACTTGAGTCAGTGAGAAAGTTCTATTTATGCATTTTGTAATTCAAAATTTCGAATGTTTTATTTACATATCTAAGGACGGACAAGCTGTATGTTTATTTTCGAATGATTGTCATACCCGTTCCAAGTATCTACATTTTCTTTTTACGACTCTTGTTGAGCCATATTCAAGATAAGTTTCAAATACCTTGACAAACATTAAAGATACATTTATAAATACAAAAAGATACATTTAAAGTAACACTACCTGCATCTAGATTTTAAATAGGAAACAATTCGTAATCACTTTAACAACGAGCTATTGGTTTTATTTTTTCACAAACCTAATGGCTGTCGATTCTCTAAAGTGTAGCATTCAAATGAGTACATCGTTCATTCGTGTTTCCGTCTACGGATTAATGCACACCTCCACCTAACAAGTGACGGTTAAAAAGTTTTTTTTTCAAAAAACCTGTAAAATCCCCGCACCCTGTAAAAGTTCTTCTGGGGGTGGTCACCATCACTCGGTTCAATTTTACGACCCGTTAAGTGTCCCAACACCACATCCCGCGCAAAGGAGGAAACCACAGATGCTGCTACTGCTGCTGTCGCTGTTGCTGCTACTGCCGCCAGCGCCTCCAAAGGAGAAGATCCGCTTCCTTCGAGAGGAGCGAGCGCATATGACGCATACGGTTGGTTTGTGTGACGCGAAGACAAACTTCTGCTGCTGCTGGTGGTGCTGTCTCTCCGCCTGCTTGTCATTATTATTGGTGTGCTCGTGTGTATGTGTGCCGTTGGTGTCGAATGTCATACTCGAAACCATTGCGCACCACTCACTGCCTCTCCGTTCCACCAGACTCTCTCCTTGTAACCACAACTTCCGTGCATTAGGCCAAGCTTGGAGGGCCCTTCCCTTGGTGGCAGGCAGGTGTAGGGAGGAGGGGAGATTGGAGTGAGAAAAAGGGTTCGAAGCGGGGAACATATTTGATTACTCAATCTCGGCTGGTGACAGCTTGCTCGGTAAATTGCTTCCCAAGCTCACTCGCTCGGTCGCTCTGTCTGGTTGTCACACCACCTGGGTGAATGTCGTGGCCGGGGGAACTTCCTCGCTCCCTCCTTCTGCCATCCCCCTCATGATTCGTTTACCGTTAAAGCACCTTTTCCGGGGTGCTTTCTTCCTAGCTTCAAGTGTTTCAAGAGGTGGTGGTTGTGGTGGTCGTCTTGAGCACTCGTTCTTCGGTCGCACTTTTCCCTCAATTCCCAAATCCCCCCCGCATTGACGTTAATCGATCGAACTCACACCAGCCCCCCCGCGAGACGGTGAGGAGGCTCGTCGCCCAAAAAGGGCGAGCTCGAGTAACTCCCAGCAACACGTGGAGACGATTCTCTCGTTTCCGGTGCAGAATCCATCATCACCCGGGAGCAGCTTCATCAAAGAACGCGCATTGTTACAATATGTCACGCTGTGCGCACTTCAGGCAGCATAAGGTGCACGTTGTTTTTCACACACACGCACATAAAACAAAGGGTCATGTTGGAGGACTTTTTGAAGGACAGCCGAGCATCTCTTGGCAACCCGATAACCATGGTTAACGAGTGGCATAAGTGGTGGGATAGGACCAAATGCCACTTGTGGAGCATTCGTTCCCAATGATTTTGTTCACTCTTTTACTTTACACCGCGTCCAATATATTCTCTTAGAACTTAAATCATCTATAATATATTTTCGCAGAGTTGATCTTTTTTTTCATTTGAGCGTTTTTTATGAGGAATCTTGAAGTTATTGACAGTTTCAGCCGCTCCTCAACTTGATTTCCACAATTTCCATAGGCATTTTATATTGATTCGAACGATTTCCATAGGAATTTTATACCAAATTTTATTTATCGTTGCTTTGAACTTAGTCAAACTGGACAGTTTATGGTCGTTAAGTTTCGATAACATGGACAAACAACCAAAAAAGTCAAAGAGCCATTCATTTTTCGCTACAAATCTGGTTAAATTATTCCATCTTTCTCCATTTCCTGCGCTCTTCCTTCCTGGAACACATAATGGCCATCCCCATCTAATCCTTCTAAGCTAGGCTTCACCACTTTATCTAAAACTGTTTTTTTTAAATACATTGAGATACTTTTTATGACTTCTTTAATAACAATTAGCGATAACTTGCAGCATTTTGAACCCTGGGGATGTTCCTTTGATTGTCTGTTACATTCTTGATGTTTCTGGCCCACAATCTATCGTTTTGGAGATTATGACTTTGCTTTGAAACAAATGGCTTTTCTGAGAATCTGAGAGCACGACGTTCTCTTCCAGCGTGCCGAGATAGATTTTTTATAACAGAGGCACGTAACATATAAATCTGACCACCAATTTGACAGGAATATATTGATACTTCAACTAAGTGCTGTAACTACCAAAACCCTACAAAAGAAGTGTATGAGTGATGAATGTAGTATATTGAACACGGTATAGAGTCAATCGAATATTCCTTGCCCATTTCTGAACTTCTCCATTTGTTGATGCAGTTGTCGTTTTCAAAACCGACGAAAGTACGAAGATGATGAAGTTTGTTGTTGTTAGAGGAAACTCTTCCAACGTTCGAAGCGAACCCACGAACGAACGAACGAACGAAACCAATTAACTTCCGCTCGTTGCGATGGAGTGATTGGCGATGTTCGATGTCACTGGCTGGGCACTGGGTGGGCACTCCATTAGCGATGGCTTATTACTGACGATGAAGTTTCCAATCAATGCTTCCTTCTGCGCAGTGCACGAGCTCCCGGTACACACTCGATTACTTCACTCCGAAGCTCTAAGCTCTAGAAACGTCTGCACCGGTCTGGAACCGTCTTTCACCTTTCCACCACCCCACGATACACGACGACGTAGCGGGACCGCCCGGCGGCCTGGAATTGCATTCTCCTGCAAACCCGCGGAAACTGCACTTTTTTGCACAAACAATTCCTTCCCCCTACCCCGTCGACGACGAGGCGATGGTCAAAGCCGCGGTTGCCTGTCACCTCCACACACACACACACAAACGCACACACGCTCCTATCCCTTTCTCTCTCTCTCTCTCTGTCACTCGCATTCCAGCTGGTGCTGTGCCTTCATTTCCTTTTCTCTTTTTCCTTCAATTTCCCTCGAGAGGGAAACCCTGTCGAGTCGTCGTTGGTGGACGCCGTCTCGCAATCGCAACGCAATCACGGCGTCTGGTTTGGTTTTGTTATCACTACCCTGTTGGGTGTCCTCATAGACCACACCGAGGAACGTCACAGGACCACGCCTTGCCACTACCTTGTCGATCCACGATCGCAAGTCATTCGCTGAAAATTGCGTTCGAACTTTTCCGGAACATCTTCCGGGAACATTCCCCCCACCTCCCGGCCATCTTCTACTCCCACGTTCGGGGGCAACTGGTGTGGTGGTGATGGTGGAATGTGTTGGGATGAAGGACAGTTTTTGCTCGCGTTTCGTGTTCGCGATTCTCCTTCCTTTTCTACTTCGTTTTCACCACCCCCGGACACTTTCCGGACTCCTAAAGGACCTCCTCTTTCTCCGGGGGGGTGTTCGCTCGAGGATACAACAAGATCTTTCCATCATTTTTTTTCTCGCGCCGGCAGCAGCATCGCTGTGGTGGTGGTGATGGTGGTGTGGGAAAATTAAACATTTCTGGTGTGAGTTTATGATTGCGAAAAAACCAACCGGTGGCGGTGCAGAAGTGGGACTATCAAGTGCCTCGAGCATGAAGCGAGAGACGCACGCTCGCGGAAAAATAAGGGAATTTAATATCGGTTGATAATGATGCGCGAAGTGAAGCGGGATGGAAAATGGAAAAGATGTAAAAATGTGGGAGCAAACTATGGAGACTATAGGCACACAGACACACAGACAGACAGCGAGACGAAAATGGGGCGTCGGCGAGATGCCATCGGCGAGATAAGGTATGGTGCATTAAAGTAATTTAATCGTGCAAGCAAGCAAGCAAGCAAAAAAGCAAAAAAAACCCGAGAGAAATTGCTGGGAAGTGAATTGTTAATAGAAAAGCGAAAAGAATGGCCGCCGCCCGCCCGATGGCACTGGAATATGGGAGCGCTCGGGAATTGCCGCGAGGCGTCGTCGAAGGGAGTGAGTAAAAGCCTTGGGCGACGCATCACTAAAGAAGAGGAGGAAGTGAGGAGAGGATAGAGAGAGCGCACGCCTGTCCCCAAAGTGATGGTTCCCGGTTCGGTTTATGATTCTCAAACACCAAATACCCCGCGCAGAGTCTCTGAGATCTGACTGATGGTCGGTCCGTCCAGGCTCAGGCCAGTAGTAGCAGAAAGAAGCACAGCATAGAAGCATAAAAGATAAGGGCCCCTCGGGTTGCGCCCACGCTAATGCGCACCATGGGCCTTGGGAAGGATCAATTTTGCATACCGCGCTCTTTCCTGCACCGCTTCGCGCCAGTGGCCTTTACCTTTTAGGTTTGGCATCAACCTCGCTGCGCTGCGCTTGTCAGGTCAATATTGGATTTTTGGCTTTCTCCCTTCGAGAAGATGGAAACTCAATTCGGGCTGGGCTTTGTCGTGATCTCTATTGGAAGGCGGGGTTTTTTCCTTAATTTTCCGAAGCGCATGCATGCCTTTCTAATGCTTTTGTAATGCGTTGAGCGTAAGTGTGTTCATAATTTCTCAACCTTCCTTCGACCATCATCGCTCTTATCACATCCATAAGACGCGCTATCTTTAGAAAATAAAAGTGCAGGAATGGAGCGAAAAGGGAACAGTTAAGTAAATAAGGGCACGATTGGTTACTTAAAGAAGTATTCGTTCTGTTAGTTACATCAAATGTAAACATGCGGCTCGTCCGTCCTTATATATGTTAAAAAGTTACATCAAACAAAAGTGTGACTCTGTAGCATTAAAATGTGGAACATATTTTTTTGTAAATGCTCATACATTTTGGCAGAAGTGTATATTAAGTAAAAATATAAAAAATGCGTACTCTTAGTCCACCACTGGGCCAAGAGTGCACATCACTCTTTTTTGCGAAATTTCTGTTGCATATGCAGATTTGAGCTACGAAAAATAATTTGTCTTTGAAACAAACATTATTTATTTGTGTTATTTTTGCGTAATAAAAATTATCAATTTAACAATTTTCGGTTTTTTTTCTATGAGATCTTTTGATTGGTACTGGAACTGCATGTTCAGTTGAATAGTGTGATATAGGAATTATTCACGAAGCGAGATACTGTTTCCAAAACCTCATAGAATTATATAAAAATCACAACAATTATAAATTAACGCATTTCTGTAACATTTGTAGTAATCCAACCCACACACGAAAACACGTCTGATGAGGTGATTTCAAACCAGTAAGATATTGCTAGAATGGGTGAATCCGTTTTCTGTAAAAGCCTAGTGCGCACTCTTGTCCCACTTTATTCTAATTGTGCGGAAAAGCTCTAGCCAGCAAGTAATAGCCAGAAGCGAGTTTCGATTCGATCGATCTTCTCGCAAGTCAATTCCTTCATTTTTATTTCCGCTTTTCGAGCGAACATTTGCCCAGCTGTGGTTCTGCGCCTCTTTGGCACCTCGATGTCTACCGCACAGCGAATGCTGCAACCGGACCGTCGCCTGCATTCGACATTTCCTCACACACCTACCAGTCTTTTGCACGTGGTGTGCATGGCCACGGAGGAAATGTGTAGGCGACCACCGAGAGATTTTCTCTGGCGCTGCTGGCGTGTCTATTCTGCAACCTTTTTTTTCTCCCTCCCGGTTCGCTTCATTTCGCTTGCATTAGTCCTGTCGTCGTTTGGCATTTAAAAGATTTCATTTGACGTCACCAATCCAGTTGCAGTAGTGGAGTGGAAGTGGACGGTGCAGCTGCACGACCAGCAGAAGTAGAGGAGTACCCCCGCCTGTCTATCCTTTTTCACTTTACGTCAGTTGCGTCCAGCTTGGCTTTCGGGTTCGGTCTGTCTTTTGCTATTTCAATCTCCCTTCACAGACGACGTTCCGTTGTACCACCGGGCTGGATGTTGATGGTGGTGGTGGTAGTGTACTCCACTCATACCACCACCACCACCACCACCACCACCACGCACTACTAATGGTTACTACGGAGCTGCACGATTGACGTAACTACTTCGAGGGGTGGTGGGTGGCGTTGTGGGTTGTATGTGTTCTAGGGGATGAGAAGCGATTGGATCGAAAAGTTTCGTCTGATTTCACTGCACTAACCACCGTTCCTTGGGCGGCGATATTGGCAATTGAGGCATATTCGCCTACAACCCAGGAAGGGGTATGGTGGGTGGCAGCGTCACAAAGTGTTACCCTCTCGTGAGTCATCGTCGGCGTAAATTTAGCAGCAATGCCGTGGATCGCCGTTCATCGTTTGGTATATTTATTTTTATACATATCTACATTCCGTTTTGTCAGTATGAATGCATGATTTTTCTGTTTTTTTTTTAATTCCTAAGCTCATTTTGAACTTCAAAAAATGTTTTCGAGGCTTTGTGTTTAAAAATCCGACTCATTTATGATAAGGAAAAGTATTTTCAAATTGAATATAATCTTATGAAATTGCTTCGAATTTGTTTAACATTCCAGATGGGCATATATTTACAATATATCAGTCGATAAAAAAACGAGTCAAACGAGATTCCTAATAATGCGCAGTTGTTGACTTCGTATTATTGAACTTATCTCTGTTTATCGATAGATTTGGGGGATATAACAAATACACATCGCTGCCAATTCAATGTCCCTTATCGTCTTCATTTTCGAATCCATTTGATTTTAGCATGTGAATATGCTTGCTTCCAAAATTACACCTCAAAATGATATGTTTTTACGACACTTTTACGAAACTTCTGGTGCAGACTTGGGCTAAAAAACTGACTGTCCTTCGTGCAGCATGTAATGTTAAACAAAGGCAAAAAAGAAGAATAAGATGGTTTGAGCAGTTGTGAAGAACTACAGCTTATCAATTTCACATTTTCATCCTGTAAATACCTAATGCAATATCAAAAACTAATTTCATTTTGTATTTTTGTCTCTTCACGACAGGTAAGCGCTCCTGTGGTCCATCTTTCGTGCCTGGTGCGGTCAAAACGGTAACTCCAGTCATGACACGGATGTAACCATTCCGTCCTTGTTACTATGGCCCCCGTAAGTAGTGTGGCCATGGTTCGTCGTCATGGTAGTTTCTGTTGAACAGTAAAAGCACCATGAAATGCCCGAGGTGACATCGGGACAACTTAGCGACAGTCGGAGACACCATCCGTTGCTACTGCAGCTACCATATCTTCGGGTCAACTCTTCTTTCTCACATTTACGTGCCCAAGCTGGTACCCGATTGTGCGAAGCGATTGCTAATTGGATTGGACCGTCCGTTCGGTTTTGTTCTCGAAGCCCCACCCCACCGCTTGGAACTAGTGTGGAATTATGAGGCATTTTGTTTTTAGAAATGAGATTACACTTCTGCCATCCCTCGATCGTTTCCACCTTTACGCCACTGAAGGGAGTCTATGGTAACTACGTTTGAAACGCATCTTAGTTTGACACTTGGCGCGTTGGAGGTTTGGTAATATTTTGAAGCAAAATGAATTATGGAATGCCAATTTCAGTCCGTATTTACGCATCACAGAAATCACAAAGCCAGGCCAGACAGTAAAAAGGGATCGGTAGAAGAGGAAAAAACCACAACATGGCTGGCAACTGTTACCGCCAGCCGCCAACCGGAGGAAAAAGGGCTTATTACCTCGCTCTCGCTGGTCGCTTCCTCATTACGATGCGTGAGTCAGCGGTGCGGTAAGAGACGTGGCGTGGGGTGTTCCAATAACAAGAAGAGTTGGAGCCCCCAAAACCCACGCGATTGCCTAATCGCGGGGACGGACCCCCCCAGGAAGGTCCGTGAACCGGTGGTAATGATGGGTTATGCGCCGCGACAGAGAGCGCAGGGTCGGTCTGTTGGTCGGTTGAGTGTCCCTTTTTGGTGTTCGTGTTCTATCCATTATCGCTCCGTGCACCCGTGCGTCTTGCGCAAGGAAAAGGTCAACCAAAGCGAACGAGAGAAAGGACAGCACTGGCGACAGAGCACCGCAACAGCAGCAACAGCAACAACGATTACGGACTACCGTCTCCAGCTCTCCAGACCATCCTCTACCAGAGCGTTAGAGACCTTAACCTCTGCTGCAGAACAGTGCTGGCACTGCTATAGCGCGCCGCTGCAGGAAACGTTGCTTGTGTAGGATGGGTGAAAGCATCGGATAATGGAGTGGGGTTGTTGGAGGAGGAATCCGCCCGCGTACACGTACGGGTTACGGGACGGACGAACGACACGGAACGGAAGATGGTCATGGTAGATACACGTGTACGGACGCGCCGTGGCAGTATGGTCTGTGACACAACGAGAGGCAGGGATGGCGAAACAAAGGCTATTATGGGCTATTGTTTGCTAAACATACGGTCGTTTTCTATGATCCAGCACACATTACCCATACGCATACGCTCTCTTGGACTGCCACCCCCGTGGAAGAAGCATACAGAAGGATTAGAGAGCCACAAGTGCCGTACACAAAGCAGCAACAGCAGCAGCATAGTTGATTGTTTTGCTTCGTTGTTTCTAGCTGCTGCTGGTTGGCATCCGGTGTACCATGTTGCTGCTCATTTCATATTCCAATCTTCTGCTTCAGCTTCTTTCGGCCCTTCTTGCGTTATTGGTTTAGCCAATTGGTGTATTAATAATGAATTGAAAGACCATAATTATCTCGTATCGAGTATCAATTGGTCTCCGCTGCATACCAATTTGCTTGCTGTGCCCCGTCTTTTGCACGAATTCCCAATTGCATCCGTGGCACCAAAGCATACAAGAAGCATGTTGCTGATTTATTTGCTTTCTCTGCGGATTAGATAACCAAGCCCCGGGTCTGGCCTAGTAAGCGTGACCAAAAGATTTCCAAACTAATCAGCAACTAGCGTGGAGACAGGAGTAGCAGAAGAAGAAGAAGAATGAAGACGATTTCACTGGAATCCCTCCTGTGTGACCAAATCGAAAAACTTTCAGGGAGCGCCCTGTTACACGTGGTCATAAAATTGGTCTCACGAGCGTCACCAGCAGCACCAGCAGCAGGAACAGAAGCACGGAACGCATCATCTCATTCCGTTGGGGGAACTTTTGCTTGGGAGCTTGGGAAAAAGTTTAATTAATTGTGCCTGCTTTGGTCTTGGTCTCGGTGGTGGCGGTGCTATAATAGTGCGTATTCTGACTTTCGGGTGACAAACTTCCGCGAGAATATCTGGCTATGGAACATGCGCCACACGTGCTGGGGAAAAGTTTTGGCGAACGGCGAATGGTTGGTGCTTCTATCGAGGAGGGTTTTTGGGGTTCGGTTGCGGTCTGAAGTAATTTCTTATTTAAGTTCCCATCGAATCTCGGTTCCCACTCGGGCACTGGCGACCGATCGCCTGGAACCTCCCGGGGGCGGCCTCTGGTGGTTGTTTCCTGGTTCAATGCCTTTGCGGCGCACTCGCACGGATCGTTGGACCAACTTTCTGCTACGTCACCAGCCACAGAGCACTAGCCGCTTTAAATGGGAAACACCATTATGTGTCATGCGGCCCAAAATTTATTCTAAATCAAACGGCGAACGGATTTTGTCATTAACTCGCTCCATCGCGCTCCGTTCCCGGGGACGGCCTTTCTGTTCCACCTTGCTGGTTCCACCGACCACCGTTAATCCTCCACGGACCGAATCCATGGGACATGTTTACAAGAATAGGCCGCTCACGAATCAATCCACTTTCTCCAGAACGGTGGAGTAGAACGAACGAACGATCAGTCGCGCTCGATGGTGTTAAGGCAAAGTAAAGTTTGGTTCTTCGATCGTCCATCTGCAGAACGAGGCAGCAGAGCGGTGGTTGTAGACGGATCCCCCCACGATGTCTTTGAAATATCTGTCTTCGAAATGGTAAATGAACATAAATAACAAAAGGTCCATTGAACTGTAGAGACCGAGAGAGAGAGCAGGAGAGAAAGATAGAGAACGTCGTCGTAGGAGTTTGAAGAGGATTTTATTCATAAATTTTCCCTATTGGCTGGATGCCTCACCAAAGTCAGGCAAACGGTCGAGAAACAGAGAGAGAGAGAGCGAAAGTGGACGGATACAGATACAGATGGGCCGCCGAAAAGTGTGACAAGTAAAGCACCTTAGGAGGAGGGGAAACCTTCTCCCCGTCCCCGGAACAGCAAAAGTATCGCGTAATTTATAGCTCTCCTCACCGCGGTCGCGCCGCATCTTCGCCTCCGTTGTTGGCCGTTGGACTCCCGTGCCTGATCCCGGGCATTCATCTCAACGGGCGGATCAATTCGATTTCCAATAGAAAGAGAGCGAGGCGGCGGCGCACCACAATCCGGAGCGCGACCCTTCGCCGAACCCAGAACACCTCACGCAACTTACAGACCGTTCTTCGTTTTCGTTTCTTCTTCAAATCGTCTTCCCCTCGCCACCACCCGTCAAAACCGCCAAACAATTATAATCCTCACGCGAACCGGTTCGAGAAGCCCCAGCATCAGCATCAGCATCATCATCATCCCTACTTCTTTGCTCCTTATGCGTGTACTGCGCCTATCCAGATTTCCGATGCCCACGGATACACTGTCGCTGCCGCCACCGCCACTTACCTCCTGATCGCTAAAGATGTATCATTTATGGTGGGGTACACCTTAACCTTTATTTTCGTTTCAAATTTCGAACCACCATGGCAGGCAGCAGAGGCACATGGGCAGCACCGCCAGCGGTTGTGTTCGAACCGGGAATGACCGCAGGCGCTACTATCACCTTCTTCACCTTCCCCTCTTCGGTTCCCTTTCCGCTGCTCTAATGCTTGCTCGCTGTCTGTGCGTTGTGCTAACGAGCGAACACTGGACAGGGAGTGAGGGGATGATGTTCCAAAACTCCTTCTCTTCTCTCTATCTAATAGCATCCACTCCCATCCATTCTTCTCCCTCCTTCGTGGTTCGTGTACCTCGATACACGGATTCGGGTGAGTGCAAAGGGCAACCACCGTTGGTTTCTCGCTCGCTCGTGGCCACTAGAAAAAGGAAGCTAGATGGAAGACGCAGTGCCTGGGGAGGGGAAAAAACGATGAATCGAAAATCCACGAATTATATGTTTCTACGATCATCATCATCATTATCATTCTTTAGTTGCTGTGTTGAGTGTTGTATGGTAGAAAGGTAGTAGTTCGTTGGCTGTAATTTGCTTTCAATTTTCCTTCTCCAGCCATTATGCGTGTTCAGATGGATGTGGCTCAGGACACTCAGGTCTCTTGCAGGGTTCCTAGATATGACGATACACCAGGGAGGGAACACAGGAAGGCACACAGGGTTCTAAAAGTTACACCACGTGTGTCGCCCAAAGTTCGACGTTACAGTGCAGCTGCGAGAAGTGTATTTCGAGTTTTCCATTTCATTTGTTCTCCGATTTTCCAGCTGACCGCGCCCACTGGAACGTGTGTCACCTCGTGCACCAGCATTCCGGGTTGTTATGCGATATCGAGCCGACACCATCTCGTTGAAAGATTCGAGAAAAGAAGCACGAGGAGCGATGATGACCACGACGATACACCACCACAGGCTCTGGTGAGGGATAAAAGGTCAATGGCAGTGGCAGAGGCTCTGGAGCGCGCGGTCCAGGTATTTCTTGACCGACCGACCGACCGACCGTTCAACCAGATCGACGAGCAATCCAATGGAAGCACGACGAGAGAATGGGCGCCTTAACAAGGCACTGGGCGGCAGCAGCATTACCTGCCTGTTGTCTGCTGGCCCGCCTGTGCCTGGCTGGCCTGTGCCTGCGCCACCATGATGGACTGTTTTCGATGCGGTTCATTGAGCCGAAACATGATCATCATCGGGGTTCTCGTTTGTCCGACGAGTCCATTTGGATGAGAGCACACATGAGCGATTTGAGTTGAGGCCCCGCCGGATCATTCCCATTCCATTCCGTTCCGTTGGCCAAAATTAGCTGCATCCGATCGGTTGGTTTATGTTTTGCTTGCTCTCAACCCACTGGCAACCCCCGAGCTAAAGTGTAAAGACGGATTAGTTTGTTACAAGCATTTAGGAGCTGGTACAAGTTGAGCTGCAAGCAGCAGCTACGGGTAGTGCATTACATGGGTGTGTCTCTGCTCCGATTGCTGCACTATCATCGTGTCACACCGTGACATGGAGCCTACGGAGCCAAGGGCGCGATGAAACCTGATACACCACACCTGATCGTCTAATGTAGTCCGGGTGGGTTTAAAATGGCCAACCTGAGAAACCTCATCTCATGATGAGCACGATGAGCGATTCGCTTGCCATTAACCACTTGGACCAACAAATCCATTCTGCTGCCAAACTGAAGGTGCCGAAGACGACGAGACAACGGGACGGGATGCCTGAGAAATGATTCACTAATCGACCGTTCGAAGGCGAAAGACGATGAAATGCAATCAATATTTACTTACATGGCGTCATTTGATGGCCAGTGGTGGTGGTGCCGTTGTTTATGGTCCTTTTATGCTCAACATACTGCTGTCCGTACCAGTTGTTTGCACAATTCCGGATGGCTCGCCCTTTCCATCGTATGCCTGCGTGAGTGTGTGTTTTGGTTGTCTTCAAGCATTGGCACACGATGCGAGCACAACGCGCGCGGCGTTAGGCCTTTAGGCGAGGCGGCAGCATCTGTTTATGCTGCCTCAAGATGTTGCGCCCGAGGTTATTGCTGGTACCGGCAAATGGGCGACCAGCGTTAGAGGGTCACGAACGATGGGCGCATCGTCGTCGAGCAATGGATGGTTTCGCAATACGTCAGACGGTCGGCCGGGTGGTGCTCTACGTACGCATATTTATGTTGATGCATGTTGTGCCAGACCATCTAGCAGGGCCCATGCAGAGCTGTGACCAAATCGTTTACTCCGTCCACGACCTGTGCGCGGTGTAACAACAAAAGGAACAACTCGAGGAAAGATCACCTGAGCGCAATTGACAACGACGATGGTGGGAGCGGCGAGCTGCGGCGCCGAACCTTCAATTAACCAACAATCGGTCGAATGATGATGACGATGATGATGATGGTACAAGATGACGATTGAGTCAGCTGCTGCTGTCGCAACGCAACCGCAACCACGACCGACCGGGCGTCAAAATGACGGTGGCTGGCGTCGCGCGAGCGCTCTCTGTGATGTTATTGCTGTCCAAGGTCACGCGATCGCAACCGCATCGATCGAACTATGCCACCAATCTGAAAACTCTTCCTAGCCCAACTTGACCTGCCCCCGGCCCCGGTCCCGCGACACATTGCCATATGCTTCTGTTTGCACTCGCTAATGAACGCACAGCTGTGTGCGATGGATGGGTCAGTGATGAAGTATTCATGCCGTAGATTTAGATCCCATGAATACATTAGTGTGGAGTGGCGGCGGTGGCGGCAATTCAGAGCATGGAAGGAAACCCACTCACCCTCTCCCCACTTCCCTCTAACCCTCTGCTTTGGAGCTCTAAATTCCCATCCACTACGTTTGGTGCCGCTCGATAGTCAAACAAATCGAAGGAAAGTCTGATGAATTGCGTGTCATTGTTCGAAGTTAAATATTTGAGTTGATTATGCCATATTGATTATGACTTCGGCGTGGGACAATAATTAGCCTAATTCGAGGATCAACAGTTTTATTTCCCCCAAAAGAAAACCGTCTCGCTTCAGTGATTTTGGAGCGGGCACGTTTTTGGGGGCATGGAGAGGGAGAGAATAATGTCTATTAATAAGAGATTTTAATATGGCCTAATACGCATTTCCGCAGCAGATTGGATTTGAAAAATGGAAAGGTATTTTTATGGTTGTTACAATCTATATATATAAAAATCTCGTGTCACATTTTTTTGTGTCCAAACTCCTCCGAAACGGCTGAACCGATTCGAACCAAACTTTGTGTGTATCTTCTGTAGGTATCAGAATCGGATGTAAACTATATTTCATTCCCATTACTTAAGTTATTAAAAAAATAGGAAAATTATTTTTCGTAACTTTCTGTTAACCTTTGATTTGATATTTTTCTTAAATTTTTCATACAAAAAAACTAATACTCTCAAATTTTCATAGCCCTAGCTCAAACAGTTTTTTTTAAATAATTTTTTGAAAATCAACTTAATCACCGAACAGTAGTTGCAATACTGAGCGCCAGGGAGCGTTGACAGCGCGACTTAATTTAATTGATGAGAATTTTATCCTAGAAGGCTTAGCTAAAACCGGTTTAAGCATACTGGGGCAATATGCACAATTCGAATTTTCGAAATTTCATTAAAGATAAAAAAATTATGTATAAAAATTTAAAATGTGCACACAAATTACTAACAGTTCAGGATGTATTCGATTGCACTTTTAGTAGGAGGTATAAAAATTCGTTCTTTCCCCAAAGAACAATGATGATAATTGAAGTGCAATATGAAAAATCCAGATATTTTCAATCGTCGAGTCAGATACCGATATCCGGCCGTATCGATGAAAACACGAAACATCCACATCCTTCTTGAATTCTATAGTTTATTTGCAAGCATTAACTACATCATTAGCTAAAAAATTTGGCATTCATATTGAATCTATACTAAAAGGCAGTATATAACAACTATTAACATTATCATAAGTGCTGTTGCGCGGGGTCTAAGCTCCAGGCGGTAACGTTAGGAGCTCAACTCAGTTATTGGAAAAATGAGTCATTACGTGTGTTCCCTAAAAGGACACCGGTAGACCCGGGGTGTAAAAGGGCAGGAGACTTGCGAATAAAGGGGAATCTGATTAGAAAACTTCTTTTTCGTAGTATCCCAAAAGCGAAGAGACCCCCTGTCGAGGGCCTAGCATCCACGACAAAAAACTTGAGCTCGATAGTCCCTCAAAAGCGAGGAGGAATTAAAGGCGACGGGATTACATACGAAACAAACCGTCTCCGTTAGTCAGTAGATCAACTGCCAATGATAGTTTAGTAATTAACCTTGCTGATCAATCCATGAAATTCAATCCCATTATTAACCTTGCTGATTAATCGCTCAAAACCATGGTTGGCGATCATGTGACCCAGGTTGAATCATCGGCAAATATTAACAACAATCCTAACACACAAAGTAGAAACTCAAAGAAATAGAACATTTCAGTAAAACCTAATTTTCTACGCGTAGCGACGCACGCGGGTCATGCTAGTTTTCTTATAAACTATCAGGCCAGTTTGCGTCCTTGTTTGCAGTTATGACCAAGTGCCGATAAATTAAACTTTTCTCGCTCTTACTTTTTAAATGCAATCATTATAGAAGAATGCATTTTGAAATATTTTAGTGTATTTTTTACGAAAAAAATGTGATTTTGCTGGCAAACTCAACGGTTCTTTCTTGTTGCTTTTGAATCGTTGTGTATGTTGAGCGAAAGGAACTAAAAAAAAGAAAAAAGTCGCAGTTAATTGTTTGCTAACTAAGCATTTATCGTTTAAATATTATCAATTTATTTGGTTGAGAAACTTATCAAATTGTAGCGGAAAAAGCAGAAGGGAATTTTGGTACTCAAAGCTGCTATTAACGGGTTAACCATCCAATAAGGAAGTGTATAAAATCCCTTCCAATTATTAATTACACAATTAGTCAATTTGGCATTTACCAGTAATTATAAATAAACGCACAATTAATGTACTTGAAAGATGAAGACTGATAAAGAGTAAACAATATTTACGCACCGTGGAAACAAATTATCGCAGTATGCGCGGATGTTGCTTCGCTGCGTACGGGGATGTAGCTCAGTGGTAGAGCGCTCGCTTCGCATGTGAGAAGTCCCGGGTTCAATCCCCGGCATCTCCACGATGATCTGTGACGTGTTTACCTTTTTTCGGAACTTTTTATTTGGAAGTGTGACATGCATGTCCACACTTATCTTTCGATGGGTTCAGGTAACATCTGACACAATATTTACAAAGCGTAGCGAACAGTTATTGTTTTAGCTTCTCATAAACCATACAGATAGCATGCTTTTGGTTTACCTATTCTTCTATAATAAAGTGTAAAGCTCGATCGAATCGATTCACGGTGAATATTGTGCAGGATCGCTCTCTTATGCGAATATACAAACAATCTCATAATGTTGTGTCAGCAATAGCACAGTAGCTGTGCTCGCGGTTATGTGCTAAATGGAGAGACGTATCTCCTGCACCATAAACCATGTCCCCATAGAGGTCACAAGAACTCTGTACCATTTGTCCCTCAGCTGGCTTTAGCGACAATGCGCTACATTTGTGGCCCGGTTGTTGTTAGAAATTCTCTCTATCCTTGCACCACCGTTCACGGCAGAGCCGAGCACAGGTGAAACGGTTCTGATGGCCACGAACAAGCGCCTATCGCGCGCGCTTCGTGTGTATCGCCATTCGCCTTCCGTTCCTTCGCTCCACCAACACATCACCTCTTCTTCAACATCATCGTACACATCAATAGAGCTAGCGGAGCGAAACGAAGCCCCGATTCAATGATGCGCCTCGATACGATACGATTAGAGGCGAAGGACTTGCAACCTTGGTACGCTTGGACGCTTTCTTGCCGTTGTGCACGGAAAGGCCACGTGGGGTATTTCCAGTGAAATCGATACACGCATCGCGCATCCGCTAGAACGCCCGAAAGCGGAGTGCCTCACGCGAAACCATCTTATGATCGATACTGGAAATCACGTAAAGAGGCCGGCCTGGCCTGGCCTGGCCTGGTAGTGTAATCGATGTTCTTGGTCTCTAGCTGGCTCATCGACGAGGATGCGAGAATTAAAACTAAATTTAAATTCCCGCGTGCACCGGTACCGATTGACATTGAGCGCTGGTTATGGTTACTCAAGAGTGCGCATTGCGTCGTGTGCCACCATGGAATGCAAGTGCTATGCTATGCTTAAAATGCAAGATGGTATGACACTGCGTATGGTTAACGGTATGTTGATATCATATTCTTGCTTGACGCTACTGTACGTCGCAATCAGAGCGAAGACAAAACAAAAAAACACTCAACATAACGACAATGGACCCATCTGCCACATTATTAGTACCCCCTCCTGGCCCGATGTATGATAATGTCGTCGGAACTCGCGCTCTGTCTGCCACAAAAAATAACAATTGTATTAATGTTGCTCATTTTATCATCCTCTTCCACCTCAGCACCAGTCTCGGTCTGGTCTACCTAAAACTACCGTTCATGGTTACTGGCTGGTAAATCTCGAAACTCCAAAGCCCCCCCGAAAAACGGTCGGAGTTATCTTTCAATTCTCCAACACCGCCTCCTCCTCTCCACTACCCCTCCGGTAACCCATTAAATTCGTTTCGCCTGCTGTACCGTTGTGTGTCGCGCAAGTGTTACGCATTATTTTGCTTCACTCGCGCTCGATTCCCATCCAGGTTAAGTTGCGTGCCTCCTGCCCATCTCCCCCGCCCCTGCCACGGTCTGCGCGAAAAAGGAACAACTTTCTCCTCTCTCGGCTTCTTCTACCGGGAAAATGATGGCTTCCATGGCCCAACGCAACGGTGCCATTGTTTCTTTCCAACCTGCAAACCTAACGGAACTAATACTCCCCGGACGGAACACAAGACAAAACACGGGCCCTCCCCCGTCAGTTCTTCAGTGGCTAGCTGGCCACTGGCTGTGCCGCTCTTGCGCCGCGCTGCCAAGCATAAAAATCGCAAAAGAAGAAAAACATATCTCGTCCCGGGATGACCGGGGGAGGCATTTTCCTTTGACTCAGATCCGAAATGGTCCATGAGAGTCCAATGGCGGTGCCGCCGCCGCCGACTGACCAGCGTGTGTATTGTTGTAGCGTGCGTGCCGTGCGGTGGTTGGTACGGTTTGGAATATGGGGAACGGGATGATGATGATGGCTGGCTGGCGCTGGTAGGTCTGCATAAAATCTCTATGCCTGTACACTGCCAGTATCTGCCTTGGCAGTGAGACTCCTCGAGCATTGTCCGAAGCATAATTGACCCAGTTCCCAACCGCGATCTATTTTCCTCTCCCTCGTGGAATCGAAACAGAGGAAACCGAGCAACAACCGAATCATAATAAAAAAAAAATAGTCGATCCCCCCCGCTGCTCACTGGATCTCAGTGCTCAGTGCTGTGGGACTCGATCGATTCGTGGTGGTGGTGGTCGATACTTGACCAACTTGACAGTTGGTGGAATACATTTTACAACAGCTTTGCAAAGAAAACGATGTCCAAATATTAGACACACCACAGATGTGATGTTCGCATAATAAAATGGTTCCGTGACAAGCGGCTTTGACGACACAAACTGCAGCCGAAAGACAACCCCTCACGGAACCACCAACGGAACGAGCAAAGCAAAGCGGCTTTGTGAAGCGACCGAGGCACCAAGACGTCTCAGGCGCCACACCATCCAGCCAGGCCAGAAAACTTGATTTTTCTTCCCGCAAAGGGGCCGATCAGCGCAGCAACAGCAGCATCGCTGGCACCATTGGTTCGCGGTACGTGCGGGGCTAAGTAGTGCAGTAAGTCTGTTGCACAAACCGTGATCACCCGGAGAACCGGTTGATGGTGGTGCGTGCTGCTGCAGGAGCCCCGTTTTGGCCGCCGTCAACTCGAAAATGTGGGTCACAACATAAAGTGATTCCGCTTTTCATCGTTTCTCGCTGTTTCTGAGCGACGACGACTAAGACGACGAGTGTCCTCGCTGTGGCTGGAGCTGGAGAAGAAAGAAGGTCGCTGTGTGTGGGTTCTGTGTTTTGCATGCGCGATCGTCTCGTCGTCTCGCAACCGCCGCAGTTTGGATTTTAATTCCATATCAATGGAGGATGTCGTAAGCGCGTTGTAGTAGCGGCCGGACGGGAGCTTCTTAGGTTTGTAATCTTCACCAGCACAGCTGCTCTTGAAACATATTATTTGATAGTAAAAATGCGAGATGTAGATTACATAGCGCTTCCATCGATCTACGATGATGATGATGATGACGATGATGGCATTTCCGGGGAAAACGCTGCAGCAGCAGCAGCAGCATCAATCAGCACTCACTTTTTTCTCACTCTTTATTTGCCGGACACTTTCTGACCTTTTTCTCATCGCTGCCGCCGCTCAGCAGCTTCTTCCATTCCAAGGCGAGATCGCTCGACATTTTCCGGAGCATGATTTCCATCGTTACGGGGTTGGCGTTGTAGGCGTCAATCTGGTCTGGTGGTCTGGTGGCCTGTGGTGGTGGTGGCTTGTAGTTGAAAAACCTTGAAAGGCTTCGCTGCTGGTGCCAGAGGTCGCTCACGAAAGCGTAAAGCGGCGCTGTCGTAGGTGAAGAAGCGCCTTTCCTGCCTGCCTGGCAACCGGTAACCTCCATTTGCACGACGTAACGAGCGCTGCAGAAGGAACACCGTGCATTCATCAACCGTGTGGAGGCCCCCCCCTTACCCCACGAACGTACGAGTCCTTGCCGAATAATTTATGAAGTTTTTCCCCTCGATTCGCAATGGATCCGTCGGCCCCGGAAAGCTTGCTTGGCCAGCAGCCCTCCCTCCCTCCACCGAACAGAAAATGCATAATGCACCAACCAACATGGTTGGTCCGTTGGGCCGACCAGGCGCCGTGGCCTTTGCGGTGCGGTGCTCACACAGTCGTTAGTGTTCCACATTTGAAGCCGCTCGCTCGAGTCCGCTTTTTGGTTGATGGAACTTTGTAGAAACAGCAGCAGCAGAGCGCACGGATAAGGTTTATTTACTGCGATGAAAAGGGATAAACTGTTGGGGCCTGGCTGGTTGGTTGGTTGGTTGTTTACCTCCTCCTTGCAGTCGCTATTCCTTGAGGGAATGAATGTTGGCCCGGTGGTCTAGATTCTTCCGACGGGATGCGATAACGATAGTGCTAATTTGGTCGGTGTGCAATGATGCACATTTCGCTTGAATTATTGCTACCCATCTGAGAGTGAAATGTGTTGTTTTGTGGCAGTTTTTGGGGCTGTACGGATCTGTTCTCTTCAGAGCAGAGCTTGCAACAGTGTGTCAACAACGTCGTCGGTTTTTTGCATGATTTTGTGAGGAAGTATACATTTGGAGCTCGAATAAGAATGCCAGTAATGGGAAATAGCGAATTGTGATAGCATTTTTTTTAAACAAAACAAACCTTAAAACAATTATTTATTTTAACCCCTGGGTTCGGACCATTTGGTCTAATTTTCATTCGTTTCTCTTTGGTATATCTTTTCATTGTCAGATTTGGCAATCCGATCGACTTAAAAATTTCGATATGGAAATTATGAAATATGAAAGGGGATCGAATAAATAAACTTACGTTAATAAATGGGTTCGGGAACCATCCATGGTACATTTTCCTCTAAAAATAGTCGTATTATAGCTATTCAGTAGGAAATTTCGAGTACATAATATTTTTCAGTCATTTCTACATTAAAAAAAAATCCACATACGGCACATTTATTTGGATTTGTGCATTTGTGTTGGATTGCGAACGAATATTGCAACATGTCATTATTTCTACTTTATTATATCAATACGAACACTCATATAGCAACATATTTCAATATCTCTTGGTTATAAAAACAAAACATTCTAAATTCAATTCAATTCAACCATTTCCATTGAAAATACACTATGGACCAAATGGTACACGAAGCTATTTAGTGTGAGTTTTTTAATGAACTGCAGGGTTAACGAATGATACTTTACAATAGTACAGTAACATTGAACTGTTATCAATTCAAACGAATCGTAGCTGAAAACACATGTTTTCCTGTGCCAAACATTCCTCAGTGGTGGATTAACTTCTGAGCCATAAAATGTTATTTCGTTAGAAGATGTGCTTTTGTATGTACAGCTCGGAGGGTTTATCGAAAATTATGAAAAATTTAGTTGCAAAAATGACACTTTTGTAACGATTTTACTCAAAACAGGAGCTAATGTTGATTGTATTAAAAAATAACTTCATTATGGTTAATGGACAAAGTTTTAAAAATGTCGAAAAGTATCCATTTCCTAGTTTACGTTTTATTGGTTTTGACAAAATAAGATATTCTGTTTTACAAGAACCTTTCTTTATACATTCTTTTAATCAAGCAAAACTCATCGTTACTATGTTTATAGTATGTAAACAGCTGTGTTAAATACTGTTACCGATTATACTAATTTGCGAATATTTGTTGATGCACTTAGTACATTATCTAGTCGTAGCAGCAACGCATGAGCTTTGTTCTGTTGGTGCAAAATTGGAACGAATCCCTTTTCGCTCGATGCGTTCGTGCACCATAACTCTCTCCTTTATCCTGCAATATGGTCCTTTCTACCATTGTTTACGGCAAACACCGTCACCAGATATGGCCAATCGAGTCCCCCCGAAAGGAGAGAGGGAGGCTCTGCAGCGACGATTGCAATGCGACGATCGTGCAACAATGCCAGACACTCACTCTCTTCCCCACGTGCTCATTTGTCCTATCAATAAGCATTTCTTCATTTCCGAATCTCCGACCCCCCCCCTGCCGTCCAAAAACCTTCCGATGGCCATGGCTTTTTGGGGTCCATTTAACGAGGGTTTCCGGCGTAGCAGAGGCGGCGATGAGAGATCGATAGCGCACCGGGACCGGCCACCAGAAGCAGCTGCTGTCGTCGAGAGCGGTTGGTCCCCGGGTGCGTTGCGTTGCATTTCACTGGAGGAGAGCGGCGCCCCTCCACAATCCCACCCTTGTGCTTGCCTCGGTGATAAAATTCCAAAAACCTGCCCAAAACAACAATCCATTAATTTATTATTCTTCAGCGGGGGGGGGGGGGGGGGGACCAGCCCACCACCAACCTACCTACCAGCACACCTACCGTCATCGATTTGATAATAGTCCACCAGAGCGACGACCGTACGGACGGAGCGAGCGCGCGCACCATTAAAAAGAAGGGGTTGGTCCGTTGCCGTCCGTTGGTCCTTTTTTGCGATGCCCGGGAGTAGAAAGCAAACCAGAACGGCAGACCGATCGACCGGTTGGGTTGACGGGGGGGGGGGGGGGGGGGGGGGGGTGTAAGGAGGAGGAAAGGTGGAGTTCGAGAAACGAAGAACGAACGCAAAATGAATACCTCTCCGGGTCGCTGCTCAATTTTCCACTGGCATTTCTATGATTTATTTGGCACCGAAAATGGCTTTTGCAGAGGGAGGTGGAATGTTGGGCCTTCCTTTCCAGCGAGCGAGCAATCGTGTAGAGGGACTACCATGATGATGATGATGATGATGATGGCTTCATGGGACTGCACTGGAAGGACGCGAACTTCATGGTAACGACGACGACGACGACGCCCCACGACATGACCATGGCCAATGGGCGCGCCAGGAAGGAGATTCTTGCGCGGCAGCACCGAAGAAGAAGGAGCAGAAGGAGGGGTGTTACCACCGGCCTCTGTACCAGATGAAAATCGTTAAATATTTCTCCCAAAAACCAGGCCCTAGGACTCTACTACTACTGGCCCCTTTTTCGGTTGGTTTGTCGGAGTTTGTCTTTCCGATTCGCTCGGAAATTCGGAACGAGCCGTTCGAGTGTGATGGTCCGGTCCCACCCATCCACCCCCTCCCACCTCCCCTCTCCCGTAATGGGCGTCGATGGCACAGTCTTCCTGGGATGCGGCACCATTTTGGCACCTTCTTCCAAACCCCCACTGGTTGTCTTCCCTCGCGCCCGGAGTTCTTTTGTTTGAGTTTTCCATTTAAGAATTTATGCAGAGGGAGCAGAAGAGGGGGAGGGGGGGGGGGAGCATGGGCACATCAGGATGTTGGATGAAAATGGTGGAAAACTGTTTATCTTTCATTTCATTTGCGACCTCCTTCCCCTCTTGATGATGATGACGATGATCGTGAAAAGGGCGCTTATCGATGATGGTGATAGAGAGGGAGGGGGGAGAAAGGAAGGGGGGGTTGGTGGCAATAATCGGAGTGAAATGTACAACATTTGATAAATAATAACGCTCGTAGATCGAGGGTTGATGATGCTTTAAAGTGGGGGGAATCCGGCAGGAAACCACCATCAAAGCAGCCGGTGACTAGTGAATTTGTCGATTTGTCAAGCGGTCGGAAGCCTGGCACGGAATTCGTTCATTTTTCATCACCAACTCCGACCACCCACCCTTGGATAGAGGATATGCCTAGTCATGGTAGAAGGTGGAGGAAAGATATGCTAATGTGGGGAGGCGGATGGCGAGGATCGCAGTAAACTTTTGATGATTTGTCGGAGTATAAGTTACTGGCAAAAATGGATGGGAATTTATGATGGACCTTCATGGCGGTGCAGCAGACAGTTCTTAGTTCTGCGACAAACCAGCTTACAGCATTGCTAAAGATAGCATATCATTTAGTGTAACCTGGACGCAAGACACCAACAATAACTTGTGATAGTATGGGTGGACAATTTTAACTTAAAGTTTTCCAAAAAAAATGTAATCTTTACACGTTTTTAACTGGAGTTTATTATTTATAGTTCTTGGACACTACCTCTGTACAACTTATGTGTAATTTTTATGGCTTACCTACAGTGTGCAGTGACTTCTTTGTATAACTTTTATACACTCAAGTCTTAATCTGTCTGTTTAGTTTAGTTTTAATTAGCTCGATGAAACGTACTTCATGGTCGCGGTTCCTCTGTATCGCTTTGCAGAGCCGATGTTTTGTATATTTTGTTTACCTTTCTTGCCAGGAATCATGAGGTTTCCTAAATTTCCAGGAAAATCTCATCTTTAAACACGTGTAGCCAACGATTAGCACTAATCGATTGAATGTCATCAATATCTCGGCGTAGAACTGTTTGCTGATAAGGTTGATAACGTACTTACTGATAAGGTTCCTGAATGTGAGATCAATTGTAAAGTACGATTAGTTCCTGCTGAACTATAGCTTAAACTAAAATCAACTTCATGAATATTTCGATATCCTTTCGATATCTACATAAAAAAAACATTCACAAAGTTAAATCTGAACAGTTTTGTTGCTCAATTTGATTCGGTTAGGGCGTCAGTACACGAAGGCATCTTTCATTGCCCGAAACCCGTCATTGTGTTAACATTAGCTGACATTTAACATATTGCAAATTTTAATTTCAGCCTTGCACTTATATCTGATCTTTCGAGGAGATTAAAAAGCGGTATAAAAAATCAACTTGAATCAATTCATTCGCTTCCACAGACGGTCAAGAAAAAACTGTCTCAGAAATATTAGATCAACTTTATGTTGCGAAGGTTCTTAGCAGTAAACATTGCATTCGTGTACCCCGAACCACAGTGTACTTTTCAATGAAGCTACTTTTTCCTCTGCGTCCAGATTCTAAACCAAACACACAAACATACGGTCTCTAGACACTTGGCATCCTTTAAGCAACCTACGATAGCAAACCCCGCGACGCGCTTCGGCGAGAGTTTCGAGTTTCAAATGTTATCACCAAACGGAACGCCGGTGGTGGATGGTGAGCAACGCAGGACGACGACAGTACCGTGATTGATATCCAATTTCGCAGCACGAAAACCATACAGCGCTGATATCCTCGAAACATAACGTTAATCTAATATGCACTGTGGGCCATGCTGGTGGTGAACCTTTCACACGGAGCAGTATTGCCACCATCCATCCATCCATCCATCCGGTGCGTAGTGGTTGTGTGCGCGTGGCCTGTGCCCGCACCACAACACAACACCGGAGTAGCAGTAGCGGCAGCCTTCGCAACCTTCGAGCGCGCTGCTGACCTACAAATTGAAATGCACAACTTTCGATCGTCAACCACCACGTGCGCGCGTGCCACCGCCACCGTAAGAGCGGCGGTTCCTCGATCGGATCGCTCGGTTGGTTCGGGACTTTTCGCACACACACTCTAACTTCCCAGCCAGCATTATGATGATGATGATGATGATGATGGCAGAAGGGGTGTACCCCGGCCGCGGATGACGAAAGTGAGGGAGCCCCGGGGGCCCGTGCCCGAGTGGCGATGATTAGATTGTGATGATGTGACATTGAAGCCACGAGAGCTGTTGTGACGTGCTCTCGATGCGCGCTCGCGCTCTGTCTCTGTCTACGCGATCCGGATTCCACGCGCCACCGGCCTGGACTGACACCCCCCGAGACCGGAGCAGAGCAGAGCAGGGGCGAGACCTTCGGAAGCTTTCGGAATTTTATTTGTTCATAAAACACGCCACCACCACCAGCGAGAGGTGCTTGTTTGTCTCGCAGCCCTCTCGCAACACGCACTGGCCGCACTGTCACACGGGGTGTTGTTTTTGGTGCGCGAGATTTGGCGACGGAATGACGACGACATTGCCCCCGGCCTGATTCGCACAGGTTGCACGTGCATGAACGTGTTTACACGCGGATCACCGGTGGCCAGGTGGCCAGGTGAAAGGAAGCCAGCCAGCAACTAGAAGAAGAAGCTCTGCAGCAACACCTCTTGGGCAACAACAAACACAGGAAGTGAGGTGCGTACGCACGCGTCACTCCCGGGAACTCTCGGCCACTCTCAAACCCACGACGTTTCGTCATCATCATCATCATCAGCTTCATCATCAATCGGTTGCGATCGCCGCCGCCTAACGGTAATTAGCATATAATGAGAGATCTCGCTCTGCTGCTGCGAACTCGCGCAACACAGCAGCGATAACGACGATGCCTACCAGCGCTGCTTCCAGGAGCAGGAGAAGCAAAAGGAGAAGCAGATCATTGTTTTATTGTGCGAGGCCTTAATTTTTTTTCGTGGCTTTTCCGGTGTTTCTTGTTACGCTGAGCCATCGTCGCGACGACGACGACGACCGTCCACCAGCGCTGATGTTGTTGTTGATGCGCACCAAGGAACGAGTGGATCGCCGGACGCACTAGGCCGGACTAGGCCAGCGAGGACGGACGGTGAACAGCACTTTATGCTTCTTCAGCTAATTTTTTGTCACCCTTCGGCTCGACGAGGAGCTCGACGAGGCATTTGCTTCTTGCTGCTGCTGCTGCTGCTATGTTATGTCTGCGGATCGCGAGGTCTCGCGGTAGTCGTCGTCCGTCCGATTATAAACACCTGTCCTGCTGAACCGTGTGATGATCATCACCATCACCACCATGATCATCATGTCACGGATTCGAATGGAAGGGGCTTTTGACAGTCAAAGCGGCAGCGGCGACACTCACCTGTTCGCGTTACGCGTTGATCGTCGCGTTCCCACGGACGCGAGTGTGAGTGGTTTTTTTTATGTACTTCTGCTCGTTGTGCTCGTTGTTGGGGGGAGTTTTTTTTAAATACTTTTTGGAGTGCTGAGTGCGACACTGACCGCAAGTTGGGTTAACGGTTGTGTACGCGATAATATGCACTCTCTCTCTTCCCCTACCCGCAGTGGAATCTTCGCCTTTTTCGCTTCGATCGTTCGAGATTGATCTTTGCTTGCGAGATCGAGAGCTCATGCGCGCGATCGCGATGTGCATTTGATACGGATCATTTCCAGTTCCTGCTAATCGATGCAGTGTGTGGCTAGTAGTGTGCTGGGCGGAAAAAAATATCACGACATTTTTTGCCGCCACTATCGCGCCTCACCTTCATTACTCTCTTTCCCTCTCTCGCTTACCACTACTTCCTTCCTTCATCTGACATGGCCATTTTCCCTCCACTGACCCAGTCTCTGAAGCGAGGAAGGGGGCTCTACTGAAGTGCCTGTGCCCTTTTTGCGGCGGCAACCGACCGACCGGCTAACCGTTTGCGGCTGGGGCCTGACCGGGTGTGTAAAACCTTCACTAAACGCGGTCGCCTCTAAGTGGCCTGATAAGATGGAACGCACATTGCACACATTTGTGCTCGGCCCCGGCCGCGGTCACGTATGGGAATGATGATGGAGGGCGATCGAACACAAACCGGATTAGGGTGGCTGGTAGGCAGAGGCAGTCTAGCAAAAGCGCACGGGGCCACAGTATCTCTGCCCTGTGCACGCTATCGATCGATCGATCGATCGATAGAGGAGAGTTGCCGCAGGGGCATGGCTGTCCATCGGTGGTTGAGTGGTGCATTTTGTAAACACTTCCATACCCTCCGTGCGTTTAAACTGAAGCCCTACGCTATTGCCGCGGTTATTGCGGAAAACAACACGCGTAAAACCCCGGGAAGAGCTTTCCAATCGAATCCGGGGCCTTTGCCGCCAGTGCCTTTAACAGTCAGTTAAAAGCAGTCCTCTATCAACATTTGAACATAAGGATATGTTAAATTTTGTGCTAAGACACCTTTTGGAATCATTTCCAATAAAAAAATATTGGCGAACACCTTTCGTTTGATCATTATTTTGACATCCTTTTTGATAGTTACTATTCTACAATTAAATGACATATGGATACAAAATAGGTGTGAAAACCCACTATCGAAAGTTCGACTATCAGGAACAAAATTACTCTCAATAATGTGTCTCTTTGCTTGCTATGCTTGCCGAGAATAGTCATTTCGAGGCTTGAAACTTGATTGATTTATTTGTTCAACAACAGGGTACGCCATTTAGACAGGTCCTATCGAAATGTCGAATAACTCCACCATTTCTCATCCAATTTTGGCAAATAAACAAGATTTATTTAGAGTATACAATGCCATTTATAGACAATTCACACAGAATACGATATAAAATGACAAAAAGCGGCCCTTTTTGCTATTTTGCATTGTATTTAACATCATTTTGGGCGTAATAGGAGCAATTCCCGCTTTGATATTAGCATTAAGCTCTTCAATAGACTTCGGTTTATTGGCATAGACCTTACTCTTGAAATAGCCCCAAAGAAAGAATGGCCGTATGCCTCCCATATTTCTTACGATAAGCAAACGCAGTTTGAATAATCGTTACAATTGAACGATTATTTTCAATGTACAGTGCTACGATTCAATGTACAGTGCATTTCAACGTACTGTTTTGGCGTGGATAAATCACTGAAATGGCATAGATTGACATTTCAGAATCTGGCCGATTTGTCCTAATCGGCATAAAAATGGCGAATATATTCAACATAGAAATTGATTCTGCCTGGATGTGGCATCCTGTTTAAAAAAAACTGTAGTTTTTTATGAGATTATTTAATGAGTAGTTAAATGCGTGACGAAAAAATAAATCGACCGCGTATTTCATGCTGGAACCATAGTAAACCCGCGATAAACTTGAGCATAAACCTGCTAGTAACGAAAACAGCATATAGAAAGGAATTCGTACAATGGATCCCAGAATCACTCACAAATGCTTCGTCCCCATGCGAAGGTTAGAATGGTTTTGTAAGAAACTTTGGATTCACGTGAAATTAATCAAAAATCTCGCCTGACGCTTGATATGGAGCAGCTGATGCTTGTTGACCTTCTCGGTAGATCTCTCAATTCCGAGCTACCGTCGAACTGTAACACGCTGTAGACTAACTTTCTTTTTCCTTCACTCTTTTTGCTTTCGTTTTAGGTGAGTCAGGGGATCGTGTGCAGTGATTGCTAGTACCGCAGAGTTGCGCCAAAGTCAAGCGAGAAGCCGTGAACGCAATCCTGCGATAGGCGATGGCAATTGTGTGCTGTGTACATGGGCGCGCGCTATCTTCCGGATTGGCCAAACAACATCGGGCAAGCAGACAGACATACAGACATACAGATAGACAGATAGACGATATACTGGTGCGGCGGTTGATGGCAAGATTGGAAGCCGTGTCTGGGAAGCGCCATGGTCTTCTGCTGGCTGCTGGCTGGCTTTCACCCACCCTGAGGTCTTAGACTATGGCAACGGGTCTACTGCCAGTAGGCCAACCACCAGAGCAGCAGTACTGTGGGTCTCTGTGGTATCGTACGGCGGTGATCGGTACGGCGACAGAGAGCGACCGCAGCAGAGGTAGCACCAAGTTCGAAGGCGGAAAACTTTCTCTCTCACGGTCGCCTGCCTGCGGGTACTTTCTGCTTTCCCCCGTTGGCGCTGGTTGACGACCGGGCTCTTTGTGGGTCGACGAATGGCGATGTTTTGCGAAAACCTCGGGGCGACGGCAAACGACGTACCTTTTTCGCCGTCGACAACCGGTAAAGGGCTTCATCGCCGGTTGCCCCGGTATCGAAGTTGCATCCTAGTTACTATAGCAACAACTTAACTCGTTCTTGGCAGCAATAGAAATGCAGCATACGCATGTGTAGACGACGGGGACCCATTGGTTCGCCACTAGCGACTACTTCTGAAAAAAAAAAATCTTTCATAACGTTCGGCACAAAGTTGTTTCTGTTACGGTTTGTTTGTGTATTTCCAATCTCAGTGTTTGTTACCGTTATTCCTGAAAATGTACACACTCACTGGAATCGGTTTGCTTTGGTTTGCGAATTTTCCATCCAAAGCGCGCGCGGATGGAGAAACGGAAGAAGGAGTTGGATTACGAAATTTCCCGATTGGAAAACAAGGGTTTCTTCTGTGCCAAAACCGCCCTGCGCCACTTGCTGCACACCCACCGGTGCACCGGTGCGTGCTGGCGACTGGCCGGCCAGTCAGCAGTTGCTTCTTATGTGACGTACGTACGGTGCTGTTCGCACTTCCGTACCCTTACCGCGGTCGCCATACGTACGTACGTACGGTGTTGTAATGGTGTTGCGATCCGAGCGAAACCGCACGTAAACCGCATGGTTCACCATACGGCGCACAAACCTTACCATATGCGCCTGCCATATATGCGGCCCGACCTACTGCGGTGCTCGGGCCTTTCGAGAAACCTGTTTCTTGCCCTGCCAACCGCCAAGACGCGACAGAGACACCACGTTACCGTGACAACAAGCCGGAGCACCAAGAGAGATATGATGAAGCAAACGTTAATTGTCGGTGGCTACTACTACTACTGCTGCTGCTGCTGCTGCTGCGGCTTAGGTTAGGATGCGATCCGGGCGGACACGATGATGCCACTCTTCTTCTCTGGTGCGCGAAGCGTTTTTCCTCCTTCCGGCAGTTCCAACTGGCACGTTTTCTATTAAAACAAACAGTGCAGTTGGTTGTTGCCTCCGCAATTCAATCAGCTGTGGGAACGTGAAATGGCTGGCACACTCCTCCGGTGTGTGTGTGTGTGTGTGTTCCTATATGCCTTAGTAACGAACTCTGCTCGATCCGTCGATTGCCTAACACACTACGCGCCGAGATTGGTTCCACCGAGAGCATGCGAACGGACGAGCGCGAAGTCAATCCACAAAACCGTGACGCGCCACAGCTGGTGACTCAAGAGCCAGCAGCAGCGCCATCATCATCTCGCCCGCGGTCCAAGACACACCATGGCATTCTGGGCACGAACTTCGCTTCGACTCCGTGGCGGATTTTACGACCATCAACCAGCAACCGTCCAATCGATTCGTGTATTTCGAACCCGAATCAAACCGGCAGGAACCCTTTGAGCGAAGGTGCTGGTGCTGGTGCGCTACCTGGTACCCATCATCTTCACGTTTGAAGAACAAACCAGCGCCACGGTAAGAAGTCACTACTTCACCATCGCTTCCGTGGCTCTTCCGTTTTCTAGGTTTATTAGCAATTGAGCCACGCCACCATCTTCATCCACCGGGCCCGGTCTCCGGTCGCACTCTACATCACTCTTTTAGGTTCCAATCATCATAAATCATCAAAATGTAAAAGGAGCAGGAGGAGGAGGAGGAGGAGGAGGTATCGATGGCGTTGGCCTTCAATGAAACGTCGCGGTTGCTTGGAGGAACAGATAGAGGGCTGGCAGCTCGAGTTTCGCGAAGATTTCCATGACGTTTATGGTGGTACCACTTCACGTGGTGCACGATTGATGGTTATGGTGATGCCAATGAGTCCAATGATGGTGGTGATGATGATGATGATGATGATGATGGTGGTGGTGGCGGTGGCGATGGCACTGTAGTCGACGGCGGCATTTGTTGCCGTGGTGTGGCCCTTTGTGTTCTATAATCGAACAAAAGGTGATAAGCCATCATCATCATCATTGACAGGTGGGTGGATGAGGTGTGGTGGAGTGGGTGTAGTATGGCCACCATCGTCGGTAGAAAGACAACGTGACGATCCGCTGCACTACCACCGTGGAGCGTGCTAGCGTGGAAGGAGATGGTGGATGGAGGCATCATAAACCTTTGCGCAATCGATTGCGTTCGGATTGATTTGGATTTGATTGTTGAAGACGACGGAGACGCGCTTCCGCGCTCCGCCAATTGCATTACCACCTGGCTACTGGTTAGTGTAATATTCACCGTTTCGCTCCGTTCGTTCTGTCGCCGCCTCCGCCTGGCTTGTTAGAGACAAGGGCAGTGAAGATTATTCTCTCAATGGCAATGGCGTTAAAAGTATTCACTTTTGTTTGCTGTCCTTCGTGTCAAGCTCCTTCTTCCTTCTGTTTGTCAGTAGCAACGCAGAGGGCATTAAATTAAAGCAAGCAGAACGACGTCAACGACGACTACGACTACGACGACGACCACTCCGCCATTCACCTGTCGGTGGCACGACGAACATAAAAAGCAATTCCATCTCCTTTATTCTCATAATTGAAATATACGCTCGGCCACCATTTTGAGAGCATCCTTGTGTACCTTCAAATTGGGTGTGGGCAGTGACGGTAAAAACGGGTTCCCTTTTACCTGCGGCGAGAGCCTTCTGTCTAGTCATCGAACCCGAGCGCAAAAGCTCTTCAGTCGCTTGTGCTATCAAAAGAATATGATAACGTCGTTCTTTCGCGCCTTGCTTCGGTGAGGAGGGGCCGGCCGTTCCACCAAAAAGCTTCAATAAATATTGGAGTGTACGCTTATTGATGGCATGTATCGTTCCGTATGATTCCTGCCCATCGCGGCAGGTCCATCTGCTCATCTGCCCGGAAAGGAAGCGACGGAGAGGAGAGCTTGGTGCGAAATGAAGATTTATGATCCATTTTCTTGCTTCTTCTGGTCTTTCACGGTGCGTCGTGTTCTACGGAACGAAGCAACGGGAAATATGTTTCTGGCGCTGGGTTTTCAGCAACAACGGAACAACTTACTGTGGGCTAATGCATTTGATGCCCCCAAAAGGGCGTAATATTCGACAACTTAATGCCAGCAAGAAATTGCCATCTTTGTAACCTTCAAAGAACGCTAATCAACGCTTTTGCTCTTTCTTCCTGTTGTTTGTTTAGCAAGCAACTAGCAAGCGAACGCTGTGGCGGTGATATCATAACGCACCGACCACTGTTATCAGCAGCAGCAGCACCACAAGCGGGCGAGGTTGATCGTTTGCCATCGAGGCCATAAGCAAATAGCAACGTTCCATTTTAGAGTGGCACCTACTTAAAAGGCCTTCATCCTATAGCCACCTCAATGATTATGATCTGCAGCATTATCATCATCACCATCGTCATCATCATCATTCACCAGTGAATAGTAATAGTGTGTCACTCGGTCTATTAGTCATCGAACATGTCTGGTTTCGTGACATTCCCTCGTGGCTCACAATAAACGTTCGTGGTGGGTGGCGAAAGGCGGCATCAGCGACGTAAGTGGGTGGTACTGGGGAGCGCCCTGCTGATCCCCGGGTCCTGGTTGTACTAGTGGTAGTGGTCGCAATCAAATTATACATTCGATTGCCGGCGTTCATCTGGCAAACTCTCAGCTGGCGTGTGAGTAGCTGATTCTTGGTGCTGTGGCTGTGACCGTGCATGGCGCTGCCTTCATTACTTTCGATCTTTATCAATCGGCTGTGTTCGTTCGTTCGTTCGTTCGTTCGTTCGTGTATGGTTGCCAATCCCTTTCTCTCTCTCTACCTTTGCGCCTTTTTGGGATTTCATGGCGGCATCCCTCCCATCCACGTTGTCGCCGTCTGGCGTATGATGACGACGACGACGACGACGACGACGGTGTTGCCCATTTCGCGGGGTTATTTACCTTTCACCCGTAGGGCAACGGTAACGTACACCACGTCCGCTGGGAATTGGGGATTTGGGAAGGGCGTGCAGCAAACACCACGACCAGCACCACGACCGTGGTCATGCGTTGCGTGTCCATTGCCCATCGAGACTTCGTGGCACCGTAGCACGTTATGACTTTCTGCCTTCGCCTCACCTCACCGGTTGCCTGCAGGTTGCAGCGAACTGGGCACCAACCTCCCACCGGAACGAACACGGGATCGGTTAAGGATTCATCGTGCGTCGTCGCCGTCGTCGTCTTCTTGTCTGTTCCCGGACTTGTTGTTGTCTGCACGGACGCTACCGGAATTACAGAAGGGACATCATCGCCGGGGGGAAAGGGGCACGGTGCGTAGAAGATATCTTAAGCGTCACGTCAACTTCGTGACAAGTGCGTCTCGTCCCGTCCGTGTTACACCCGGTGCGTTGCTAATGAAGCAATCTCGTAGCCATTTTATTCCCAAAACGCGTATTCGTGTACGAGCGAGTGCCGTCGTCGTCGGTTGTGGTGATGAATGGCGATTTGTTTTATTCATTACGTGGCTCCGTGGCCGGCCGGTCGGTTGGTTCGCGGAAAATCTGGCAAAAATTTATCGGACCACGTACGCGGGCCACCATCACACGCCGCTTTCCTTCTCTCACCTCTCACGTTTTCGCTCTGTTTCGTTCAGTTTTACATTTATGAACATTAATGATGCATTTTGATCCCCCTAGATGTAACATCGTTTCGTTTCGTTTTAGCAATTTGTCCCGATATATAAGTCGGTTAAGACGATCGTGCGCACTGTCCTCGTTTAATTTGATGCGATTTTATTAAAAGACAGAATATCGCTACCAGGAAGAAAGACGCGCCAGCGCCACTTTAATGTGCTGAGCGAACCGCATCTTAATGATGAGCGCGGATGATAAGAAACAACCTATCGTAGGAAATACATTACGATCGTGTGACACACACGCACTCTCCATGCACGAAAATACACGGTGCACGTCATGGCGTTCGCGCGTGGCCAACCGTCGCGATTGAAGCAGCAACTGCAATATAGCGAACGATCAGCTTGAGAGGAGGTTGCTCGGTTGCTGTGCATTGCACCAAAACGGTGACCACGGCGACGATGACGACGACGACACAGCGACAAATGGTGGCTGTTGCACAATGCATCGCTGGCGCGCGCGCTCGCACCACTCGCCAACGGGTTAGCGGCGCCAAACGGATTTGCATAACGAAATGGAATCGGTGGCTCTAGTGGCGTCGTGGCCGCGCGTGGCTCTTGCCGGTGTTGTTGTTGTTGTTGTTGCACAACACACACTCACAATGCTGATGGCCGCGTTGAGCTGCAGCTAATGAGCGAAAGCAAGAATATGGCGGCAACGACAACGACGACATGGACACGGTACACGTGCTGCTGCGTCCCTTAGGGGATAACAGCACAAACCGATCGATCCATCGATTGAACGGAGTGAGAATGGATAGGATAGGAGTGTGACAGAAGCCTTTTTTTGAAGGTCACTGCCGCCACAACGAGGCAATAGGTAGACGGCAAGAGCGGGAAGGACGGGGACCTCCTTCGGGGATGTCCTTCGCGCAACCCGGATTGGTGTCATCATCATCATCATCGATCTGCGATGAGGGTCCACGTGATACCGGCAGGCACGTTCCCGTACATTTCATAATACCTCAAACACCATTCTCGTTCTCGTTCTACCGTCAGTTTAATGGTGCCTGGCTGCTGGCTGTACATTTTCAACCATTTAAGGACCTGCTCCTCGTGACATCAGCGAGTGCGCACCTCATCACCACATCGATCGGAGCAGGAGAGAGAGAGAGAGGAAGCAATAGGCAGACATAGACAGAGGTCAGCTCATGCTGCTGTCCGGTTTATGCTTTCTTTTTAAATGGTTTCTTTGCTGCTTTCTTTGGAAGTGGAAGCTATTCAACATTATTTTTTAACCTAAATTTCATATAAAACTACAGCGTGTAGCAAGAATATTTGGTTGTATTCTGTGGAAGATGTTATCAAAATTACGTTCACGGCATGCTGCAATCTAGAAAGACAAGTTTGCAAAAATGCACTTTTGCGGTGCTCATCATAGCTTTATGGTGGATCATTGGAAATATACCAACCGATATTCTTTTGTTGGATTTTAAATTTATCCAGGTAATCCCGTCGAGTTTTTGTTACATTTTCAATTTTTGGATTTTTGGTGATGCTTTTTACCATTTTTACTCACAAAATAAGTTTTAGATTATTTTTTTCAAAGTATCAACAATTTTTATGAAAACTCGGCGGGGCTACCTCGCAAATTGCGTACAGGTGCTCAAAATTTCAAATCGACAAGTTTTGGGAAAACCGCTTCAAAGCAGCGCGATGCAATGCCCATGTATGAAAGGCAGTTGTTCAAAAATCAATATCTTTGCCACTTTTGCTGCGGTTGATCCAAACATTTCACACAATACTCTTGAAGGGATAAGCTATAAAGAAAAATATAAAAATTAATGGTGAACACAAACATTTAAATACCTTAGTCGTGTCCCGCCTTAAAGAAACTGAATCCACTTGGAGTTTGGGTATCCTTTGGGGCTATAATCCTTTTTAAACACAAATTGCTTGGCACTGGCAAGACACAAGATGACACCAGCTGGTTGCACTCGCTGGAGTTGGCGAGAACGCGACGCGCGGCACAAGAGTGAAAACTGTACGAATGGCAAAAACTGCATCTAATTTCAAACCACGCTGCTGGTGTCCACACTCCTGCTCCTCCCTGCCCTCGCAGCCGGTTGGTCCTGGCACAAAGGGAAGATAAATGAGCAAAAGCGACGACGTGCACGGCGTCGACGTCTAAGAATAGATGGAGCGAAATAGTGACTATGCGCGGCACTCTCGCCTTCCTACCAGCTGGTCTGGCACACCACTGTCCACTGACTGCAACCGCCCAAGACAACACGGTTCGTCGACGTGCAAAAAGGCAATTTAATCAATCCACTCAGAACCAACACTCAGGCTCAGGGGGGGATGCCACTCTAAACCGCGTCACGTTAACGCCAAAGCGCGAGATTTCAATTCTGCATTCTAGTGCGCAATCCTGGCAGGGAGCAACGCTCCGCGCACCACCACCACCACACGGTCACGGTTTCGGTGTCCAAGGACGACGAAAGAAATTGAATTTCAGTCCCGAATGTCCGGACAAATCGTTGTGCCGTTTGATGGCGCCAACAGCACACCACTGGTTGGTTGGTGAATTGGTTTCATCCCCTTGCTGCTGTCGCGGGACGTGACAATCTTTCGTTGTTTGTGTGGTGCGGTCATGGTTTCCCGGGTCCTGGGCTCTTCATGCGACGTCAAGCTGCTTTGCTGCGTGGCCTCTCGCTCTCCGGTGGATGACCGGAACCAACGTGATGGCCACACGATTCATATGATAATCCTTACGTTACGTCGTTCGATTAACCTTTCCCCCACAACACTTTCGCAAGACTTCGCCGGACCACACCAGACCTCTCCTCGAGGGACAAACTAACATCCCATCCCAAAAAAGCGTGGCGCACGACAGTCGTAGTGTGTGCGTGTATGTGTGACACGAACGGAAACGAAGGCAAAAGCTGATTGCGATATGATAGCGATTAGCCACCCCTCGACTGTGTCGTCGATCCTGCCGGCCTGGCTGGCTGGCCGTGGTTGGCGTGGCGTACTAAATATATGTAAATCGCTGCTTCGCCAAAGGACTTTGGTAAACACTTTCACCGTATGCGCCACCAGTGGGTTTGGTGCTGCTCGGACGCTGTTTGTCTAACGCGTGTTTCTCTGACAGATATTGGATATTTTAGTGAGGCACAAGGAGAAGGAGAAGGAGGACAGATGAGAGGACAGCTAGCAGCTTTGGCTGCAGCGCCACACTAATCCATGTCGCACAACATGATGCTACGCGAGAGTATGCGCGAGTGTGGATTAGATCGGTATCTACCGGATCGGAGAGTAGCTCCGAAGTCCATCAGAACGGGATATCATTCCACATACAAACACAACATAGTAAGGAGTTCACTGACGTGTTGGAACCAACTAGAAGGAAGGGGGCCGAGGCAAGTCCAGTGTGTCGGTGACCTCGTACAGTGCGCAAACAAAGTTTAGCCACTCTGCAAGAAATTTACGTTTTGGGTGATTTTTCATAGAAAACGTAAATCCAAAAATAGAATGCACATATCATTTGATTCTGATTTTATTCCAAGTCATTTTGCTTTTTGGCTCTATCAACATCTTTAGTAGATAAACAACTATTAATATTTAATTTGAGTATTTCTCAGGGGTACAATTTCATTATTTTTGGCGATAAAACCATCGAGGGTCTCAAAAGCTACGCTTGAGATTAAAGAACTCAAATGCTCCGTTTCAATTGAGAGAAAAAAGGGATTTTTTTGATTATTCTGATGTGAAAATAGTACAAAACTATACAATTCTAGATTTTTACATTACTCGATTGTTTCCAACATCACTTTTTTTTATTTTTAAACTAAGGTTTCCTGTGAAAAATCAAAACGTTAGTTTCTTGCAGGATGGATAAACTTTTTTGCGCACTGTATGTGTCCTACACGCGCGCAGCAACTCATTGTAACGCGCACAACAGCATACTTTGCAATCACATATTGGATTTTCTCCAAATACTCCTGTTCGCGGGCGTGAAGCGTGTCTTCCTGTGACGTCCTGCTTTTTATTGCTTGCAAAACACCAATATTTGAATGCCAGAATGCGCTTGTGTTGTAATCCGGCTTCCAAAGCACGCATGTTGACATTTATCGTGGTGTGTTGTTTTTTTTTACGAAATCTCTATGACGCGACCCATTTTATGCTGTTGTTTAATCAGCACCACAAGCATCGCGGGTGTCCATTTTGACCCAACCGAGTGGTAGCAGTGGGGTGGGCCAGGGGGAATGATTTATGGAGAGTTAAAAGTGGAGCATAACACAGCAATAACAGGCGACAGGCGACGTGTGCTGCATGTCCTAAAATGGTAAAATGCAAGGATACGATGGTGCAGGACCGGAAGTGCACAGGGCTGGGAGGGAAGGGAGGGAAACTCAGCAGGATTGACAGAAATAAAATTAAATCTAATAGAAAACGCGAAAGATGGATGCGCGCGCGCTCGTGGTGGATGGTAATTCCTGTTGACGCGTTTTCCAGCGTCCAGCGTGTAGTCAACAACCACCGGTCCAGAACACGAGTAGCAGCAGCAGAAGGATGCTGTGTGTAACACGATAAACGGTCTAACGTTCTGACTGGTGCAATGTCAACAACGGGAGTTGTGCCACGGCGCTACCGTTTATGTTTACTTTTCCGCTTCGCTTCTGGCAGCTTTTTGGCTGACGCGCCTCTTAATGGCCTCCCGTGGTTGATTGTTACACTGATTATAATTTCCATTTTCTTTTTTTTTCCCCGTACCAAAGTGGTGCCAAACATTGTTTTATGAGGGCGGAAGTCATCTGGATCGCTAGTACTGACCGTTAGTGTTGCTGTTGGTCCAAAATGTGGCACCTTTTTGGCTTTCGCAGATGGCCGGCAGTAAATCTGGTGGATTGAGCGTAAAATGGCGGCACAAATGGGATCGCACTCGCTATCGCTCCTTGTTCTCGCCCTCGTCCCTGTCGTAATGTAATCCGTTCCGGAGCCGGTGCCGGATCCAGCGAGCAGCGGTCAATTTAAGTTACCCCCTGACAGTGACGCTGGTTGGTTGGTCGCGCGCGGTGTGCACTGTGCACTAATTAAATTTTATGATAATCCCATCCATCAACCTCACCGAGAACACCCCATATTGCACTTTCCAATCCGATCCAAAGTAATTATTTTCCATTCATCCACCGCGTCCGCGAGAAGGGGTATTATGAATTCAATATTCCATACTCCAACTATGTTCCGTCCATGGTGGTTGTTTTTGGGGCGGGGGCTTCGGCAGCACCCATTGGGTGGCCATTGTTTGTTGGCGGCCAATGTAATGAGCTTAGTGGAGCGGTGGCAGCAGAATATTAACTCTAAAATGCGCACAGCACTCCCTTTCTCGGTGGGAGCTTAACGTTCAATAATCCACATTCACGATGCGGGCGCGCAATTACGCATTAATGTGGCGCCAGCGAACATATTCTCTCACATACCCGCACAAAGAGACCACGAAGCTGTGTAATGGCCACTCCAAAAAGCCGTCGATGAGATGCAAATCGGCTTCGGTTGTGGTGTGTGTGTTTCCATTCCGTTCCGGTGTGTTCCCAAGCAACAAATTGGTTTTTCCTCTCAATTTTTTTTCTTATTTGCACCATGGACCCTCGGATCTGGAGTGTTCCTTCCTTTCTCGCCGAATGGCAGACAGGAGGCTGAATTGTTGAAGTGAAGGTGCGCAAATAACTCGCCCGGAATCATTCGCTTCACAACCCCCTAACTCGATTGCCAACTTTATCCAGCCCGTGTCCCTGGTTGGCTGGTCCACAAATCATTCATCGCTGCGAACGGTGGAAAGGAAGAGAAGAGAAGGCGCAGGAGGAGCCCTCCACTCTCGAGCAGGTGAAGGAAGGGAACATTTAATTACAATCCTGGGTCGACGTTGTCGTCGTCGTCGTCGTCGCCAACCGAAAAATCCCAAAGAAAACATAATTACTTTTCAGTCCCTCCACCGATCCTAACGATGGAGAGAGAGTGGTGTTCGTATTGCAAAAGTGACTTATGCTGCCTATGCTGTTGCTGCTGTGCAAGAATGATGTTGTTGAGTGAATCGAACGAATCAATTCAACCCCTTGTAAAGCTTCGTTTCCACGCGAATGCGCCTCCGGCTACCATTAGTGGGTAGCATTGTTTCCAACACCAGCCTAGATTTGGCTAAGTCAAATCAATCAAGGACGCTTCGAAGGAGATAGGCAGCCCCGGACCGCTTGGTGGGCTGGAGAATGAAAGGAGGGCACCTCCTCGGCGCCTCTTCCGTGTCTTCGGTAGTCTTTTGTGCATACTCTGGCTCCAGGCTACCATTGCGAGAGGATAGGAGTGCAAATGGAGTCAACAGAATGGATGGCCCCTACTACTACTACTACTTCAAATACCACCCGTCCCAACAGACAATGTCTTTCTTTCATGCAACCACAAGACGGTGGTGGTAGTGGTGTGTGAAGGTACCCGATTTGAATTTCCATTTCCTTACACCTCACCTTCCCGGCCTACTACGGGGCCCCGTCTTTTGAATGTGATTTACATTTACGCTCGATGGTATGCGGCGCCTCCTTTGCAAGCAAAATTTACTCTCCCTATCATTTCGCCAATGGATCATACTGTCATGGCTCCAAATTTGAATTCCAACCCCGCGCGCATCAACATGTGGCTATCAGATCAAACAGCTCTCTCTCTCTCTCTCTCCACGTGACTCGATCCCAATTCATTTCCGTTTCGGTTCGGTGTTTTGCATATCCGCGTATGCAACATTACTTTGGCTGCAGCGTGCCAGGATGACCTGTAATCCCTACCACAGGCCAGTATTCCTGTGTTTAGTCCATCGCTTTACTAATTTGGTTCGCGGTTGTTCACCAATACAAACATGGCGCGCGACGGTATCCCATCGATGGGATTTGCATTTGCTCTGGTGTTGCGGTTGCAAATTGGTTGCGTTTGTGGCAGTGAATTATGTTCGGTAATAGAAATTTGCATAAACTCGCTGGCAATGAAAAATAGACTCCAAACAACCACCTTCTCTCTGGCCTCTCTGGTTCCCGCGTCCAATCCAGTGCTGTTCTTACACCACAGTATCAGCGGATAACCACTGGCCACCAGTCCACTCCACTACTGTATGATGTCTACATAAGTTTCCCGATCGCCTGCAAGTGACCAGGACATCCCCTGCAAGGAGAGTCGGGCACGAGAAAATCAAAAGAAAGTTGGGCCGAGGCCGAGAGAGATAAGTTTTATTTTGAATAATTGATAGCGCCACCTGGTGCCACCACACCTCCGACGGTGCTCATCGAGGGTGGGTGTCTCGGTGCTGGTGGAAGTCGTCGGGGCAGGAAAGTTCCAGGAAAGATTTGCTTTGCACGGTTAAACGGGTCCTCAGAAGCGAAATGCCATTATAGCCACCGTGCTGTGATCCTCACGAAAGGTAGAGTGCACGAGAGGAGGTGGAACCGAATGAAACCCAGTAAGGAGACGGTGGACTTACATTTTTAATGAAAGGACCAAGATTTAGGATAAGAACCTTTGGCACTCTCGGAAGCCACACCGAGAGAGCGGCGGGGCTACTTTCAGCAGCAAACAGCAGCAAAGTAATAGACCCTCCCGGTATATTCAAATTCAATAATATTTGGGAATCAACGAGCGGCGGCGTACGTAGGGCGGCTTTTAGCATAATTGCAATTTTGGAAGGGGTCGGTGCGCCATCAGTGGAAATCGTGACCTCAACTCGATGAAGAAAAAAGGCGAAAATAATTAATACACTATAAGCGACACGCTTTTATTTTTAACGTAACTTTTGGTCTGAGTTTTGAACGGTTGTGAAACTTGCTTTAAAACAATTTTTTTAGCATATATAATGACGGGCGAGCCGTATGTTTAGCTTTAAAGCAAATGTTTATAAATAATTGAACGATAATGGATTTTATGTTGATAATGCATCTTTTGGATAAATGAAAACGCGGATTTCGTCATTTCTTAGCTCTGAACAAAGGCAGGAAGTGGTGCTGATCCTTGTATATAATCTACAGAGTTCATCTCATTAATAGGAAATCACCAAATGAAGCATTGCCATAGAGATCCAAGTCAAACCATTAAAGATGTTACATAATTAAAATTTCTTTTCGCTATTCGCGCTGGTTTTCATATAAGTGTATTTACTTTCATAAAGATTAAATTTCAGATTCAGAGTTAGATTCATAAAAAGAGTACTTTCTTCTAATAAGTCGATAATATAATTATTGTAACTTGAACAAAATTTAATTGTTCATTTTGTTCCACAATTCAATTTTGAGCTTTGGCTGCGCAGTTGTCGTCATTATTTTTGTGGATACTTCAAACCGTTTCAGTTCATCTTATCTGATATTCTTATTGTACGAGTGATTTCTCATTGAGCGCTTTCTTGTGCATATGCTCCGATTAATACCTCTATTCTCTTTCTCACATAAAACTCTTCCTTTCGGTATTTTTGAGTTGTATATTTGAAACGAATAGCCAAACAAACAAATAGCGAAACCACCAAGTGTTTGTCTGTGACTAAAGCAAGTAGATAATTTTATGTTTTAGCAACGCACTTAAACAAACAATGTCATTCCACTTCAACTATATTGTGGACATATTGGTCGGTGCATTAAATTCGCTTATAGAAAGTGGTCGAAGGTGAAATGCGCGTTGTGGGGACAATGTTATTAATTTTCGCTGTCACTCGCTTTAGGGTAGCAGCCGGACCTAGTTATCTCGTTCTTTGTTTGAGAACGCGCACGAAGAAAAAGTGACGCACAACAAGATGAATCATAAAACTGCAGACAAACCGGCCACATACGTGGAATGCGACCAGAGACACGACGTGCTGGTGTTCGTTGTTGTCGCGCAAAACTAAACACTCCACTAGGAAAAAAAAACAAACTGTGTGGCCGACGTCCGTATGACCATGGTAGTGGTCGTCGTGTTGTTCCATCCGCGCAATGATGAAGAAGCTCTTCTACGCTTCTTCATTCGCTCCTCCCCTGTGTCCACTCTTGTGGCCGGTCCCGAGGACCGTGCTAAATCGACCAAAACCGGCCAAAAGAAAGATCCGTTATTTATTTATTCGTTAAGATGTTTAAATATAGTTCACAAATCATCATCATCATCATCATCATCATCATCACTGCACCCGAGTGCAAGCAGCAGCAGTACCACCATCATCGGCATACTCGGATCATCTCGCGCGTTGTGTTTTGCGGCGCCAGTTGCAATGATGCAGCACTATAGGCCAGTGGGTCAAGCAATGGGCGTCAAAAATTGCAACCAAAAACAAACTAGCAATCTTCATTTTCCTTAAAATACAAAATGCCATTCGCTGAGCTGTGGGCGCCTCCATCGGAAAAAGGCAAAAGTTTTCTGTCAGAAGTGGGATTCGAACCCACGCCCTCAGAGAGGACCAGAACGCTCGCGGTATATGGTGTGTGGTGTACCCGCTCTCTTATGAGAGAAGCAGGCAAGATTGCTCTTGAGTCTGGCGCCTTAGACCGCTCGGCCATCCTGACATGTTGCCGGTGGTTGGATTTTTGCAAACCGTACTAATTAGATGGGCGATGTTTTCGTTCAACTGCTTGTGGATAACTGTGTGTTGCGCACTTCACTATTTACATGGAAAATATGACATCGACGATGATGGTACGTGCGGTTCGCGGTCATGATTCCACCGCGGATACAATGATGATGATGACTGAAAAAGAAAAAAATAAACCTTGTGGCCCACATTCTCAAAAAGGCCCTTATGGTCTTTCCTTTTTTGTCCCTTAATGTCCCTGTGTTATAAATAAAACCGACACACACACGCCAGCTGTACATGCATGCCCGGCACTCCGACGTACTTTTTGATGAACTTTCCGCTTCCCTTTGGGTCCGCCTGGATGATTCGCGCTCGTTGCGGCCTCTATATGGTGTGTCGCATCGCATCTGCTTCTTTTTCATGCCTTTCCTCCCCCCACATATGAAGCAGTGTACCCGTTGGCCAGAAAAGGGCCTCCTCTACACACTGGCGACGACGAGGCATGGCAGGCCATGTTCAGATGCCTATCGCAGATGCACAGCACAGAGTTTTGCACACTCTCGGTGTTTCCGGACCACCGCTAAAGATGTCGCTCCCCCCGGCGCAGTAGTAGCACAGACAGGGCGACAGGAAAAGGATCCAAAACAACCAGTTATCGAGCGTGGCATTGGAGTGGAATGAGGGAAGGGAAGAGAGAGAGGGAGGAACGGCGGATGGTGGATGTTCTAAATTTCGAATTTGCATTGCAGCAAGAGAAGCGTCCACACCAAACGCACACACATACACACACGACGATGTCGTCGGATGCAGCGAATCCGCCATTCGCCCGTTTGCCAGATGATGGTGTGGCCTTCCTTGGCCATCCTCACTGCGCATCCCTTCCCCTGGCTGGAATAGCAGTGACAGAAGCAGGGGAAGGGATGAGGATGGCAGAGGATGGATGTATTTGTAGGTCACAGTCGACGCCATGTACGTCAGGGGCCACCGGGAGTCCTGCTGCCAGCAACAACGTCACCGGAGCGTGCGAGCACACGCCGGTGGTGGCCAGAATTTGCATCCGCGCATTTGCACATGCCAGTATCGCGGAACCATCACAGACACGCACGCACGCACGCACGCACGCTCGGTACAACGATGCGTGGGCCATCATCGTGCTCTTGAGTGAGGGTTGGTATGTTGGTTCCTCCCAAACCCCCCGGGGGGAACTGCTGCACTCCACTGGTTGGGGATCGAGTCGAAACTGTCGTTAATTATCGTTACCACATGGAGCAGCTCCGGTGCCCGACCGACCACCATTATGGCCGCCACAGAGGACGCGAATATGCAGTTGACACTTGACGTTTATACCGCGTGGGGGGTAACGACGACGGACGTGCGTTGGTCGTCAGTCCGTCTTCTTCTTCTTCTTCGACAGAAAGAAGGGGGGCAGTTGGGGGGTGGTTCTGGTAGATGAGTTGTGTGTACACAGCTCCAGCTGCTTTCTCTCTCTTTCTCTTTCTCTTCATATCTCTCTCTTCACAACCTCCTGCGGCGAGAAAATGGGAATCCAAGTGAAATTATCGCGCCACGACGCCACTGATGGTGACGGTTGACGACTTGGGTTGAACGATGTATCCACCCAGCTGCAAGGTGTGTGTGCAATAGGAGCACTTGTCAGCGTTGTCGGGATGGTGTACCAATCCCGGTAGTAGTACGATTTTGCAGCACTGGAACACTTTGGCATGTTCTCTCTCTCTCTCTCTCTCTCTCGTTGGGCCCCACACCTTGTCAACTTCGGCAGCGGTCCGAAAACATGTCCGCAAGCAGACCGTTCTGACCCCAACGTTCACGTTTGAGTGACGGACTCGCTGCCGGGAAGACTCACTGATGATCAGTCAGTGAGTCAGTTGCTTCCGGTTTGGGGTCATGCTGGATAAACGATTAACCACACAGCGTACGCCATTGCTACCATTTGATGTGGTCTGCTGGGAATGATAAAAATTACTCTTTTTTTTTGTTTTCATGGTGCGTTATTGAAGGAGCACTTAAAGTGCTCCGGATACAGATATCGGTAGAGAGCATAGGGGGGATAACAATATTTGGCGCAACAAATACACCAAATTAGGCTAGGCTTTTTTCAAGTTCAATTTGTTTTGCTGTTTTTTAGTCTTTAGCTGTTCGATAATCGGTTGTTTCCCTAATTTGATGACGCAGAATGCTGTTATCATCTTATACAACTTTCCGTTTACGGTCGTAGTAACTGAATTCAGATTGTTCGAAAGTTATCAACCATCACCAATGCATTCAGTTATTCATATATTATCAGTAATGAAAGAGTTTCACGCTGTGATGATAAAAACAGATGTTGGAGTAGAAAGCAGCAGAGGCGCCGAATCTCGGTACTTTGTCTGTCGAATCTTGAGTCGAAGTCCAAAAGTTGAGAGAAAAAGTTTTGCTACGTCTTCTCGCGTTATGCAACGCTCGTTATTCGGGAACTAATTATGAAGAAATGATAGTAAAGGAGCAAACCCTGAAATGTCAAACTAAAGTCAGGAGGAAGCTCAATATTCGTAAAGTTTTCGAATCTTGCAAGAAGAAAAGTTTTGTAAGAGCAGCTATTTCTCCAGCATTTCTATCATTCTTTTGATGCCTATCCCTTTCGTTCCTTTAAAACCATGTAAAACATCTATTGCAATCGATGGCAAAGAAAAATTAAGAGTCTTGATGCCCTAGAGTATAAATTTGAATGATTTCTCTACCATATCATCATTGTGATCAAATGAGCGTTTTGCGTTCGCATTTAATTCGCATTTTGTGTTTTAATAATCAAAATGCATCACGTGCCTTTTTAATGTTCGCCGGTATACATTGTATCTGTGCAAACACAGTTAATGTTGCCTTAAAGTGGTCATTGCATAGTCCCAATGTAGCATTTAGTAGTAGTAGAGGCAACAAAACTAAACACAAACTCCTCGCGCATGGTAGGTGTCCCAGTTACAGTAACAATTTATTTCCCCCGTTGCTTTACGCTGTAACCGAATACGCGTAATAATGGGAACGGTAACACCGCACACCAAAGCCCTGTTTGAATTTAGTGTGAAAAGGTAACCAACCGGAAGCGATCATAACTATATTTCCTCTCCTGCTGTGTCTCCTGCTGTGTCTCCTGCTGTGTGCTGTGTGTTCTCTCTGTCAGGCTGGCAGCTGTATGCCGACCACATTTCGCATTTCGTGCCAAAGACACCGTGGCATGTGGCATTCGCATTCGCATTCGCGAGAAGAACCAGCGTGGCGAGGAAGGATGTGTTGGCCCACGTATGTCTTGAATATCAACGGCGTCAAGCAAGCAAGCAAGCTGCCTGTGTGGTGACCATGTCTTTAACTGGCTTCTTGCCCGTTGCACGGCGTCAGAGCACGAAAGAAGGGAATGCCGAATGCCTTTCTAACATATTTTCTTCCTTTTCTTTTCTATTTTGCTTCCATTTCCGCAGGTGAGTGTATCCGTTACGATAGCAGCTGACATAGCACCGGCACCAGCGGCGAGGCATCACCAGCACCAGGTACGCTCTTGACAGGAAGAGGAATGCATCGAGAGACTACACGCGGCGAGTTTGGGATATGCGGTGCGCACACAGCGATAGGACGACGGGAACAATCCAACCGTTCTCCTGCCGCTCAGGTGAAGGCTTCGGTTTGCAGAAGTGAAGTGCAGACAGCGTCAGAAAGAGTGAGAGAGCGAGAAGGATAGACAGAGAGTGTGTGTCATCATACTGTGTGGTGCACTGTTTGCAGACTGTTATCCTTTCAACCGGAATCAATCCCCCAGTGAACGTGTCCGCGTGCGCGTGCGATGTGTGTGCGTGTTTAGCTGCAGCTTCCAATTTGCCCGGTTTGCCGGAAGCTGCAGCAGCACCATCAGGTTTTGCCAAGCGGCAAGTTGCAACACCAATTAAAGCCCTGCGCCGCCGCCATCTCTTTGTCGTCGTCGTCGTTGTTTCAGCAATTCGCTGCTCGTCAGCAGCAGCAGCAGCAGCAGCATGAGCATCAGCATGAGCATGAGTGGGCCACAAATCGTGTACCTAATTATGCGTACAAATGGCATAAAGCCGTAAGTACGGCAACGACCATCATCGAGGCTTTGCAGATGGAGGTGTGAAACATGCAATCAATGGTTATATTGGCAGTTAGGCAAAAGCCCAATCAACTCCGGCTTTACTCACTGCTACTATTGGCTAAAAAGCAGGTGGACCTGGAGCATCGCAATCAGCAACACAATGACATACATGCCCTACGAGCGGGCAGTGGCCAGAAGGAATTGCTCTACGAAGAAAATCGTTTATCGATTCGCGTTCGAACGGTTAAACACTTTGTTTGGCCCACTGAACGCACTTCTGGGGCAATGTACGACGAGTTTTTTTTTTGCCTCGCCAGTAGAACCGCTACTCACTCACCGTTGTCGAAGAAGCTGAAGAAATAATCAACGGAATTGTTGGACACCAGCCTGTCAAAAGCAATCGCGATCAGGCCGCCGTGCCGAATGGCAATTCGAATGGGAACGCGCAGCAGAGTTGCAATCGTCGTTGTCGTCATCGCCATCGTCGTCGCCGCCTGCTATCTGTAACAAATCTAATCTAAGGCGAGAATGTTTAATTACAGTTATTTCGATACACCAGAGGAGCATAAAAATGGATTTGCTTTGGTCACCGCGACCGAGAAGCAGCTGGCCATGGCCAGGGGAGAAAGAAGCCAAAGCACATCGTTCCGTCTCGGAGGTGGCACGGAGGAGCAGCATAAGCGGCCACAACCAGCCACCCAGCCAGTCAACCAGCAAAGGAGATCAATAAACTGTGCGCTGCGAGAACAGCCGCAACGCTTCGATCGCGACAGCTTGTCAGCAAAGGGACAGTTCATTCCCCGGTGGACCTCGCGAACCAGCACTAATCTCGGATGAACGGGAGTTCAATGGTTTGTTCTTCGATTGTTAAATCGAGCATAGAACGCCGCCGCACCAGTCCCTCGCTTATCTATTCCCCCAAGAAGAAGGTCCATTGGCATGTCAGAGTAGAGCTGGAATTGGACTCAACGGTGAGGGAGAGAGAAAAGCCACAGAAATCCGTTGGTCTTTTGCCCATCACCCCATCACCGATCGTTCCGAACTAATAACCGAAGCGGATGCCAAATGGATTGACCTACCGGGTGAAAGCGTCGTACTTGTGGGGTGGCGAGGAAGAGAAACTAATAATCTTCTGGTTGAACTGTGTGTCCACCAAGCAAAAGACATCGGTGACTCGCTGGTAATAGGGTTAATGGAGTGAACTCGAACCATCCACGGCAACGTGTACCGCATCCTCGCGTACGATTGAAGCAAATTCTTCGTTTAGCAAACGCGTCCGCGTTGACGCTACGCGGAATCGATTGCTAGTGCGTGCTGTAACGGCGAACGCACGCACACAGAATTGCATCTCCGATGGTACCAATGGGACAACAATGCACTTCTGGAACCGTTGCAGTATCTCGCCGAAGCCGCTCTAATGATCGTAAATTGACAGATTGTTGATCTGCTGGCCAGTCAGTTCGTGGGCGACTGGACGACCGCATGCAAAGAGCAAACCAGCAAAGACGGTCAACTGCTGGACACACGATGGACGTGGATGAGTCGTCATGACGATGGAACAGCATCAACAGCGTCAGGGCCGATGTTGCGCCGATCTAATTAACCTCTAGAGTATTTGTGGAGAGTTTGTCCTCTCGGCAGGAAAAGAAAATGGCAATCCGTACTGTGGTCTGGCCATAGTCTGGCATGGCCCGAGTATGATTCGAGTTCGAGTGGCAGCAGCAGCAGCAGCAGCAGCATTGCAATCGTTTCTCGTGCCGTACCGACCACGCTATGGACGCTTCTCACGGGGTTAATTAAAAGCGATTTGCCAAGACCGCGAAAAGCTCCTCTGACTCTGAATGGGAAAACCGGACCCGGACCCGGGCCCGGACCAGAACCGGACGATGCCGTTGATGCCACAAACGCAACCACATAGACACAGTAGCAGCGTGCATACACTGGTCGCTCTGGCACAAGTGAAGCACGCGCACTCTGGTAGACCAAATGCGTTGTTGTCGGTCGCGAGATGCGAGAGTATGCGCCAGGCTGACTCGGTGGTGGCCTCGCACTCAGCAGTACAGGCACGCTCAATAAATAATTCGTTATTACAGTATTTAGTGGTTTATGGCGGTTCTTCCGCCATCGGAACCCCTCGGAATGGACAGCCAGAGACACCCCCTCTTCTTCACGAATGATGGTGTCGGTTCTGACTGGATTATGGTGAATGGAGAAATAGGAATCCAATGCTGGCTCACGCAGCGTAGCACAATCGTGTCTCATCTAAACAGTTCAGTAGCTGCAGCTCAAATTACTGCTGCCACCACACGACCACGTCAACGACGTCGCCACCATGACTGTGGGAACATTCTGCTGCTACTGTGGCCTTATGGGCCTTTGTTGGTTTTATGCTGGCACTCTTTCATGGTTCTGCCGCTGCTCTAGTCTATTGGCCACGGTGCACTGCACTTGTACGGTGGTTCTTTAACTGGTTTCGCTTTGATTCTTCCATCGTTTCGACATGGGATTACCCCAGGCCAGGATGGAGAGGCGTGGTGAAGGGCGAACACTGTGCTGCTGCTGCTGTTGCTGGTTTTGCCTCTATGTGGCGGGTGGCTTGTTGCATAAGCAGCTTCCCAACCACTTGAGATTCCATTTCGCTAACGTTACAAATAATTAGCGTCGTGAAGCAAGCATATAGCAGAAGGGCGTACGGGCGGTAGTGGCTTCGATCCGAAACGATCCGATCCAATCCGTTATGGTAGCAACAATCTATGGCGCCTTTTATGTTCTTTTCGATTGGTTTACCACCCATGAATGGCCAATGGGCGCAATGGTTTACAGTTAGTGACAAAAGTGAATAACCAAAGACGATTTCTATCATCATCTAACCCAAGTGATAAATGCCATTAGCTAATTTATCAATTTGTATTTGAATTATATTTCTTCATTGATATTTACTTGTTACTATGTTCAGATATGGCATTCCGTTAGGTTTTTCTGTGTAAATTTGGGTTTTTTCTATTTGTATATTTTACTCTGGAATGTCCTGCAACTCTGCAGATAGTTTAATAAAAGGTATAATCTTTCGTTTGGAAATTCGGGTCAAAACGCGATCCTTCTGTTTATGTGACGAGAAGCATTATGTGCTTATTCATTTTGCGTCATATTTTGATAAATCCTACACTATTGAACTTCATAAAACATGTTTTCCTTTGTCTATCATATGAAAAGGATATCGCAGCTCAACCATTCAATATATTTTCTATTTTCAATAACAGCATTTTATAAGCTGCATTTAACTCATCTTTTGTAGATCATCCGTGCTATATTAAATCACTTTTATGGTACAAATCGCATGGTTACTAACATTTGGCACTGGCTATATGTAGCTGATGGATAGCGACAGAAGTGAATAGTGTACAATATGCGCTAAACATTGTAAACAGTGTTTCAGGTTATCGATCGATCGAGATGCAATAAATATTAAATTAACCAGCTGTAGGTCCGTTGGTCTCTGGACCGGTACGCTTTCTCGTTTATAATGTATTCTATTTAATAACTAACACACAACTAACATACTTTTCCAAATGTTTTTCGCCTTTTGCGTGCAAACTGTGCTGCAATACGCTCTCAGATCCGGACGGTGTACATCTACGGTCAGCCGATCATATCGCTGTTCGTGGAGAACCAGGAGCGCCTGTGTCTGGCCCAGATATCGAGCACACTGTTGAAAGACTTTAGCTACAATGAAATCCACAACCGGCGGGTCGCTCTCGGTATCACCTGTATCCAGTGTACGCCGGTGCAGCTCGAAATTCTGCGACGTGCCGGTGCCATGCCCGCGTCTTCCCGTCGCTGCGGTATGATTACGCGCCGTGAAGCCGAACGTCTGTGCAAATCGTTCTTCGGAGAGTGCACCCAACCAGCGCTACCGGAGGGGTTCGCTTTCAGCGTGTACCACGAGTGCGCCTGGGGTTGCACCGGATCGTTCTCACCGGCACGCTACAACTCATCCCGCGCAAAGTGCATCAAATGTGCGTACTGCAGTCTGTTCTTCTCGCCGAACAAGTTCATTTTTCACTCGCACCGGCTAAGCCCGCACGATAAGTACGTTCAGCCGGATGCGGCCAACTTTAACTCGTGGCGGCGCCACCTGAAGCTACAAGGCAACCCACCGGAGAAGATCATTTACGCCTGGGAGGACGTGAAGGCCATGTTCAACGGGGGCACACGCAAACGCTACATCCTTTCGACGGCTCGAAAGTACAGCTCCGGTGCCACTGCAGCGGCCGTTGCGACGGCACCAGCAACATCCAGTGGCAGTAGCAGTGGTAGCAGTGCGCTCTCGGTCGGTACTACCGGAACACCGGTACCGGCCGAGAAATCGATGCCCCTCGTACCGACACCGACGATGGCGGCAGATCCACGGCAACTGCTACCGGTGACACCTGGTGGGATCGTTGTCGGTCCTTCGACTTCCATCACATCCTCCATCGTTGGTACCGTCGTACCGAAGAAGGAATTCTCAGACATTACGCCGAGTGTGGAACCGAACTACAGCAGTGACAACAGCTGCAGCAGTAGCACAAGTCCTTTCGCACACATACCCCACTTGCTGGCGGTCAGCAGCAGCAGTAGCAGCGCCAGCAGCACCGTAGTGACAAGCCACAGTACTCCAGTTCAGGGTCCCCTCGAAAGGTCATTAGCTGCGGGGATGATGAGCAACGCAGCAGCAGCAACACCTGGATCGCCGATCGTCAGTGTCGTGTCGTCCCCTTCCTCATCATCCTCGTCCGCAATGGTTGTACCGACCGGTGCCCAAAGTCCTTCGGCAATGGCTGCCTCGGCAGTAGCGGCCGCGGCCATGGTATCGGGCCATTCGGTCGTCCATGCTGGTGGTCCAGGTGGCGCTCCGGTTATAACCAGCTCGGCCGCAGCCGTTGCGGCCGCCAACTTTGGCTTCAAGCTATCCTGTCTGCAACCATTCTCGTTCAACAGTATCGGCCACTTCCCAGCGATGGTACCGAGCACGGCCAGCTATCTCGTGCCGCTGCTACGTCCGACTAACCCGAAATCCATTTCAGCAGCCGCCATGTCTGCGTTCAAACCGGTGGTTAAGCTTCGAAAAAGGTATCCTTTCCGCATTCCGATCGATCACGTCGATCACGATTGTTGTCACACTCTGTCAAATCTGTCACGAACGTTATGTCACCTCTGTCAATCATGTCTCGATCGAACACTATTTCGTTATCACGAACGTTATACACTACAGAAAGAGAGAGAAAGCGATGGAGGAAATATGATAAGTCTGTTGGAATTGTTCTAAGATTGGAAGGATACTGTTAGGTTCTCTCTGAGGTCCGCTGCTGTCTCATAGGTTCCGATTGCGTGGAACCGTCGGAAAACCGTGGGCGGCTAACCGCTCCTTTTCGCATCTTTTTTCTCTTTTATCGTGTCTCTCTATCATTTGGCTGGAGAATGTAACTGTGTGTGCCTGCCATCTAGGGGATTCTCTTGATGTTACATGCTAGTATCTTGCTGGCCAGTAGTATTGTCTTCAAAGGTAAGTTCTTGTGTGATCCTTTGTTTGTCTCATAAAAAGAAAAGCATCTGCGTGATCCAACAAATTGGATTAATCATTCGAATTAAATTGATTGGATATAGCCAGGTCAGTCTGTGCGCAACTGATTGGGCTATTTATTGTTTATTTGCTTTCAAAGTTAATCAATGTCCGTAATACCATACAAGCAGAAATGTGAGACTAAGTTATTGAGCAAATTAACGTTAATCACATGACTGATGGGTTTTGAACGAGTTGTTTGATGTCATCGCTCTTCACAAATATTTATTAAGAATCGGAAGGACATCCTGAGCTTTGCTATGCGAATTCAAGACGATCATCGCACTGCTTTAGATTCATGTGAACTCGGCTTTGTCAGCGATGGAAATGGTGTTACGTTATGAATTGTTACGATTTATTTAGGTTGCTTTAAACCCACGGCGACGTCCTTCAAGTAAAATTAAACGTAATTTTATGTGAAAAACCCTTTTTTTTTGTTTGTTGCGCCCGCCTGCCAAATGGGTGTTTCATTAAACTGCGGCCCCCTGAGTAATCGTTATTTACCAAAGTGACCCAAATGCTAATATGAGCTTGAGACCTCTGTTTTGAACCATCTGGAGGGTTTTCAGTGCGTCAAATTCAAGGTATCTTATTCCATGATCTTGTTTATAAAGACTAAATGTTTAAACAACACATTTAGAAGAGTGTATTAAGAGTGGAACTCAAAAGCTGCCCAAATTGTAGGGAAAAGATGTGGCTAACTATGGCAATTACTTTGAAGAATGAGTTTGTAAGGAGTTTTTTACAATAAAGCCTCAAATCTTGAGAAAAAACGGCGGTTTTCTATTTGTACACCTGATACTTTAAAGCTAGATAGTGACTTAAAACCTACTTCAAGGATAAGTAAACAAGTTTTTTTAAATGAAGAATGTTTCGGTTCTAATAACTATTGCAATGCATTTGTGTTCAAACCCAGAAGTATCTAAACAATGTTGGTGTAGAGAAATGAAGCAAAAGTGATGTTTAGAATATCAAAGATGATGTGATCAAAAAGATGCTTTGTTTGGATCAATCTATAGCTAACTCCGTTAGCTGCATTTAATTTATCAAATTATCCATACAATGAAGTACTAAGCAGCATTGCCGACATGATGAACGATACATTTAAAGCATTTATTAACAAAGAACATAACAGTGGAGCCTGTCAAGTGTCGTACTATTTTACTGTCGGATATTGTGAAATAAATCACAATGGATTTTCAATAGAGTTTACGTGTAAACGTGAAACCTGAATCGCCAGAGAACCGTAAATCCACATTTAAAATTTAACATTAAACAACCTTTTGACTCATAAAGTGTGAACGTTCCACAACATCTCAGCCGACTCATATAGCAATTCGTCAGCAGAATGCCAATTTGATAAATCATATCAAGCTCGCTCGAGGTTTTTACAAAATACTTATCAAACACATTAGCGCACAGTAGTGCTCACAATAAACACATTCCATTCCCCGCATGAGGCATTCGGAGCTGATATAACACGATACACGGTGACCGATTGGAGCGAACATATCGCCGCCAAATGTTTCCCTAAATTACCGCTTGTCGGCCACTTGTCGACAACTCAACCGCCACACATCATCACTCGCGGAGGAAACTGGCTTTCGAATGCTCTCCAAAAGTCGTAAAATCGTAGTTTAGTCGAGGCCAAAGTAAACAAGTGTCAAGCACCACTGACAAGCCGGCTTACGGCCTATCCTCTTCCGTTTTCACGGTCAAGGACACACTCTTCTTCGTTCGAGAAAATCGCTCCTCCCTCCCATTCTCTTCTCGATCTTCTCGGTTGCAACGGGTTCTGGTGGTCCTTTGTTTCTTCGCTAGCAGCTCTTCTTTGTGAGTCAATCGAATCTACTACATTCCACACGCTTCCTCTCCCGGATCACAAAGGCGCCCGATGACAAAGATGATGCCAAGGAGTGTCCTGTCATCGATCCCCTCATTTTCTCTCTCTGTTATATCATTCTCGATGCAGATTCCACTTTCCAGTGTTCTCTCGACCACTTGTGAATGATGGCATCCAGATTTCTTGGCAGCGCGAAGTCACTTCCGTCGCACATTTCCTTACTTTCCGATGCAATCAGCAAAAGAGCGTGCCCACTCCTTTCCCCTCACCCATCATCCCCGCCCCATCAAAAGGGGTGGTACTGATCGAAACCACTTGAGCAGCGCCAACCGTTCATTGCCATCGTCCATCAGCAAGCAAGAAGTGGTGGGCCCTTCGGCGGAACCTTGGGCTCCTCAAAGAGTGACCACGCTGCTCTTGTTCACAGCATCGTCCAAGTCCTTTCCATTTTGTCGCTGACCAGGCAGAGCTCGTGGTCCTCGTGCAGCTCTTGGAGGAGGTGGACCACTTCAGATCACGGTCCGTTTCTTGCTGTCGAAGCAGCAGCACACTATAGCACCATTCTCTAAAGTGCCAGGATAGCAGCGCGATTAGCAGCGAGGTCACACCGCGTCCTACACACTGTGCTGAGTATGTTAATTTCCTGGATTCTGTTCTGTGCATGCTACATGCTAGCATGAACAGTCCAGATATCCCACCAGAGAAGGAAATGCTTGCATTCGATTCTCTCTGGATCTATTGGTACTAAAGACGAGATCTTGAAATACAATTACGGTACTTTTCATTTTGGAAAAAAGCATTTTTTCGCAAAAAATGCTAAATGGTAATACTTTTCCTGCCTCAACTAACCGTAGTTGGCACTGACCTAAGCAGAACGTCGTCATGACGTTGTCTGGCGGTTGTGTCGCAACGATCCATGTGTTCGCAACACAACTTGGTTCTATGAGAGAAAGAGAACCGACACAGGAGGCGGCGGAACCATATGGTGCGGTGGGGGTCGGGAATTTATGAAATTTCATCAGCACCCGCTCGGCCAGCTGGCGCGCACCACCCCTTTGCACTACCGTCTGCATTGCCTCCAAACCACCAAACCAAACACGCACGACTCGCGTGTTGCTGTACGCGATAAAAGACGCGTTTTTTTCAACAACAAAAACCCCGCGTCCCAAAACTGTTGGCCAGCCGACACCAACTCTCTGGTCAAAGTCCTCGGCGACCGGACGCGTGGGGCATCTGGACCGAGAATTGAGCAAATAATGCCCGCTAGAAACTGGCCGGCCTAGTGACCGATAAGATGAAAGATTCTTGAGAGCATAGCCCACTGCGCCCGAAAATCCATTCGATTCGCGAGCCAATTTTCACAAAATTGCTACAAACCCGGCAATGGTGCGCGCTCTGGCGGTGGACAACAACTCGACCGAAAATCGATCTACAGCAGCTGGTGCCCCGATGGAGGACCGCACAGAAATGTATGCGCCCGTACGGAGGAAGGGACAACACACCATTGATAATCGAAAAACGGTGGACTGGTGTGTGGTGAGGCGTCGTCGTCTTGTCTCTCTCTGTCGCTTTCGTGGCCGCCACCGTTGTTTATCCTTTTGTGCAGTGTTTCACCATCGTCGGCTCGGAGATCCGTCTGTTCGCGCTGGCCGCGCAGAGCACGACCATGAGCAGCAGCAGCAGCAGCAGCAGCAGCAGCCGCCACGAACCGCTCCAGTTTGTTACAATTTATTTATGTATGATCAAATATTGTGTTCCTTCCTTTTTCTTCTGCTTCGTTGATACGTCATGGCAGCACGATGGCAGACAGACAGGGCCTCTGATGTTCGCTGCTGCTGCTGCCTCCGCCCTTCTGTTTACTCCCCCCTTCCTTACTTATTATCTGCTCCATCGCGCCACGCCACTGTGTGCTGCAACCGGTTCAAAGATGTTGTTCATTTATTACGTGGATTCCCAATGTTATCTGGCTTGCAGCTTCCGATTTCCGGTACCAAATACCGAAACACCCCCTCACACACGGTTACTCAAATATTCATTGATAGTTATGGATCCGGACCACCACCATCTCCTTTCTTGCCAACGGTTTTTTTGTACGTTTCCTTGTCTGCCAGAAGGTTTCGCCAATTCTGTTCGCCACTCGTGTTGTGTACCGGGGACCCAGAATGGTTTTCGCGAGGATTAAAGATGTGATTTACGTTTGTGTTTTGTGCGCTCACACAAACTTCTATTTCTCAAATATAACATAGTTTGTTTTCTATATTTTTTATTCAACTGTTTTCCATTCTTTATCTAGCTTTTTTGGTAATGTTAGTTCGTCGTCGTCTTGTATCATTTAGAGATATTATTGGATGCAAAGAAGCGGATTCCTTCTGCCATCTACTAATATGTTTTCTTTATGCTTCTTTCTCTCCCCTTTTTAATACCAACCTTCCTAACTCTTACATCATCGTCGTCATCATCGTCATCATCGCCGGCAAAGCAGATAAACCTGAGGCTAATACTCGTCAGTGGCAAGACGAAAGAGTTCCTCTTCAACCAGACGGACTCGGCCGGTGATATAGCGCTCACAGTATTCGAAAACTGGCCCGATGGTAAGTTTCAACTCCATTCACCAGCAACTTCTCCAGCAATATTTGCAAATGTACCATCCTCCACGAACCCGCCAGAGACACACACACACACACTTCGGGCACAGATTGTTGCTGTCGCGCACCATTCGCGGATCAATAAAAACGAAGTCTCTGTCCAAAAATCGCCCCAACGTCCACGAGTTTGCTCCTGCTGCTGCCCCTGTGCTGATTCTGACAGCAAACTGGCAGGGAACGGATCGTAAAAAGGCTGCAAAATCCAAACGTTCGCGCCAAACAAGAATGTTTTACGCGGACCATTAACTGCAGCGCAAATGGGCGATTGTGGAGCCGAGCCTCCATCCTCCTCAAAGTTCTTCTCCTACGCGAGGGATGCTTTTTCTTCCTGTTGGCTGCGCTGTCCGGGACACACACGGACACCACACAAGAGGGTGGGAGCCAGTTCCAGCGGGGCAGCGCGCAGCTGGAAGGCAAAATCGGGTCAAAATCGAGCTGCATAAAACGGGGTGCTAAAAACGACAGAACCATACGACACGACGATGTCGGTAATGAGCAAAGGAAGGACACTCGGTGACACGTGACCGATGCACAGCAGCGCGACAGCCAGAGCGGCACTTTATGTGCCGTGTGTCCTATCTGTGTAATGGTCGAAAACAACACTGTATGTGTTTGTGTGTTTCAGTCACAGTTAATTTGTTGTAGTTTAGAATAATGGTTTTTGCTTTTTGCTCTGATTGTGGTGGGCTTGCCTTTGGTGACTATTTTCTACATTTAAAATTATGTTTGCTTATGCTGTATCAACAAGCATAAGATTTTACCAAACTTGTTTTAAGGAAATGTTTAAGGAACTCCTGCGGCATAATGTATTTTTGTCTTTGGTTCTTTGGAACTGTTTCCAATATGTCGCAAGCGCCTACATCAAGCGGCTTATCGAAAGCGGCTGTTCTATTTGGCTGGTGCTGCGGTCAACGATAGCGACACCTTTCGATGCGAAAAGGTATAAAGATCTAAACCGCAGAATAGCCTGCGGGAAATATCCTCAAAACGGCCTGCTGTTGGAACGTGGGGACTACCGTTGTGGCCTTTTCCTTTTGGTATGCTCGCTCCCATTACATTGGAATTGATTACGGGAATTCCCGTTTGACACTAATGAAGACAAATCTTTGTTCCGCAGAGCACGCTCTTGGTGCAGATCTCCCACCCACCCCCTCTCCTCCACGGTTTTTGTGTCTGGTCGGAAAATGTTGTGGCTTTTCGCCCGTCGCAGTGCCAGTGTTTCAACTTCAAAGATCCCTTGTGGTGATGGCACCGGTTGGATTACATCTAGAAATGCCAATGTCAATTCAATTACTGCTGTTTCTCAATATCGTGCAGGCCTGTGGCCTGTGAGCTCTCTCGTTCATTTACCCATGGTTGCGATGCAATTAGAGCCTGTACGGCTTTCGTGTGCAAAGTGTTCGTTCTCGGCACGGCACCGGTATTCTCCTTTGGGTCACAAACCCTAAAGGATCAACAGCATAAACCACCTTCATTACGAGGAATCTTATCAAGCAAGGTTTTTTTTTACCAAAAATGAGGGGTCATCCATGGTATCCATGTGTAAAGACTTTTGTCGATTTTTTTGCGGAGAAATTACCTCACAAGGCATGCGTTGATTCCACGTAAGAGACCGTCACATTTCCTTTGAATTAAGCTGTTGTATCCGTGCCGATCGAATGTTTTCGGGGAAAACCCCTCTTAAACATCATACATTTCTCGTTGGTGGGATGGCCGTTAGAACATATCAGCTTTAAGGTGGGTGGTGCAACCCCTCTGATTCTGATGGATTGAAGCGGGCGCGCGTGGCTTCACTCGAGTTTATTTACTTCATCTGCCGGTGGCGTTGTCGTTCGGTTGGTTGGCTGGGCGCCCACCTTTACACCGATTTACACGCCGGAACCGGAACTGGACTGTCCCTGTCCTTAGGGCATTCAAACAAGCAGAAGAACAAGACGAAAAAGAAAAACAAGGAAGCAGAATTGTGTACATATTTGTGGGCCTTCTGCTTCGTAAATACACTTTCACTCCAATGGACAAATGTCCTGTCTATTTGCTCCATCGCTCCATGTTCCCCTCCACCACATGTTCCTCCGGTATTTCATGTGCCAGAGCGTCAACTGAGCACCGATGTGTGGGGAGAGGCCACTTCGTTTGATGTTCCGGTGTTGCCTTGGTCATCGATAATTGTATCCTTTCGACGTTCTTAGTCTGATTCCTGGCAGATTCCCTCTTCCTAAGATCGATGGACAACCGTGGGAGGGAGAAGGGTGAAGAAGGAAGCAATGATAAGCCCTCGTGGAAACTATTTCTTAATTTGAAATCCAGCGAATAGCGTGACAC
>NC_064874.1:40986902-40999402 GCF_943734745.1 Anopheles darlingi
TCGAATTAATATTGACTGATTTTGCGGTAGGGTATGAGGTCGTTTTGAGGCCAATACCTACTTTAATCGGTTTCCTATCTCGAAACATCCAAACTACCTCGATTCCATTTAAATCATATTTATGCACGATAATACGACAAATGCCTCACCTTTGCCCGGGTATATATTCTGCTTCGGTTGTGATGGACTTGATTCTATCATAGTATTTTCACCTACTATGTTTCGCCAAAAACACATTATTAGCATTTTGTGTAACGTCAAACGATTCACAGTCGTAATATTCGTTTGCACATACTTTTAGCAGGTAAAACATATTCTACTCGTTCCCCCAATCCCATGATTCCTCAGCTATTATTTTTCACGTAGTTACCTAGTCACCGGAAGAAGATGTCCTGCTACAAACACCATTAAATATACGGAGAGAAGCTTTTAGTGATAAACACCGATTTGGAATGCGACAAGAGGTATTATTCATTTAAATTTATATACCAATCAGATAATTTACAGCTCACGGTCAACAGCACGCAGCTCACACTCACCGGCGCACGCTAAAACTGGCTTTACGATGAAAGGGAATCTGCTCTGTGCATACCCTATCAACGCTATCCGACGTTTAAATCGCGTGAGTCATATCCAACTTTCCTGATTCCAGTTTCCCCTCCCTTCGCAAAAAAGGCATCACACCATCCCACCGTACCTTGCGATCTCGCATTATTACGCCTGAATCACGTCGCGAACGAAGGTAATTTCCAACCAATTTTAAACCTTGGTCCAAGCAGGCAAGGTGTCACGAATGCGATCGACATTAGAGAGTCCACGGAAGTGTTTGGTCAGCATTTTTTTTTCACCATGGCATCGTGGTCACACAAACGGAGGAGCTTTTACTTTGTTTTAAGCTCGCGACCTTTACTATCCGGACCGCTTTTAGTAAACAAACACATGTGCTGAGCTCTTTCGTCACTATAAACCACCCGTGTGAAGAGCTACCAAACCGTGCGCCCCAAGCTAGTTACCATGAAAACCGGTTAACTCTCGTCACCAATGACGTCATGTGACGTCACAAGCCCCCCTTTCGCACTCGCACTCGATTGGTCGCTCGGTTGGCTCGGTGGGGTCCTCGCATAGGCGTGCGTGGATCGCTCGACCAGAAAGACACGAACCTCGAGCAGAACCGGCCGCTGCCGGCTGGTGGTTACTAGAAGCGTTTCTTTGCGTGGCCGCCCCGGGGCAACAAGTGTTTTGTATCTCAAGTGATCGGATATCCAAACCAACGGGCGCGTTATCAAACATCCCACCACCACCACCACCACCACCACCACCACCACCACCACCAAGTAAGCAAGCTCTCCCCATTTCTAGCAGTCTGGTGTGTTTGCCTTATCGAGTGCGTGCCGGGTTGTGTCATCTTATCGCGGGCGACGTGAAGTTTGTACAGCGACAAGTTAAGAAGGTGCCCGTTTGCTAGTGTTAGCAGGACCGCAAATTCATAATATAACACAGAAATCCAACAGGGGAGCAAATAACTCGTGCCTGTGTGCGAATATTTGAAGAACCGAAAAGCAGGGGTGGCCCTTTTGCAACTTCATAGCTGGTGGATGTGTTCAATCGTAAGTGATTTGTAAGCAAAGAGAGAGTTATTAAACGGGAAATATGTTAGATAAGAAATGCAAATAAGTGAGCTTCAAAATGTTTCGCGCTCAAGGGACTACCCGATAGACGCGAACCTGTTTTGACGGTGCACCATGCGTTGATTTCTCTACCACGGGCTACGGAGCTACGTCCGGTTTTGCATACCTTAAGCCCAAAAGACACAATCGTGCCAACTCAGCGCCAACCCCCCATAGTAGCGGTCACATCTGCGGGGATTCAGGTGTGACTCATTGGAATATATGTGGTCCCGCGTACCGGCCCTACAGCATGTCGTCTTGTGCTGTCTAAATGTGTGACCGCGGGTTATTTTTTTTATTTTGCTTCTTAATCATCGGTGAACAGACAGAACAGTATCAGTAGCGGTGTGGTCGATGTTCGGTGTGAATCATTGTTGGTCATTGCTAAGCGCTGCGCATACAGGATCAGTCGTCAGTCGAGTAGATGATATTTTAAACCCTCTCGTAACTACCAAAGGAGAGAGTTACCATTCCCAAAAAAGCAGGCCAACCCAAGCGACTCCCCACTCCAGAGACGAGGGGGGGACCAAATAGAAGACAAAGACCGTCCAGCAGCGTGACAATTCAATTTCAGCATTACGCCGGAACGAACGGTCTGGCAGCAGCAAGCAAACACAGAGGGAAACTTAAAAGGCCGCGAAACGAAACGCCAGGGTTTCACTTAAAAAATGAATTAGCGTACCAACCACTGACCAATGAGAGTGCTTCGGACGAATGGCAAAGAAGTTGTCACACCTTTGCTGTGGAGCCAAAAATCGACAAACGATTGGGCCAAAGCCGAGCGCATTCTCCGGTGATGGTGAGTTAATTAAAGGTTTCTGTGTTTACGCTCCCTTTGCAGGCATCAAGTGAAGCACGGCCAAACGGCACCGACCACGGAGTCAACCTAGTGTATAGACAGTCAACGGAGGGGCCACATCACGTGATTCATCATCGATCATCAACGGACCGATCTTCGAAGCGTGCCATCCTACCATCACGTCATTGGGGCCAGTGGCTAGTTTTGTTTGTTTTTGTCACTCCGCTACGGGCCATCCGATACGGGCCCGGGTGTCAGACACGTTCAGCTTGACTAGTGAACCTCGCGTTCTCAACCTTCCCGCCTGGACAACCGGACAGCCGTTCCGGAACGGGTAAGATGACTTCGTCGACGAGAGCGGTCACGCCGACCGTCACGGCGACGCTGCTGCTGTTGATGCTGCTGCTACTGCATCCCGGAACTGGCTTCAATCTATCGCCCGACCCGAACTATGTATTCCACGAACCGGCCCTGACGATGTACATGAATAAGGTGCGCAGCTCCTACTTTGGCTACGCGATCAACCTTCGAAAAAGTGGGTAAGTCAAGGCGGAACTTTAGAGGGCGAAAGCTCAAACAATCGGAGCCCGAGGATTACGCGCTTCGAATCTCGGTTCGATCTTTGTTCGAACGGTGGTGCGTGGAGCACGGGCTCCTCACCGTCGAGGATGGATTGGTGGGAAGGGGAACCACAGACCAGACACCACACAACAAAGGGTGACCATCATCATCAGAGCCAAGAGACAAGGTCATGGCGTAATCGCTTCTCATTCTTCGTCGTTCGAACGTTTGCTGCTTGCTGGTAACGAAATGCGGTGAAAGCTTGAATCCAGCCAGGCAGATATTCGACATACGAGAGGCGCAAACGTGGCTTTGGTTAGCGAGTGCGTGCTCGTGCCGGGATTTAATGTTGATGAGTCAAACGAAATGAACGCAAAATGGAAAGATGATGCTACGTGCGCTGCATACGCGCGATGAGTCAATTGGTTAACATGCTACGCTGAGACACTTTCTTAACCCATCTAGGGTTATGGGCGCTAGCATTGCACTTCAAAATGCACTCGTCCTGCAGGTCCCACAGTCATGGGGCGGGGCATGATGATGTCAAGCCCTGTTTCCATATCTTATCAACGAATGCCTATTTCCAACCGGGAGTTTCGTGCGATAACAAGATGAGAAAAAAGCTGAACCAGTGCACACTGGCGAACAGAGTGGACTCACTCCGTTCAGCAATACACCGAAATTACGAAGTAAAAGGATTTTTCTTTTCGAATCATATCGTCGTATCAACACCGTGGGTCAGGATGTCCGGTTACAGTTTTTGGCTGTTGATATCCCCAGGAGAAACCGACACCGTAGACCGCTACCGCGCCGGCTGCTCCGGTACGGATTCTCAGGAGAATACTGAATCATAGCCTCCTCAGCACAGTGTTTGTGTGAGTTTGTCACGATACGTGCCCCAAACGAGGCACACCTGAAGGATGCCAGGCCCCAGAGTCATTGAAAAAGGGTGACCAGTGACGTTATGATTAAGTTTGAATAGTTAATTTAATTGAAACGAAACACCATTTGCTAGCGCTAGTAGGAATGATCCAGCATAATCATAACCAGCACAGGCACCAATTCAATGCTATCTTTTTATCCAAAATGATATACACTGGCGAACGCAGTCGTTATCTTTCTATTGCGAGAGTTTCTGAGGTAATTGCCAATTTGATAAGGTCCGGTTCGCTGGAACGGCAAGTGACACGTTAAGCACCTGCAATGATGTTAGACAGGGGAATGCGTACTATCATCTCTCTGGCTGTGCTGGTTGCTCATGATAGACCTATTCGTTGAAGCTGCCCATACCCAAACAGCTGTTGCTGAATCCCGATAGCAATTGCTTGCAGTGATTGTTCCATTCTTATTTTACCCAAGCTGCAGCTGTGAAATATAGCTTTGTCTTGTTGTTTGTTTATTCTAAGTATGTCTTTCTCTCATTCATAACATAACTCTTATCATTTACAAAGCATACGGAACGATATGCCGATATCTCAGTTGTAACTGAACGTTCTTTAACAAACAGGCGGCAGAGCATTCATAATTGTTTGGTGCCCAATTTCCTCGGATGCATCATAACCAAACCAGGCGCTGATAAGGGTTGTGGATGTCAATGAACAACCACATGAGTAAAGTCGCTAGAATGGAACCGCACAGTGTAATCGTGCAGTGATGTAATACAATATGGAAACGAGTTGAAGAGATGCCAGTAAGCCTTGGGCCCTCTGCACTTCTAAGTACACATCAAATTGCTTGCTTCGTTACGGATCAACTGCGAAGACGTTTGACGAATCTCTAGAATCGTAGTAACCTCATACTGATACAATACTTAATACTGAAACAGTAGCCCAGACAACTAACAATTCTTCTTTGTTCTACTTGCAGCGTGCTCGTTGGCGCTCCCCAGGCACAATCCGACGTACCGGCTCAGCGGAAAGTTAACGAGACGGGTGCCGTGTACCGGTGCCGTTTCACCGATAGCACCTGTGAACCGTACTACTTCGATCGGCTGGGTAACACGCACCAGGAGCAGTCGGACTTTGCGTACAATTCAGAGAAAAAGGATCACCAAATGCTGGGTGCCAGCATGGACGGGCACGGAGCCGATGGGGATCGGTTCGTCGTTTGTGCACCGAAAATGATCAGCGAACTGACCGAGTACTATCTGCTGCACGGCGTCTGCTACGTGTCAGACGGAACCGAGAGCGACGAACCCAAGGACATGCGAAAGGTTGCGCCATTACGTGCGAAAAGTGAGTTAATAGAAGCGATACAATAGAAATTAACTATTGATAGTAACCGCATACTAAATGTTTATCTTCTAACATTCACAGATAAACAATTGCATAAGGATGCGGTGGGACAATATTACTACTACATGTACGGCGAACAGGGTATCAGCGTGCACATAACGGACGACGGAGAGGAGATTCTGATCGGTGCACCGGGAGTCTTCAACTGGCGCGGCACTGTCATACGCTATCGGCGGCGCATCACCGACGATTCGGGTGGCCTAAGTCGGCGTGACTCTTCGAACGGAAATCCACGCCCAACGAACCGCCACAAACGCCAGATCGTCAGTTACGTCAGCGATGTCCCGAATCCATACTTCAACCGCATGCAGGATGATTCCTACTTTGGCTTTGCCGTGAGTTCGGGCCGCTTTCTTGGACCGGATCAGAAACTGCTATACGTGGCCAGTGCCCCCCAGTCGAACGATCAAGTTGGCGAAGTGCTTATCTTCGATATCGTGAACGCAGATTCGGCATTCGCCGAGGCACAGATAAAGGTACACTTCACCATCCCCGGGCAGCAGCAGGGCGAGTACTTTGGCTATTCACTCCTAACGGAGGACTTCAATGGGGACGGGTTTCCGGATCTCGCCATCGGTGCACCGATGCACAGCCGAACGGGCGATTATGACACAGGCACAGTGTACGTCTATTGGATCAGCGAAGGTCAACTGAACTTTCGACAGCAGATTGCGCTCACGGTGCCCTACGAGCAGAGTGGCCGCTTCGGCACCAGCCTAGCCAAGCTCGGTGATATCAATATGGACGGTTACAATGGTAAGTGTTACGATGAGTACCTGTCCATCTCTAGCGTACTGATTAACCCCGTCGTTTTTCTCATTGCCAGACATTGCCATCGGTGCTCCGTTCGAGGGCGACGGAGTCGTGTACATATTCCTCGGTTCCGCCGATGGTTTACAGTCGAAGGCGAGCCAGCGGTTGACGGCACCAGCCAATGAGCTTCGCTGGCCCGGTAAGCCCATGTTTGGGCATGCCATCTCCCGTGGAACCGACATCGATGGGAACGGCTTCCCGGATCTAGCGATCGGTGCTCCGAACAGCGAGTCGGTGTACGTGTACCGGACCTATCCCGTACTGCGCATCGATGCCGATGTGACCTCGTCGAAGCGTGAGCTCTCGATCGAGGACACCACGTTCGAGCTGACCATTTGCCTGACCGGTAGCTTCACTGCTGGCCTTTACAAACCGGTCGAGCTAAGCTATAGCCTGAGCGCCGACGCTCAGATGGGTCGTGTGACGCTTCTCGGTGGGTCAGGGAGCGCTAGTAGACGTAACGGTACCATCAGCCTACGTGAGGACTCGGCCGAACAGTGTCAACAGATCGAGGCTCGGCTGAAGGCGACCTCCGCCAGCATCTATCGACCGATCATTCTGGAGCTCATGTACGAGCTACTGAACGCACCACCAACGAGCGAAACCGGTGGTGCACCCTTCTGTGAGGATTGCGCTTTGCTCGATCCAAACGAATCAGCTCGGTTGGTACGGAAGGTATCTTTCAAAACCGGATGCCGGGGTGAGGTTTGCGTGTCCGATCTGCAGCTATCGGCTCGCTGGCTAGACATTGACAGTGAGGGAGGATACATTCTGGGCAGCACGAAGAAGGCTTCCCTCGAGTTCACGGTTTACAATGCCGGGGAGAATGCGTACCTACCGCAACTGAATGTAACACTCATGCCAGCACGACTTACCCTAGCCAAGCTAACGTCCGAGTGTCGCCAGACGGTGACTGCCGAAGGTGTAAATGTACTGTGTGATCTCAACAGTGGACTTCCACTGAAGGCGTCCTACACCGCCAAGTACACGCTGGTGCTGGATATGACGAAGCTCGAGGGTGGTACCGTATCTATGGCAGAAATACGTGCTGAAGCGCTCAGTACTAGCGAAGAATTGGTACCGATGGATAACTTTTATGAAACGACGCTGCCACTACGCGAGTTTAGTGAGATCGAGATTGTCGCGTAAGTCCAAACGACTATCTCATACCACCACCGATAACGGATCCATTCGATACTAATAAGATGGTTGTTTTTTTTAAACTATTACAGGAAGTCCTCTGTGGCGGATGTATCGCTCGAGAAGCAGAAAGGCTTGCTGGATATAGAGTACGAGCTGAATCTACTCAACAATGGACCGAGTGTGTTCCGGAATCTCGAGTTCACGCTGGACGTTCCGCTCGTTTACCACAAGCCGAGCTCCGGTGGCCAAACGTACAAGATGATCGACATTAACGCGATCGCCGTGAGTGCTTACTATAGCTACAAAACGCTCGACTACACGTGGACCCAGAACGGCGTCGATCTGCTGCCGAACCCGATCGAACATGGGTCGATCGTTCCACAAGCGCCGACGGTCGATGTGGATAGTCTACAGCGGCAACCGCTTGATTACGGCATTCTCGCTGCTGATACTGGCGCCCAATGGGCTACTGAAAACGATGGTGGGCATGCGCACGATACCATGGCCGTCCGGCGGCGGCGTAGGAGACGTCGTGATTTAAGCGGTCAGCCAAATGAAGAACAGATTGAGCAAGCGTCGTTCAACTTCAATCGCTACACCAATCGGTTGGTCGAACTACAGAGTACTCAACAGTCGAGTGCAGTAACGAACGTGATCGATAAGGTCTTGCTCGAACTGCCGGGTAACAGGACGCTTCTGTTCAGCTGCATTGACGACGTTGACTCGTACGCCGAGTGTGCACGGTTGACACTCGCCGTCGATCTCTTCCGTCCCGGTAATGTACCGATTGTGGTAAAGCTGAGCTTTCAGCTCGATCTGGACGCGGTCGAGGGTGCCTTCCATGAGCGTGAAGACATCTTTGCGCTGCTCATGATGGCCAATGTGCTGCAAAAGCAGGATCCAGCGGGAACAGCGGAGCAATCACGCTTTAAGCTAGCGCCCAACAATCCATACACCGTCGTATACCGCTTCTCGGATGCCAGCACACCGATCTGGGTGTACATTGTGTCAGCGATCGCGGGGCTGCTCGTACTCGTCGTCATCTCGTACGGGCTGTATAAGCTTGGATTCTTCGAGCGAACCAAGAAGGAGGAGATGGAGAAGCACCAGCGCGAGGTAGTAACGTGGGGTTGGGAGTGAAGCCTCATTCACAGTTTATCCACCCCTTTCTCCAACCGTATCATACGCACGTATCATTTATTAACTTATGATTTCCCCTTTGCACCCGTTAGAGCGTACGCCTTAATGCACCAGCACCGTCCTCGAGTAGTGGTGGTCCTGCGGAAGTGGACGAGTGAGCCCGAGATACGGTGGATCCTCCCGTCCTGTCCCGTTTGAATGGCAGCAGCAGGATGGTATTAGCAGCGCGTATTCCTGCATTTATCGACACCAAACACCGTGACCCTTTCATAGCGTCATACGCCTAGCACTTAAGTACGGAATCGTTTATGTGGGTGTGGACAGCGGATGTGCCGAAGACGCTACCTCATGACGTTGTACGAGATTGAGCACATGTTCACGAATCATAATGATTCAGTTTGCACATCATCTGTCCCAAATCAAGCAGTGGAACAAATGGAAATCAACATGCTGTTGTTGGTACACGTAGACTTAACCATATGCTAGTCTAAAAGTAGTGCATCTGTTTCTGTTGAGATGCTAGTGCTAGGTATTAACTACACAGCTAGGTTCATTATTTGCCATTCACACCATCGAGTCGTTCTCCTCTGGCTCTCCTTTAGTTTCGTTTTTTTTTTTCATTTCACTTGTGGTAAACCAGTTGACCCAGAAGAGACTTATCATCATCATTTCATCCAGCATTAAGTTATGTTAAGATATTGTGTTTGCATCAATTTGGAGACAAGTCGCGCCTGAAGGCATTTTGAGACTAATTATTAGTAATAATAGAGACTTATTATTAAGATTATTAGCAATATTGTTTGTTAGTGTTGCAAATTAGTGCTTAATGCTGTGCTAGAGTAAACTAGGCAAAGGTTCATTTTTATAAGCAGTTATTTTCATAATCAGTAAAAGATTTTTCGTTTTGAAACGAAAGAAATCGCTGGCTTTTGCGAATCTGTTAATTAATCGCTCTGCGTGAACGATGCGGTTCCGAGGTGCCGCTGGCTTGCAGATGTTTTTTTACATTTTAATCTCGCCTGACATGTCTGTCAAAGTTTCCATATTTATTAGTGAAATAGATTCACGTAGGCCCCACTAAAGAGGTCATTAATAGCAGACACATGGAGCAACTTACCTTTAGTAAATATCACCGTACCACGATGTCGTCCATCGTTACGTGAATGCATATTTTGCCATTGGAATCGATCATCCGAACGGCGCAATACAATCGAAGAGTCGCTCCAAATGGCTCTCGAATCGATAGCGTGTTTGCGTGGAGAAGGGCACAATTTGCATGCTTCGGGGGGGGGGGGGGGGGTTTGTGTGTCCACAATTGGCATCATTTGGAATATGGAAGCAGCTTTCTTTACCGACCGACCAGGTCCACACACTCATACGGACGCAACTATATACACGGTACACAAAACGGGTTAATAATAAATATCGTATATTTGTTATTCCGTTTCTGTTCTCACTCCCTCCTCCTCCTCCATTGCTTCCCCCCCCCCCCTTTCCTGCGGTCCTGCGGGTTATAAATTAGCATGAGTCCTATGTGTGGTGAGATGGGTTGCTCTATATCTGCTCTCTGTATTTCTTCTGTCTTTCTTTGTCTCTTCTCGTGGCATGCATATCTACTACCTACTGTATATTAAATTTCAAAACGAATTCTTATAGAAATGGTTAAATGTTGGTGTGATTCCGTTACAGGTTATTCTGTTCCTATCTTCATTCTCTATGTCTTATCGGTTCGCGCGGCTATTGAGGTGTTGCGTCGTCATAAAATGAACCTTGGTTACTGATTGATTAGTACCTTCGGTACCTTATCTACCGTTTCGTTCGATTACCGAGTGCTATAATCGCCATCATGCTATCATAAGACTTGAGCCCATTGTGTTTTCTTTTTTACTTGGAATTATAGTAGCACGTGTTGTGCTACGATCTGGTTTAGGAGTATTGGGTGGGGAGTTGTGGTTGATGGATTCTATATGAAAGAGTGGCATTCACTGGTTCTGCTTCTTCTACTGGTGTTGCTTATGGATGTGCGCGTATGCTTGAGGTTTATGAGTGGGGTGATGTATGTTAGTCTTGAGTATACATTGTGCGTTCCTGTGTTTGAGTATGCGTACTGAGCTTAGCAGGACCGCAGTTCCCACGGCTAGCTACAGCAGACGATGTCTATCTATTAACATATTTTGCATGCAGCCTAATAAAATATACAACAATCGCCTTTTCCAGCAAGATTTGTTCGTTCCTGCAACGTTTTTATAATGCTCCAAAAAGATTTATAAATCTTTATGCTAGCTGTATACACATATATAGGCATTTGCTTCACAATTCATCCGTTTCGTGAACCCATCATCACCTGATTTGCTTTTAATACCTTACAGGGGGGTCAGAGGGTTTGCTGGGGATTGGTAATGTGTGTTCTCTCCTGCCCCCGGTCATTTTCTATACTTTAAAATATTGATTTTTTTAAAATACATAATCTATTAAACGGATAAACCCGCAACTTGTGCTGCACAACACAGTGTGTCTTTTGTCTTTATCATAATGTGCGCAATGCTAGGTTGTTGTTATTCTCTTTATAACAATTAAATCATATGTGTGCGCGCTACCATCTTCATATTTCTTTCCATTTAACGTAACAAAACAATGGTCATGACATAGGAATTTCACGTTACTGGGGATGCTGAATGTTCCAAAGGTACCCTTTCCCTCTTACACAACTAAACAATTTCAAACTTCTCTACTCCATTTTCGCTCGCATTTATCTTAACAACATTTCTAATTAGTATACCATTAGTATAGCCTCCATTTGTCTCATCAACAACAACAAGATACCGCGCTTTTGTAAAACATTCCACGGAAATGGCTAGCGGGAAGCTTTCTGGTAGTATGATAACGCCATACCATATACCGCACTCTTTAAATTTGTTTAACATTCTACAGAACCTCCCTTTTAAAACCTCCTTTGCTAAGGGAATAGCTATCCTATAATAAGTCGTACAACATCGTTCACATGCGCGCATTTCCACAGGCAGGGAATTTTCTTTTTTTTTAAATTAGTCTACTGTTATTTCTACCATTTCCCTACAATTTTCCCCTGTTCCAGCGACCAATGCTCTCGATTTGTAGGCGCCTCATTGGCATCGAGAAACAAAACGTAAAATATATTCCATTCCAAGTTTGGAATATACCCATGGAAGGAATATATCCTCCTGTTTGTTTCTCTTCCAGAATTCAATTATTTAGCTTACACAGATAAAAGGAAATATATAACCAAAAACACATCTACTAGCCTCCCTCTCTCTCGATTTCGTATAGCAACGGCAGTTGCATAAGGAACCCCTATAACCTCGTCCAACGTAGACGATGGTAATATTTGTTATTCTACATTACACCACTCTTCATCGTCGATCGTCGTATCTAATCTCAAACACCCCAGGAAAACTTCGTTTGCTTTCGGCAAGGTATGAAAGTGCCTGCACTAAAGTTTAAACATCTAGTAACCTTGGCTGCTTCAGCCGGTCAGTCCTCGACCGCGTCGTTGTCTCAGGGTAGCAACGGACAGTGATCAGAGATCGTCACCTTCTAGCTTCACCTCCGGCACCAGGTTGATCAGTGGGGGTTGCGTATCCTCGCCCGAACCCTGCTCGAACTCTTCGTGCTCGTCACTGCTGATCTCGTGGTGTTGGGGCTGCTGCTGCTGCTGCTGTCGGGCATGATGATCGTGTCCGTTCAGCAGCATACTTTGATGGTGCTGTTGTAGTTGGTGCTGCAAGTGACGGTGCTGCTGTTGCTGCTGCTGTTGATGCTGTGCCAACGCATGGGCCACATAGTTGACGGACTCGGCGAAACTTTCCTGGTTGCCGAACACGGAATGATAGTGCAGATTAAACGCTGACCCTGGCGTGGCTGGAACGGTGGTCACCGCTCCATCGCCTCCACGGGATGCCTCACCGGCACCGAGTGCCTGATGCGCATGGAAGCTTTCCCAAAGTGAACTGTTCGTTTCATCGCCTACTACTAATCGACCACTATTGTCATTGGAGCCTGCACTACCACTGCTACCGCCACCCATCTGTATACCGTAGTCACTGT
>NC_064874.1:41001902-41031902 GCF_943734745.1 Anopheles darlingi
TGGTGGTGGCGATGATGTCACCGCTAGTTCCATCTCGTAATCGACCTCTTCCTCCTTGCAGATACGACCGATACGACCATCCGGAAGCAGAAAGATCGTATCCGTACATGGTGCCGATGCCGAACCATCGTCCCTAGCGACGCTCGTACACCGATACACCCGTACGCCATCCTTGCGTGTCATGATAAGAGCGTGCGAATGGCCACCATACACCAGTGTCTCCGTACCGGTTTCATCGGGCCCACCACCACCACCACCACCGGATCCGCCGACCGACAGTAGCTTATAGTTCCGTCGCTCATCGCAACAACCATCGCGCACCGATGGTGGTGATTCACTTTGTCGTCGATCGTCACCACCAATGCTAGCGTTCCTTGGATCGACCGATTGTGCTTGTGGCGTCTGCGCTGATGATGATGATGATGCCGCTGCTGCCACCATCATAGCCGTCGCTGCCGCGTGAGCAACGCGACGCTGTGCCAACTCGATCTGCCGTTGCCGTAGCAACTGCTGATGCTGTTGCTGCCGTACCATTCGTTGCTGTTGTGCCTCGAACTGTTCCTCCTGTTGCTGCAACAGCTGGCGCTGCAACAGGGCCGCTTCGTGCGGATCCGCCGTGATCGTTTCGTACTTGCTTTCCGCATCCGGCTCGGTCGGTGGGTGCGTGTGGGGTAGCTCGTTCGTTTTAAACAAGCGGCCAGCGTAGCTGCAGATCTTCACCGGGCATCCGGTCACACTGCACGCCCAGTACCACTTCGGTAGCCCACTGACCGATTTGTTGCGCCGCAGAAACCGATTGTCGTCGAAGATGATGTTGTACGAGTTGAAGCGCGCCTTCACCACCTTGAATGCCGTTGAACCACCATCCTGGAGAAAACGAAAGCAAGGATGTTAGTATCCCGATCGATCACTAGCTCTCTCTTGTCCCTCTACTCTACTTACACGAGCGGCATGTGGATTCGGTGCACCGGCATTGTAGATCAGCTCCCGCAGCCCATCATCCAAAAACTTTTGGACTTTCTTCGTATGCTCGATGATGGATCCGTTCGGACCTAGGGGTCGGCTTACGGGTGTTGGCTGTTGCTGTTGCTGCTGTTGCTGCTGCTGCTGCTGCTGTTGATTGCTGACTGGTACCGGTAACGATAACCTAGCCGCTGCTGCTCCTCCCGCTCCAATCAACATTCCACCGTTCTGCAATCGTTGCAGTTCCTCGTGGAATGCCATCAGATTGTGGTGTTGTCCGGCTGCAGCCGCTGCCGCCGCTAGGAATGCATCCGTCTCGAAACGTTGCGGGCGTCCCCGTTTGCCCGTCACGCTGGAGTAGTCGGTGATCTTCAGCGCTCGCAGCCCGGATGAACCGGGGGTCAGCAAATGGTGCTCGAAACCACGACCTCCGCTGGCAGCGGAGGCAGCATACTCCGTCATCTTCCAGCTTGCTGCCAGCTGGTGCTCGAATGAACCACCGATATGGACATCACCACCATCGGATGAGCTGATCTCTGCGCTCACATCGTCACCAACAGCGGTGGCGCGAATCGGATCGCATGACCTTCCACTATCGAGTGGTATCCTCTTATCAGAATCCTCCTCCTCGTCCTCTTCTTCGATCTGCGTCTCTTGCGCTAGGAACTGGTCCGGATTGAAGTACTCTTCCTCATCCTCCTCTTCGTCATCCTTCGCCATTTCATCTGGCACCGGTTGGCGCATTCCGTGGTCCATCATGTCCACACTGTCACCATTCCGGTGTTCCGGTGTTACGGTGCTTCCATTCTTCCGTCTTTCCGTCTCGTCCCCTACTTCTTCGTCCTTTTCCTGTTTGATGTGATGTCCATTTGTCATAACTGCTGGTATCCTACTCCTCGACAGAGGCAACTCTTCGCCATCACTGGTCACGACCAGAGGCTCATCATCCGTTGCCGTGCGTTGCCGTTTACAATCATCCCGCTCGTCGTCACTGTCATACACATCGAACACCTCGTCCACCGGTGGTGGTAGTAGTGCTCTTCTACTTGATTCCTCCTGCTGCTGCCGGTGGGAGTGATGAAGGTGATTGTACTGAGGAGGAGGATCACGCCGTCGCTTGTGGTTGATAGGTGGAACTGTTGATGTTTCTGCTTCATCTCCCGCTCCTTCTGTTCCTCTCCAGCACAAATCGGCCGCCAGTCCGAGACCGGCGAAGAAGCTGAACCGCTTGGCACGCAGCAACCGATCATTCTCGACGCAGCGCACTTTGTACTTGTAGAAGGCCTCAATACTGACGATACAGTTGGCACAGATTCGTGCATCATGATCATCCCGGTTGCTTAACTAGAAAACAAAAACGGAAGGAAGATGATCAAGCATTGGTAAGCATCATTGTTTTAAGTTGGTGCGTCATGGGATCATGTGGCCTATGCGGTGTACAAAAGTCTATCTGTAATTTCCCCTATCTGCTCCCTATTCTCTCCAGCTAAGGAAGTACGACTCGTACAATGCGGAAAGGGGTATAAAAGCAAGACATGGAGAGCATATGGATATTGTAAGATTTCGTAGTCAATTGATAAGAACGTTTGTATGGGTGGTAGTGGGGCACTGGAATTGGAATGTCTTTCAACCACCAATGAAGACTGCTGCGCCCAGGCAAACACACCAGCCCTCTCTATCAGCACTAGAGCACCAACAGCAGCAGCAACAACAACAGTAGCAGCGATCTAAATTGATGGATGGAGTGTGGCGTGCTGAGACGTCCGAAAAGTGGGAACGGGTCAAATTTCAACTTTTTGTGAATTAAAAAAAAAACCCGGGAAGGAGGTGGATGATATGTAATATGTATATATTCCCACAAGAACACGACGACGGTGTGGTGCACGGGCCCAATAATAATGTTGATAAGGCTGGCTGACTTGGCTGGCTGGCTGGTTGGCTGGCGGGTAGGCAGCGACAACAACGACCAACCTGTTGTGTGCTTTCGCGCCTTGAGCTGCGTGCGCAAGCTGTTCCCTTCAATAAAGAAACCTCGTGAGCGTGCGCGGCCCAATCACGGACTGCGTTGCGTAACGACAAAACCTATGAAATGCGTTATTCAAATATTGACACATTGATTTGGAGCAGTAACCCTACAGAGCGTCAGAAGGGCTTTTCTTCGTCGGACTCGCGGCTTCCGGTGTGATCTAGTGCACATCTCTTCGTCATGGCATACTTCTACTCACTCATTCGCTGGATACTATCTCGTCGGACCAACTTCAGGTCGTCATCAAGCAACCACAGACAGAAGAGCGGTTGGTCCAAATGGCATGCTATGATGCACTTTCAACTAAACACGGAAAATCATATCGAAAACTGCAACTGCAGCAGAAGCCCCCCATCTTACCCGCTCCTGGTTTATGGTTTGACGATCTCTTTCTCTCTCTTTTTCTCTCTCTCTCTCGCTTCACTAACTCTCTTTTAGACGAGGCCAAGCGAATTGCATATTATTACTTCGCTGCGCTCTATCTAATGTAAATTAATGTTAGCTTTTCCACTCAGGTCTGTCTTCCACCCTACCCTCCCCATCAGCCTACCTACCTTTCTATCGTCTTTGTGTAATTACACTAATTGTGCAATGTAAAACGAACCCCACAAATGGGTTGGTTGGTGTTGGTACTACCGTCATATGCTGGAATCATCATCATCAGCAACGCATCGTGCATCCATCATACACGATGTTGATATGCACGGTTGTTGCTTATTATAAAATGCAAAACGAAGACAAAACTTGATGGAGTAGTGTGGTTTAAGTATTACTATCGAGAGTGAGCGAGTGAGACAAGAAGAAAGTTTGTTAGTTTTTCAAAAGTATGACATCCGCATTATGCCACAGCAGGCCATTGAGGTACCAATGATGTAGGGGATCATAGCAGCTAATGGACCTTCTATGACTCTTCGCCGTGTCTGTACACATGTGCCACAGGATGAACGTGTGGCCGCGCTCATTTTGCGCAGTGCAATAAACATTTTTTAGCCAGATTTAAAAGACAAGACACAACACAGACAGCCAGTCGTAATAGTAGTAATAGTAGCCAAAAATGTATGCGTAGAATCGATGAAATGTAAATAATTATTTCCAGCACATTCCAAAGCCAAGGCAGCTCCATTTGGTCAAACGGGACGGATTTGTAAAATGATACAGAAAAAAAACCTTTTCAAAAATATTCTGCCATAAAAAACAAGAATATCCCCCCACAGCCTTGCTGCCATCAACGATGTGTGTGCGTGTGTTGGTGTACTTGGTCACTTGGCCATCATATAATAGACGGCCAGACCAGACCAGACCAGACCAGGCCCGGCGAACCAAGCCCGTTTTTATTACTTTCAAAACGGGCTTGTTTTTCTATCAACATTATCGTTTGTCATTTTGAAATGGCGTAAGGAAGGAGATAATGACGCACCCTCTTCCACCGCGCGCTGCTCTACCCCTCCCGATACCTCGCATCGCGTGGACAACCCCATTCACTGGGAAGGGTTCGGTTTCTTGTTTTTTTTCTTCGTCTTTTTGTTGGTGTGCTAACACCACACCACCATCATGCAAAGTACGAACTTCTTGTCGTCCTTCCTTCCGCTGCAACACACCATACCAGCCAACGGGCAACACATCGATCACCACCGGTATACACGGGGATCTATTTCGTTGATGGTACGATATCATCTATGCGTTCGTGCGTGTGCGTCTGTAGTAAGGGGGTAGGGCTCAAAAACCTCCACGTTATCCAAAGGAAATACTTTACGTAACTCTTTACAACCAGCCCCGAACACAATTTGCAGCAGATGGCACCACCTTCCCATCAGCCGGCTGACTGGCGGTCTGGCTGCTTAGCCCCCCTTCACCGGGCCCCTCTCCCAGAAGTTCCATGGATTGTTCCCATCAGCCACGGCCACTGATAACCACGGCTAGACACCACACGCCGGCACGCCGAGCTTATATCTACCCCGTCTTCTGTAGCAAGCAACAAGATGGCGGCGTTCCTCGCTGGCTGGCTGGCTGGCTGGTTTTGGGGAAAAGCCATATTCCAAAACGGATCACACGTTTGGTGGTGTTCCTTCCAGGGTGGGCCCCTTGGTCCAAGGGAGCCACGGAAGCCGGGCAAGACGGGGAGACTAAGAGGCTTTTGTGTAGTAACCCAACAAAATGATTGATTGTGATAAAGAAACTCGACAACGAGTAAGTTAACTACGTAAAAGAAAATGCACCGACACACACACACACGCACACGCACGCGCGCACACCCTTTGCTGCGCCGTTTGCTGGATTGAAACTTTTTGAGCAAAAAAATAAGATAAGGCATGTCGGGCCAGGAAGTTCTCCGATTTCGAAAGACCCACACACCAGCACCACCACCACCACCAACACCGTTAAAACATCTCTTGCCGCCCCGTTTGCCAAGTGTATAAAAATGTGTCGGCACAAGTAAAGCCGGTGGAATTATAGTGAGCAATAAATGTGTTGTAAATGCCAGTGGTGGATTCACAAGGGAGGAAAGGAAAGAATGGTAAAAGGAAGGGTGGGTGGGTGGGTGCGCGGTGAAGATACTAGAAATCACTTGCCCTTAAATAGGAAACATATACATGGAACGCAATACACACACTCCACATAATGCCAGCGATATCCCACGAACGAAACGAACCATCATCGCCATCATCATCCACCATCATCGTATCAGCATCACATCACCATGCGTATCCGTGTGATCTAGTGTGCACAACAGCGCATTTCACTTGAGCTGCTGCTCAAGGTTTGTGAGGAGGAGAAGGAACGGTATCTCTACCACTACCGACGCAAAATGCTAAGTCACGTCCAATTGTGGCCGAGGCTTCTTTTGATTTGCTCCTCTCGCGCTCGGAGCTTTGCTATCGATCTAGCATTCTGGTACTTGCTGCTGCTGTTGTTGCTCCCCTCTCTCGCTGGAACGGAAATTCGAGCGTGAAAAACAAGAAATTCTAGCTTCATCTCCCCTCCTGCCAGCTAGCTGCCAGTGTATCCGGAGGGGAAGGCGAATGGCCGAGAGCAGAGCCCGGCGACGCTGAGCAATCGAATCGAGGAAGAGGAGCGCAGCGCGGGACACCCGACTTCGCCGGACTGGCCACAAAGCCATGGCCGTGGTGGCGTTGCGTGCTGCCTTGGCTGACTGGCTGGCTGGCTGGTTGTGCCTGCATATACGTAAATATGGTAAATACAATATTTGCATTTTGTTTTTCAGTCCATTACTGTAATGCCTGCGCGCCCGGGCGGTTTGGCAGCAGCACAATTGGGTGGCTGGAAGGGGCTGGGGGGATGGTTGCTCTGCGCGTGCGGTTCGATTCCGGTGGTGGCGGAGGTGTAGGAATAGTGAATATTGTCTATTTGTTCGTTGGAGTATTTGCGCGATTGTCTGCGTTCGAGAGGTTCACTGGTGAAAAATATGCTGTCAGAGCTGGTCCCGTTGTATTTTTTTTTTATACGAAACACGCCAAGCTTAAGCTAAGGAGGCCTGGCGTCTCCATCAACCCCGCTTCTCCGGCGGCGGTCCCGCGGCACCGATCATCGCCAGCAGCAGCAGCAGCATCGTCATCTTTATCCATCGCCGGGTTTATCGTTGTTCGTGTGCAGCTCTCAACATACACACACAGCGATACGCATAGTGAATGCCAATTTCTCATCATTTTTCACTTGTTTGTACCATCGCTTCGCGAATGCCAACATTTTGCGATGCTGGAAAATGCTTCTTTGCTGAAAGGAAAATCTCTTAAGCGAGTGCTTAACTGATCTGGTTGTAGTAGAGTACACGACACAGTAACACGACTCTTGTGTGTGCTTTGAACTTTCAATACTCTAAGTAGGCAAAGGTACAACCTCATCAGAGAATCTGTGCAATAAGCAGCAGCAGCGAATGGGCAAACCGAACTACATACATATGCAAGCGAATAAGCTCGCCAAGGGAATGTGTATGTTTATCGTCATTATCATCATCGCCATCTTCACTAGTGCACTAGGGAGGGGGGGAAAGGCCGCAGCATTAAAGCAGATCTACAAAAAGGAGGGCAAACCACTTGGCCCCCCGTGAGCTGGACTACTTGGATGAAGATAATTTTTCCTGGCATATTATTCCTTCGGCAGCTGAGTTTGACACTCAGCCAATAGCATCACTACTACTACTACTACTGCCAGAGTAATAAACTGGCACACAAACTACTACCATTGCGCAGTGTGCCGTGCTTGATCGTACAGTTAGATTGTGTAATTCACAAACAGCATAATCCATTTTCTGTAATCCGGAAAATGGAACCCGAAGCCGATTGCTGTAAGAGATAATTTTGGAGTGGCATGTTTAAGACAGAACGAACGAAACAGCCAAAAACCCAACGACCAAGAGAGTGCGAGAGCGAGAGAGAGACGGAGAGAAGACACACGCTGGCTGGTTCGAATTCCCAATCTCAAGTTTCCTCGTTCGTACATAACACAGAGCAGGCAGATAGAGAAATGGTACAAAAAGGGGAGCAATATTTCAACATTTTTCATACAGAGGAATGGGATGGAAGGAAGGGTGGGGGGGGGAGGGGCTCCAGGAAAGGAAATTTGACTCGTCTCTGTCATCGAATCCATCTCCTACGCCACCCTCCACCGCCGTCGTCGTCGCGCGCCTCCTTTCTTCAAAAGCTTGTCTTCTTCGTCAGCAGCCATCGAGTCATCATCAGCATCATCGTCATGCTGCCGTTGTTGCTGCTGATGGTTTTATGCTTTGTTCGTCATACTTTTTACCAAACCAACACATTTTTATTATTTTCCATTTCTCGTATTTCCTCTCCTTCTGCTCTGCACTCCTTCCCTTCTCCGTTGGCACCCCCTCCACTCGGACTGCTGCGCCCCCTTCCCCGGGTTGGCCTATTTTCATATTTTCAAAGCCAAAAGTTGTTATTTCCGTTGCTGTGTCTCTCACACAGATATGGATTTTTTCAAACTCGATGACGATGACGATGATGATGGTGAATGTTTCTGGCTCGGTGATGGTTTTTTCCGTTCTTTTCTGCGCTTCTCCTCGCGAGCTCGTACAAATACAACTAATGCCACAGGAGCATAAAAATATTCCATCTCCTCCCCGCTCGCTCGTTTCTCCGCCTTCATACATTCTCCCCGCCATACCCCGACGCTTTTTCTGCTTTGCCAAGCACTATGCTTATGATTTTCATGTTTTTTAAAAAGCTTCTTCACACTAGTGCCTCTCGCTCTAGCGCTAGCTATGTGATCTATATTTGGTGTGCCTCTCGCCCATCATTGTGAGACGGTTCCCGGCGTTCGATGAAATCGGTTCGGATTCGCTGCTATCGTGGTGGTGCGGTGCTCGAAAGAGCGTTGAACGCAACACTCGCAACAACACGCGCAATGATACCGGGCAATGATGATTATGGAGATGCTGCGCGCTGATGATGGTTGGCATTATGCAGCACGGTTGATTGTCTGTTTTATTATCATTAGTACACTTTGCCAAGAGGAGCGTCAGGCTTCTTGCTGCTGTCGGCTGTTGGCAACATTGTGTTTATTGCTTATGTTGCCCGCGCTCTCTCTCTCTCTCTCTCTCTATTTCCATGATTTCCAATATTCATTATTCCACTCGTCGCTACAAAAAGCTCGAGGTTAATGTTCTTCTTGAGAGCTCCTCCCCACCCTCCTGTGTTTGGCCCGGTTTATCTTTCCTTCTATTCTCGATCGATAGCTTGTCTCAGCAGCGCGCTCTAGGAACGTTTTTGCTGCCGCCTCGCTCCATTTCCGTTTTTGTGCGCGATTCATCTCGCGCTCGAGCATCTTTCTTCTTGCTCTTCGTGCTCGCGCTCCTTATTAGTGCAATTGGAATGATTGAAGAAACAGAGCGGCGAGACAACGAAGGCGACGACACGACACTCCCTCCTCCTTCTTGCTTCCCGTGAGACAACGAGAAGAATGCGACGACAGAGTGCGCAGAGAATAGTGCAAAACATGTGAAACCAATGATGATGATGATGATGACAATATTTGATGGAAAGAAGGGAGTGAGGCTGTGGATCATGGATGGTGGAGGGATTATGTAAGTAGGCGCGCGCATATGCATGCGAAACCCATAGGCCGCCATATGTCGCCAATACATGAGAGCAGCTCGTTTGATTCAAATGGCATTTTATGACAGCGTTGGAATGCGGGGAGAGGTGTATTCTCGCGGGTTGGCGCGCTCATGGCATGCTGCGACTAATTCAATTATTCGAGCAAAATTTTGTTTTCTTAAACAGATTCGCTCTTCCTGGTTTGATCTTTAATTTTGGATACGGCCTTCTCGAATCCTGCACAAGATGAACATAGGCAACAACAATTATGATATTGATCATAGCAACCCAAATACACGCTATCAAACTCAAACCAAAAGGCAGAGAAAGAGACGGTAGATTGGAACGATTCTCTCCTCCTCCTCCTCCTCTTCCCTCCCGATTGAGTCACAATTGTTTCTAGCAAGTTACGGTTACGGTATGTGCATGGAATATACAATTAATGTGCGAACGCGGAGAGCAGAGGCTGGGAATGCTGGAGGCATGCGCTGGGGGTACGGGGTGGAAGAGAACACACGAAAGAGTCGACGCCGAGGAGACCGCCATCGAGAGAAGAGCAACGCAAAAGTTACAAATGAAACAACTCGCCAACTAGGGAAAGAAATTGACGAGAAGTTGTTGTCTACACTCCACACCAACCCCTCCACCAGCTCCTGCCAGCAGCAGCAGCAGCAGCAGCAGGTCCGCAGTCGTTGTTGGCCATTGCTGGCTTGCTTGCTTGTACGTGTGTTTGGAATTTGTTTGCTGAAAGGAGAGGATCGAATTCATTGGCCAGCAGGAGGGTGGAGGGAGGCTACAGTGTAGGGATGCCAATGGAAACTTTAGAAGTACCATTTATCGACCCAGCGAGCGAGCGAGCGAGCGAGTCAGGAGCATGGGAAGCAAGGAATGAGGAGCAGCACACCGCACACCACACCGCACTAGCCAGCACACTAGCACACAATTGAGGATTTAGTAAGCTTATAGAGTTGCATTCGATTCGGAGGCCAAATGAGGACACTGAGATATATTATGTATGTATCACAAATCTGGATGCCAAGCATACGAAACCAAACAGAGAGAGAGAGTGAGAGAGAGAGAGAAAAAAAAGAGAGAGAGAGAGAGAGAGAGAGAAACCATTACATCGAAACTAGCGGAGCGCGCGCGGAATTTATGCTGGTGGTAATAAATTTTAACTTTTATACAAAAATGAATGCGCACACCGACCCCCAGCAGCAGCAGCAACATTATTACCAACATACTCTACTACTCTGCCCCCTCTTCCTCCCCTTCTTCCTTCTCCATGGTTGCGCTACTGGTGCGGTTACTGGCCGGTGGTTGAAAAGAGTCTGGTGCGCATACCGAGAGACGTACGTTTCGTTAAGTAGCAGCAGCAGCAGCAGCAGCAGCAGCAGCAAACGTATAGTAGTCAAAAGCTCTGCTGAATGAGAGGCACAATCATTGCATTAGCGAGCGAACGCGCGCCCCAGTTGGTTTTGGTGTGTGTTGGGGGGATAAATGTTTTAGATTGCGATCCCCCCATCCTCTACTTGCATGGCGCGGTCGGTGGTAATCGGGTTTTTGCGCTAGCCAACCGGACAGACACACGGATGCAAAACCGAAACAGCATCTGTTTGACTCCGGCTTCTCTCCACCGCCTACTACTGCTAATAGGAAGTGACAAGGGGAACGGGATGAAACCCCCGGGGGGAGCGCAGACCGTTTCCATGACTGCCCGCCCCTCATCATCATGGCACACTCAAACAATTACGTGTTTCTTGTGTTTATTAACGCGCGCACTGGACAAAACGATGACAAGGCGGGGGAACTACCATGAAGGAGGAGGAGGTAGGTAGACGACGTCCGTAGGAAGATGAAATTCAATTTAACCATGTGTTTGTACACACACAAGCTTTGGCTATAAAAAACGGGATTTTTTTCCCCATTCTAAAACAGATATTTAAGCTCGCTAGTCACGATGCCCGCAGTCCCGGGGAGCGATGCGCGAACCATGTTTGTCGTCGAGAGTTCTGTTCACTGAACCGTCGCCAGCGTCATCGTTTGTCAGAGATACGGAGGTGCAAGAACAGAAAAATGAAAAGAATTGAGAAAGGATTGAAAGACTGTTTCCCCCTCTGTTTCGCGCTCGCAAACATTCCCGGAACGTGTATCCGCGACGTGGAAGAAAGGGGCCGGACCAATCGTATTCAATCAAGTGAATGGCGCGCGCGGGCCGCGTAGTTGTAAGGCGGCACACAATATACTCACTGTGCGCCTCACCACTATCATATACTTGATGATGAAGATGAGGCCTACCCTTGCCGTCTTGAGCCTTACAATCTGTTTAGTGTCCTTCTCGGGGACTCGGTTTGTGTGCCTTTGATGCCATCAATATCGACAACACGTATGAGGGAGGAGTTTAAGTTGGTTGGACCTTTTTCGAAGAAGTTTGATCCTGTTGTTGAAACTCGGTGTCTCCATATTTCACAGAATTCTGTTGCAATAGGATTATGGAAAAGGATTAAGGAACCACTCTGCACGATAACGGCTGTGGCGAAGGGAAATATCGGAACGACGAACCGATGCTGCTGGTAGGTGGAACATCCTCAACAATCTCCATCACAACATACAAAAAGGTCATAAATAAGACTTATTGTGGAGTTGTTTTTCTGGGGAAACTTTCAAGATTTCCTTTTTTCCATCCATTGCATACTAAACTACAACTTTTGAAGAAAACGGCCAAAAGTTTATAAGAAGCAAAACAAAAAAATACAGCCTTGGCATCAATTTCGAGCGAGGGTCACCGGTGATCCGACTGTTTTGCGATGTTCGGTAGTACCGCGAAGCAGGATTATTTGAAATGAAAAAAAAAATCAAAGTTCTTTCGTTAGGTAATGAGATTCTCCAGGTAAACATCATTGGGGAAGTTTTTCTGACATTTCATATTTTACCCCACTTTTTGGGAATATTTCAGAGTAATTTTGAAAAGGTGTATTCATTAAAAACAGAAAAAAAGTGAAATGATCAAAGTGTTTTTTGCGCAAATGTGACGTTCAAGTAAAACCAGAAAGTTTAAACAAGTTTTGAAAAGAATATATAAGACAAAAAAATTGCAGGCAAAACATCTGTTTCGGGGAAGCGTGACTGCGCTTTTTGTGGCATTCATGGTAGCTCCATGAGTGATCAGTTGGTACACTAAAATCGATATTCTTTCTTCAGATAATGTGATTTTCAAGGTGACACCGTCCGGTTTTTATGAAATTTTTAGTTTCTCAGTTTTATTTTGTTTTCAAATACAACCTATGTGTATCCCAAGTAAATGAAATGCAGATGGGTTGTTCAAAACTTCAAAAGGATCTAGTTATCAAAGGTATAGTGGAGTTGTTATTTAAAAAAAAACATTGATTTTGAAAAGAGCGTTTTCATTTTACGAGCGCTCACCTTGAAGCATGCACAACGCGTTGTTTTCCAAACTGTTGTAAATATTATATCGCGCCATCCAAAAAGTTCACGATATTAGCAAAACTATTGCAAAAATAGTTATCAAAAAAGCAAATATGTTTCGAGACTTGTTCAGTCAAAACTTTTACATCATTCTCTTGAAGGGTTCTTTATTTACAGCAAACTATAAGAGCATTACATACTGTAAAATCGTAACATGCAATAAAGTATGATAATCTACCCTTAAGACACGATCGTGGATCGGAATTCACGTAACGAGAAAATGTGAGAAACGGAACGGAAAATTGATGAGAAAACGAGCAAAAGGGTTGTTGTCAGACATGCCGAGAAGAGAGAGAGAGAGACAGAGCTAGTTACTCGTCACCAACACACATCGGCCGCGAGCTGTACTAACACGCAACACTAGTACAGATCGTCGCGACAATCGCGCGAAGAGACCGGCATAAGATTGGTTCTTGGAGTGGTTGGCGATGACGACGACAACGACGACGATGAAAACATGACATACTTTGACCTTTTCCTCTCTTCCCCCCCGTTCACGCTCTCGTTTTCGCTCCTTCTCCCCCGGGTAGTGTTCTCCAACTCCCATTGAGATTGGGATGATGGAGAGTGCGCGCGAGCGGCTGGAATGGATTTGATGATCATTTCCGGCGTAGCAAAACGAATTCATCCGCTGCGGCGTGCGGTGGTTTCTATCACAGCACAGTGCGGAGGGGTGACTAGAGAGATGGAATAATATAATATTATAAACCCGCGTGAGTGTCCTTCCTGGCTTGCTGGAACATCGACGCCGTTCCGTTCGGTATACGAATCTCTCTTTATACTAAAGCAAATACATGCCAGGAAACACGTGATACGGTCGAAACGGGGACAGGATGTCGAAGAAAAAGAAAGAGTGCATGTAGTAGAAGATCAATTTATTCCGATTGTTACGCACACAAACACACACGTACACATAAGCTGGTGGAGCGAAGCAAATGTGCCTACTAGATACTCTGCAGATTCCCTCATGCAGTCGCGCGTTTTTGAATCACAAGAGCATAAGCCGATTGCTTCGATCTCCTCGTCTTCTGCTCTAGAAGGGGCGGCATATTCAGAGGAAGGATGATGCAAAGCGCGAGCCTAGATAAGCGCAAAGAATAGTTCAGTAACCCAGCACGGCGCGCCACGGTGACGGCACACCCAGCTTCAACAACTACTACTACTGCGACTTCATGCTCGTTTGCACACAATACAACCCCACCCCAAACCCCTCCCCCCCCCCCCCACCATATCGCAAAGACGCACGAGGGGCATCGTTAAAAATGTAAAAAGATTAAATGTAAAAACCGAGGAAGGCGAGGAGAAGAAGTGGGAAAAAAAAGAAACCTTGAACACAGATTGAAACGAAAGATGGAAAACAAAAACTAATCTGCTGGAGTCGTTAAAGCAGCGGTGAAAAAACAGAACCGTTTTTTCTTCCACTCTCCTCCCAAAAACCTGAGCCTTCCCCACAGGAACACGGGAGGGGGGCAGGGCGAGAGCATCATTACGAAGCAAACGAAGAATATAATCGAAGAATGACGAGAAATACGGTAATAGCCTCTGCAGCAGCTACAGCCGAGGAGACAAACCAAAATAGAAAAAAAGAAAGAACGGAAAAAACATGGAAAACCCAGCGAGAAATACGAACAAATGGAATGTAAAACTTGGCGAGTGCGCATACACAGAGAGAGAGAGAAAGAAAGAGAGATTGGCATCGAGAAGAAGTGGCCCCAATCCTCCCAATCCAGGTCCTCAGCCATAAAAAGGGCGAGGGGCTCCTTCTCGTTGCAGAGAGATAAGCAAAAAATAAAAGCATCGCTCCCGGGGTAAGAAGATTAAAAAATAAAGTATACGAAATAGAAGAGTAGAAAGTACAATTTATATCTACATACATACACAGAACAGACGTACGCAGTCCGTCGACGTGCCGGTGTGTGGTGGAGTCGTGCAGTGCTCCAGCATTCCAACCCAACCTAACCAACCCAACCAACCAGGATGTGTCCACGAGTTGAGTTGTTGGCAAGAAAACGGAAAATAACAAGTACACGGCGAGAAGTGCGCGCACACACAAAGAGTACACGAAGGAGAAGTACGAAGATTAATGATCGTCTATAAAATGCACATTTTCTTTGCCTCGGAGAGTACAAAAACCATCAAAAGCAGCACCACCAGCAACAGCAACAAACAGCATAACGCAAACCACACGACGAATTGTGCTAAACAAAAAGAAGAGCAAGAAGAAGCAGAAGCAGAAGAACGCAGGAGTGCGAGAAAGAGAAGGATGAAAAAAGCACAAAACGTAAAATAATACGCGAGCAGGACAGCCGATAGCAGAGGTCTCTCTCTGTCTCTCTGTCGCCGTCTCTCTCTCTCTCTTTCTCTTTTTAGCATCTTGGAGTTGCCGTTTCCCGGGGGCCCGCACTTATCCGATTTAACAAAAACCGTGCCCCCCTCCCCCGGCAATTCAAACTTAGCATGCCATGCTAGGGATCGGTACTAAGGAGTAGCGCAAGCAGGACAGCACTACAAAAAGGGGGTAACTTGATGCGTGCGTACACGATCTCGATAGACAACGGTGCGTGTGAGTGAGAGACGGAATAGTGCATGCAACACATATTTTCTTTCATCACACACAACCAACAACAACAACAAGAGCAACAAGAGCAGCATACTCGCTCGCCAATCATCTGATTTCTCACCGAGAAGCAACTCGTTCAATTCCTTTTCCAGCTTCTCAGATAATAAAGTCATGGTAAGGGAGGATCGGGGCGCTGGATAGCGTTCCATTCTGTTATGAAACCCCATGCTGCTTACTCTAGTTAGTTATCTTATAACTTGTAACACCATAACTAGCAACATATGATATTTTGAATAGACGCGGAACTAGACAATGCAATTTCCTTGAAACCCCCAGACAGCGGAATAGCCATTACGAACCGTTTCCAAATCGTATAAGTATTTACAACAATTTTTATAATGACCTCGACTTTACTAACTTGTTTTAAACATACGGCTCGTCCGTCGTTATATATGGTTAAAAAAATAAAAACAACGCCGAGTTCGATTCCAGTGGTTGCTAGAGATCGAAAAGGATTGCTGCGCACGATTTTGCTCACGCGTGAACAATGGAACATCAAGGCGCAGCATGCCGAGAGAGGGAGAGAGAAGCGCTTGATCAAGGTTTTGCCGCTAACAAATAATGTCTATAACAACGAAAAAAAAAATCATAATTCGCTACTCATTCATCTAGCTTCACAGCACTAATGGTTATGACCCCATTGCCCCGACGCTTTAGTAGCGCGCCCGGCAATGCCTTACATTACAAACTCATAAAAGCTATAAAACTCCAACATCAGCAGCAAACTCTCTTCCTCTCTCTCTCTCTTTCAGTGCACGACTCCAAACCGATCATACTACTCTACCAAGAAGCAAACGAAGGAACGAACGAACGAACGAACGAAGAGACGTGGAAGAATGTTTTACAAAACTCATGGAACTAAATTACACTTTTGTAACTTCATGAAAATGGGTTTCCCCCTGCCTTTCCTACCCCGCTACGATGTATGGCGCATACGCGAACGACTATTTGCGTTATGAGTGTGTGTATGTGCGCCTCCTCCCCCCTTCGCCGGGCACTAGCCGGGAGGAGTATTTGCGCTGTTGTCCGTGAAGTTGTGCCAAGCAGAAGCGGGAGCAGCCCTCCCTGTCCTTCTAGCTTACCTTCCTCCACCCTCATCCACCCATCCCTGGGGGTGGGATGCGGTGGGGGGGTTACTTGCGTCTTGTTGCTGCTGTGGCTGTGTGTGCAAGTGATGTGCTTGATTGGATGGTTTTATGCTACGATAAATTATATGTGGCATGGCGTAGCATGGCTTTGCTGCTGCTCCTTAGTCCCCCCCCCTCCCTTCTCGCCCCATCCTTCCTTCATTCGCCTTTGTGAGAATGCTAAGCGTGAATATGGAGAACGGGCAACGGACTGAGAATTAACTCTGGCTGACTGACTGACTGTCTTCTTGAGACACACCACAGAGATCTGACGATGGACCATCGTCGTCGTCGTCGTCGCAAGCAAAGTCAATCGCCCCTGGCCCGCCCGTCCTTCCGCTTCTGCCCGCGGTGGTGACGGTGGCGCGAGCGAGATCAGAGCTTACACGACGACGACGCCAACGACGACGACGACGTCGACCAGTAGCACAGAGAAGCAAGATGATGATCAGTTCGGGCTAGCTACTACTACTCCCAGCGGCTGATGCTGGTGGAGGACACCCCCGGCAGGAGATAGGAGAGCATTTTAATGGTTTGTGCATTCTTTTTGTGTTGTATGTTGTATGCTCTCTAGCCTTTTAAAGAGCACTTGGGAGGGTGAAGGAGCAAAGCATTCGCAATAATGCTATGGCATGGCCGGCCAGCCAGCCGGCAGCCGGCAGACGGCAGACAACAACAAGCCGAACGGCCAAACGCAAAAGGCCTTCGATGACGATTGGATCTGGAGAGAGAGAGACCGAGATGCAACGAGAGACAGTGGAGTGTCTTAGTGTCTTAGTGGTGGCAGTAGTAGTAGTATACAGCAGCATAAAGGAATGTGACTCTCGAAGTACACCCCCCCCCCCCCACACTCGCCGGTCCGCCCGGTGGGTGGTGTTGGTTGACGATGTGCCCTCCTTTCGGGTGTGCTTTGCAGCAAGCGACTTATATCGTTTGCTCGCTTTTCTCTCTCACACTCTCTCACACTCTCTCTCTCTCTCTCTCTCTCTCTCTCTCTCTTTCGGTTGGATAAACAATACATGGCATTATGGCGATACTTTTCACAACAAAGTGTAAAAATGAGAACAACGGGAAAGGCGAGCGAGAGTCAGCAATTGAGTGAAGTGTTGAGGAAACGGGAAGGGGTAGGGGCGACAGGAAGGGGAGGCCGGGAATGGAGTAGAAAATTTCAATTGTCACACGAAGAAATATGATCATCATCAGGGGCGCGGCGGATTCGGAAAAGGGCAACCACCAAGGACAACAAACCGGCACGAGAAGCGACGGGGGTTGTTGCGCGCGTGTGTGTGTGTGATTGTGCGTAGCTCAACGGAAGTGTCGGAGATAAAAAAAATGAAGAAGAAAACACTAAAACTTTTACCAGCAATCTAGCGAAACGGATTTTTTTCCGTTCTTCTTCATCTAGTTCACTTCGTTCGAATGGACGTTTTTGTTGCCGCACGCTGACTGTCGGAGCTTGGCGGATGGATGGTGATGATGCTGATAAGCCAGACACGCCACACCCCAGGAACACCACAACCACCGATTACCATCATACTGTGAAAACGGTGAAGTTAGTCCGAATTCCACATTCAGTGTACGATCCCGTTGGAATTATCGGGAATTTGAAAAATACGTAACAAACGCTTTCCCAAACACTGAAAAACACTGAAACATTCCAAACGAAACGAAGCAAAAAAGGCGAGAGACTCCGAAGAGGGCGCGTTCGAATGCCATGGCAACCGGAAAAAGCAGAGGAGAGAAGGAGAATCGATTGCTTCGATTTAGCAACACATTTCATAAAACATTTATTCCACCTCCCCGACTCTCCCTCTACACCCCCGTCGACCCCTACACACAACACTACCAAGGGTTTCTACCATAATTTCTCGTTGCGTGAGAACACAACGCTTGGCGCACACACCAGCAGCAACAACTTGGATGATGATTGGGAAAGGAAATACCCAACACACAAAGGAAGCACAAAAGTGGTGGAAAAATAAAAACATGATCGAATGTAAAAACTTAAAACAACCTCCCCGTCCCGCTCTCGCACGCTCGCACTTCTGCTCTCGCTCGCTCGCTCGCTCGCTCTGGCCGCCTTCTTATCCTATCGGCGTCTATGCATACTTACGGGTGTGCCTAGCAACTAGCATGCGCCCCCTTCTCCTCTCCTCCTCCGACGTAATATGCTGCCGGTTCGGTGTGTGCAAAGCAATCCATCTAGATGGGCCCGGCCTCGGCCTCGGCCAGCCCGCCAGCCAGCCAGCCAGCTATCTTTCTATCTATCTATGGATTTAGGAGGCACTCATACACCCGTACATGCCTCAAAAGCATACCATTTATGGTGCACGTTGGCGGGAGGGTGGTGAGTAGAGCGATTTACTATTTCTTGCGTCTTTCATCATCATTCGTTGCTTTTTATAACAATTTTCTGTATTTTTCCTCCAATCCGCTTTCCATCTCTCTCTCTCTCTCGGTTTATTTATTGTTGCCACATGAATATGTGGCGCGGGGGAAAGAAGAAAACATCCAAGAAGAAGGGGGCAACGCGAAAGAAGACAACAAGAGTGAGGCAATTAAACTTTGAATTATCCATTTCCCTTATTCATATTCCAACACATACACACGTTGCGTTGCTGTTGTTTGTGTTTGTATTTTATGCTCTCTTTCATTCATCGCTCTCTCGTTTTCCCCCTCTCTCTGTCTCTGTCTCTGTCTCTTTTTCTCTCTCTTTCTATCTCTCTCTCTCTCTTTCTCAACAAAAAGCCGAATGCGAGCCGAGAAAACACGCCGCCGATTCATAACAAAGCATGCCATCTCTCTCTTCCTTTCTCTTTCTCTGTTTGACATTCATGGCTTCCTTGTGTAGGACGACGTAATTAAGCGGTGGTGAGGTGTGTTCTGGTTGTGCAAAAGCATTTTACAAGGAAATGCGCACCGGAACTAACCCGAAGCGCGACTAAACAAACAACACACAACCTCATCGATCTCCTGGCGGTGGCGACCTCCTCTATACAACGATCTTGAGAACGCGCACACACCACACCAACCAATACTGCAGCACGTGGTCACGATGCTGCCTACGGCACTAACATTTAATTAAATTGAAGGCCCTTCAAACGATCACTACTCTAGCGGTTCCTCGGCTTCCCCTCCCGGTTATACCACACACCACATGCCCCCTTGCAACCCGTTTCGATTGTGTAAGAGAATAGTGGAGAGGCGCGATCATTTATTCTCATCATTCTCGATGATTTTTTTTGTGTCATCGTTTGAGAGTCGCTTCGAATCAAATCCAATCTAAACGACCACCTACCCCCGGTCATCCCTTCCTACCGCTCGGCCATGGTCTCTCGAATAGACTGCGGACTTACCGTTATGGTGGTGCAGTCGAAGATTTTGTGAAGCAATGCCTTGTTGGGAATGTTGTTGGCCCCCGTCGCCGAGGCGAACAACGGACGGAGGTCGGTGGTGGTGGTCGATTGGCTGAAACACAGCCGGCAGAATTGGATGGTGGCGGTGTAGCCGCCGCCGCTGCTGCTGCTGCTGCTGCCGCCCTGTGTTGAGGACAGCAGCTGATCCGCCTCGAACATGCTGCTGCCTCCGGGACGCCGGTTGGCGTTTGGTCGTTGGTTTTGTGGTCGGAGTCTTTTGAAGAGCTCTTCTACCGCCTGCCCCTCCCAGCGGCACTACACATTCTCGTTGGGAGCCACCTGCTGGAACTCCGAGCGTCCATCGATCGATCGGGATTTATCAGGATCCTGCTAAGCACTTGAACAAACCGCCACCGAATGATTCCATCCGGGGGGAGGGATTGACACTAATCTCTTGGCGGCGATTCGCGCGCTCTATGCTCTCTCTCTCACACACACGCACACGCGCGGGACTACTAAGCTAGATCATCGCCATTTCCGCTCCTCTATTCACCATGAATCAACCAGCCCGCCCGCGGTCGATGATTGATATCGTTTTACTACACATGCACTTGTCGTCGTCGTCGTCGTCGTTGGCACCACAGAGGACACACCAACCGAAGAACCGAAAACACTCGATGAGAGAGGGGGCGGCCAGTTGTTTAACACATTATCGGCATCTCGAAAAACTAATTCCTCCCACACACTAATCACCGAAATCACCATGCACCAGAGCCACGGACTCCGGTCGGATTGCTTGGTATCAGGCACACCATCATCTACGCCACCAACAAGAATCGGTAATTTGCTTCGATTAGACTCCTTCGCGGAAACCGTCGTGGTCGTGCAAAGCAAAATGCGAAAATAAAATTAATTCACACAATCGTCGCTCGCGGTAGAAAAGGCTACACCAAATTACGCTAATACACGTTCAGCTAACGGTTGTGAATTGGTTTCTCAGAAAAGTCGAAATCAGAAAAGTCGACGATCTCGGGGGGGCCCACTCAACAACGGCTCAACTCTCTCGGTCCACGAACGGAACCACGAGAGAGAGAGAGGGTTTTATGCTCTCCAGATGCTTTCTCATAGCGTCTCTACACACATCAACATTTTTTTTATGTTTTTATGAACCTTTTCGTGCCGCGTGAGAAGATTCCACATCGCAAGGAAACACAGCGAATCTTTTTTATGCTGCCAATTGTTGTGATCCACAATTTTCCGCGTTTTCCCGGATTTTCCTCGGCCAAACTTCTTGGTACTACGCTAGGTTTACGCTTCGTGTGGCACCGGCTTTCGGATTTCGAATTGAGGCTGCATGGGCAAACTCCAAAACCAAAACAAAGCGAGACGAATCAAAAGTGTGTAGAACAGGAACATTTTCAGGCTTTTCTGTTTAAAAACAGTATGAAATAAGGATTCTAAACTCCTTCAAAAAGATTAGGAACATCAAAAAATACCTAGCAATCCAAAATGATCCTGCTTCATGCCGTAGTCCTTCTTCTAGTGTCGCTTACGGCCTGGGCCAACGAAGTTGAGGTAATCAGGGAACCGCACCTTGTTTTATTCCGGTTAATCATGCTGTTTTTTCCCGTAGCTCCCGCCGAAATTTGTCACTAGCAGCTCGCACACGAATAATTGGGCAGTGCTGGTCGATACGTCGCGCTTTTGGTTCAACTATCGACACATCGCGAACGTGCTGTCGGTGTACCGGTCCGTAAAGCGGCTCGGCATCCCGGACAGTCAAATTCTGCTGATGGTGGCCGATGATATGGCGTGCAATGCGCGTAACCCGCGGCCCGCCACCGTGTTCAACAACGCGAAACAGCACATCAACGTGTACGGCACGGATGTGGAGGTGGATTACCGGGGGTACGAGGTGACGGTCGAGAATTTTGTCCGTTTGCTGACGGGACGGAACGAGAACGGAACGGCACGGTCCAAGCGACTATTGTCGGACTCGGGCAGTAACGTGCTGATCTATCTCACCGGGCACGGTGGCGATGGGTTTCTCAAGTTCCAGGACTCCGAAGAGATCACCAACCAGGAGCTGGCCGATGCGATAGAACAGATGTGGCAGAAGCAACGCTACAACGAACTGTTCTTCATGATCGACACCTGCCAGGCGGCCTCGATGTACGAAAAGTTCTACTCGCCCAACATACTGGCCGTTGCCAGCAGTCTCGTGGGTGAAGATTCTTTGTCGCACCACATCGATCCTGCCATCGGTGTGTATATCATTGATCGGTACACCTATAATGCGCTCGAGTTTCTTGAGCGCGTCGAATGGAACAGCAAGAAAACGATGGGAGATTTTGTGAGTTTCACCGGCAGGATGTTTTCATGGTACGATTCCTCGACACTGATTTCTTCTTTTGTGTCCATTTGCAGCTTACCGTTTGTCCGAAGCGTGCTTGCATTTCGACGGTCGGTGTGAGGAAAGATCTCTATCCCAAAGACCCCTTTAAGGTACCGATTACGGATTTCTTCGGCTCGGTGCGACCCACGGAGATATCCTCGGACGTTGTTAATGTGACCCTTTCGACCATTCCTGAAGTATTGTAAGTAGCGCGGTTACAGCATAAGCCAACACTGTTGGGAAATTCGTTTTATTCCGTGTATTGACATTACACTTTGCTTCCAGAAATCAACCAAAGCCAATCGGTGGACCACAAGCCGCACTGTTCTATGAACAATTCCCTACCAAGCTGTTTCAGCAACGCTGAACGCTGTCCTAGTGCGTGACCAAAATTAAGTGTAATAAACGCGACGGCACTTGTTGTCTTTACTTCTTCCGACTAATGTAGGGCTTTGAATCGGCTCCGATCCGAATCGTTCCGGCATTGCATTCCTTTAGTAGCGAATTTTCAGCCATAGCCAACTTCGTTAGACCGGCGATGAATTGTTGATTTTCGGGATTGTCGTCGCACAGATTATGTATGGCCAATATGCTCCATTCCTTGATCACTGCCGGAGACGGAGAAATGCATTATGAATTCAGAGAAATTTAGACAGATTATCGTTTATGAAGTGTGGCTTACGGGGATTTCGGGCATCTAGTGTTGTACAGTTTAGTATCGCCGACATGATGTCCATCTCGCGTGCCATCTGTTGATTTTTCTTCGATTTGTACGACATATTCGCGATGGCCTTCACCACGGCTGAACGCAGTGAGTACGATATTTCTCCTTCGATGTTCTGTTCGTCGGTGCCTTGCCGGATTTTCAAAATTTCCTCAATCTTTTGTACCGGAGTGAAGATGTTTTCTGTCCCCGAGCTACCCAGTAGCTGCATTTGGCGCAACAAACCTGAAAGTAGGTCATATTAATTGGGTCACTAGAGAGTTCCGATCCGATATAGAGACGGTGTCCGCGTTTGCACGTATCCTTACATCCGAGGTTTAAAAATAGGGCTCCATCGTGACGCAAGAACGATGCATACGGCTCAATGCAGGACGCATCGGAGAGAAAAACTAGCAATGTGAACACCTCCTCGGTAGCCGGCCCATCGAGTTTCACGTTTTCCGTCTTCAGTACCTCATCCGATTGCTTTTTAAATTCGCTCAGCAAATGCTTAAAATTGTCTGGATGGATTGGGCGAGTGCGACGATCCTCCTGGCGCACATACTCGATCATGAATCGGTAAAGCAGCATCTTCTTGCTGAACTCAAGTTCCCCGAGCGCTGCTAGGATTTCGTTGCTCTCGCAAAGCAGATACTCGAGGAAGATGGTTACAAACTCGGGTGGCTCCTGCTGCAAAGTGAGATTCGCTTCCACGTTCGTCATAAGTGTAGCGAGCAGTGTGCTCAAACTGGCACCATTGTTCGATTTGTACAGGAATCCGTTGTAGAGAAGCATTGCGGAAGCATTGGCCATCGCACCATTGCTGACGATATTATCCAGCAGCGACTCAAGCAACTGTCCGATGATTTTATCCTGGTTTGGTTTGTTCTGCACACACAGGTTAGCCATCAGCTTCAGCGAGCTAAGACGGATGTTTTCCGGCACCGTCTCTTTCTCTTGCACCAGAATCGCACGGAACCGCTCTAAAAACCCGTCCCGCGTTATGATGATGTTCTGGAACGATTCGCCCTGCGCACAGGATCTTTGCAGTAGGCCGAGGCATCGCAGGGCCACCGTGCTTGCGCCGTCTTCGGTGGAGTCGTAACAGGCGAGGAAACTCTCGAGCAAGCTGGTTGCTTCACTCCGAAAATCGTCGTTTGATTTACTGGAACAACGAGGAAAACTGGTTATTTCAGAAAAACCACTCATCCGGGTGCACCTTTCCTGCCGCGGCTCACCTGATATTTAGCCCGTTCAGAGCCTCCAGCACGTGATCGAAGTTCTTCTCAGCGATATTTTTCTTTAAGTCAATCATTTTTTAGTACTAGACGACGTTTTTTTAAGGAAAAAGTAGAAATTTAAGCGGCCGCGAAAAACTTTTCAGCAATTTTTCAAAAAACCAGCTGAGATCTGTCAAATTCGACCTCTGGCCGACACCGCTTGTTTGTAAACAAACTCCAGATGCTTGATTGAAAAGTTGCTAGCACTCGCCACTCGGATTCAGGAAAAAGTAGAAATAATTTAAACTATTTTTAGATTCGCTCACCTCCTAATGTGTTAATGCGATGTGTCCTTCGAGCCTTTTTATCGGACTATACGGCTCCTTTTCATAGTCCTACGTTGCATGCGTTATGCTGTAGCGGTTATACAACATTTGTTCACCGTGTTTCTAGCTTCTGCCTTTTCTTACATTTCATCGGATCACAATAGGTGTTTGGTAAAGGTTTTTGGTAAAATAAAGAGTTTTAGTAATGTGACTAAAACATACGGGATGAGTGGGCGTAGCTTAAGAAAGGGAGGAGTTTCCACTTCCGGTTCGGATCATGCGCGTTGGAATCCTATAGGGCGACCATGTCCGTTTTACTACCATTCCATATTAGGGTGTTCTGTAGTGCGGAAGTGCAAATAGCAGTGCATTTAGCAGGATTTACAGTGAATTTAGAAATGGATAAGCGCACAAGCAACGATATCCAAATGTCTAAACTTCCGGCTTCAGCGAAAGGTTTGCTGAGCACTTTCGAGACCGCGAACGCGAACGTTATGGCGGCAGTGTTGGCTGCGAATACGTTTGGAACGGTGAAAAGTGTAGACGAAGACGTGAAGTTCGGTGAAGAAGGGTCCTTACATGGTCGGACCGTATCCAGGGAGGGTCCCTGTTTCAGTCCGCATCCAATGCACGATATGTCCGACGAGGATATGTCTGATTTCTCTTCGAACGAAAGCGATGGAATGGAGGAGCTAGATACGAAGCAAGTTGGTTAGTGCACGTTGCGGTGTTTCCGATTTCCGCCAGTTCACCAACGGTGACGACCGTTGTACGTTTTTTTCCTGCTCAGGACACGACGGGAAGACCGAGGATGACTTGTCGGATCATACTACGAACGGTTCTAGTTGCGGAGCGCTGATGTCTGCAGTGCTCCCGGTGATAGATCTGGCCGGTACCAAGCTAGGAATAGGAAGTAGTTCTGGCAACGGATCCGGAGCAGTCGTCCGGAAGATGTTCACCAACACTCGGGAACGCTGGCGGCAGCAGAATGTTTCGGGGGCGTTTGCAGAGCTGCGTAAGCTAGTACCTACTCACCCTCCGGATAAGAAGCTGTCCAAGAATGAAATTCTGCGGATGGCCATCCGCTACATCCGTCTTCTTTCAAATGTACTCGAGTGGCAGAAGAAGCAGGAGGCGAACGATCGATTGCCTCTGAAGCAACGCAGCTCACAAAACCATCTTCAACACTCCGCAAACCTGCTGGCCGTTGGTCAACAGTCTTTTCAGCAGATTCTACACTCTAATAACAACGAGAATCACTTCACCGGGAACTTTCGTGAAAACGGTAATAATTTACTCATGATAGTGTCACCGAGAAATTTCGCCAAAAATGCAGGATCCACTGCTCGTGCACTTAAAGGGGTGGAATCTCGTGCAGAGATGGGTTTGGAGATGGAAAAAACAAAAATAGTCAGCAAACTCGGTCCGCCGGCTAAAAGTTGCTCAAGATCGTCCAGTTCCTTCGGCGGGACTGGAATGGTTAGCAAGAGCAGACGAAAATTAACTGTACCTTCTCCTGCCCTGCATACTGCAACTACAGTTGCCGGCGGTCACTTTCGTCCCGGTTTACACATCAAGACGGATCTTATGCTTTTACCCCAGACCACCCTGGTAGAGTGTGAAATCAAACGAGAGCGCAATCAGCTTATCGACCACATGACGCCACCGGATGTTGGTAAGGACCGTAGGAATGTTCACGATGAGGACACAAAGGAAAGGATAAGCGAAATAATTGTTAAGAAAGATAAGTTCTAAAGTCGAAATTGTAAATTCGCGCTGATTTCATCGAATAATTCCCGATTCACACTAATAACATATTCAAGCTTATCTTTGTGTAATAAATATCTCTCCAGTTCTTGCTCAGTAAGTCGTCGGTCTGATTTTTCTTTTCATTGTTACGAGATGAAAAACTTTTTAATGTACAGTATAACAACAACTTTCTTTTACAAAAAGATACAAACAGTAATATTTCAACAAATCTTCGTATTTTCACTGCTTAATTTTATGATGTTCACTCCCAAGAGACGCTCACCTATCCGATGCTTGGGAAATCTATCTCTCTAATCCTTTTTCTCACCCACATTGCACGAGTTTTGGGCGTTGGCGTACGCTCATGATACTTCTATAATTTTCCCAGCCAATGCCATTTGAAATTCATTACATTTTGTCATTGATGGCACGTGTCTCACACCTACTATAGTCGTTGGCAGTCAAAGGACAGAAATCAGTCCCCTACCATGTGACCAGAGCTGAACAACACACTCCGGTAAGCTCGGACTGTGTGATGCTGTGCTCAGTAGATAACGCACCCCTCGTCTGCTACTGGCCACGAAATGGTAAAGCGAAAGCTGGGCTCGCGCTCCAAACCTTCCTGTAGTCTCTGTAGTTTTGCTCTTTTTTCCTCCGAAAATCCTCTCCCTACCCGCGGGTGCTGCAATCGTCGGAAGCTGTTCAATTAATTTCAAATGATGCCTTCGCCACACGCCAATCCTTGACACGTGCCATCATCACCACTCTGGTTTAAAAGCAAACGAGGAGCTAATAGGATAAGGGCTGGTGTGTTTATTTAATTTTTATTGATTGGCCTTAATCTCGGTTTAATGCAGGCCACAGGATACTCGAGCTAACTCTCAGGCTGTGTGTGTCGCTACACCAGGATGTGGGAATGCTTGCAGCATCAGTTGAAGGCCACGCCCCTTGGCATGGCGAACATGATTATCATGAATTGCATGGCGGCTAAGGAGGGAGGGAGGGATTAAAATCAAGCCAAGTCAAGTGGAAAGCTGTGAAAAAGGGATCAGCTTATCGCACTGAACATTGGTAATTATGAAGACTGTAAAAATTGAAAGTCGATAAGAGCCGTGGAGGATACGCTTAGTTTAGAGATTCTTTTTTCGGAGTTTTCTCGTAACAAAGGATACAACGTTCCAAGAGCCGAAAAAAACAAGGAGACCTTTTTCTTGTCTATTTTTGCTCCGTAAATCAGAGGTTTGGTGGAAAACACGTTATTTATTAAGTTGCTGTGATTCACATAGTTCAGGAAACAGTACAGCAGAAACATAAGGCACGCTCAAAATAAATATTCGTGTTGTTTTGAATTCATTTCTTGATAAAAAATGCTTTGTAAGAAAAAGATGAATGAGATTTTTTCCGACGGGCCGATTTCAGATTACGACAATGATATTCTGAGTTCTATTGGTTTGTTATTTTCCATGATCGAAAGCGGTTCCAGCGATTTTAAACCTAGAATTTGACATTAGAGCAATGTTTTTGATTGGGGAAGACAAGCAAAAGCCATCTTTTGAAGGCCCAGTTTTCTACAATACGATCCCTTGATGTTAAGAAATTCCCGGAGAAACCCCGCATCCCGAGAGCTCCTGGGCCAGATGGAAAGCCACGGCCTGCCAGCCATGCCCCTGTGTCACCCGTGGCTCCACATCTGGAAGGATGCTGTGCGTCCTCCTAACATAACGACTGGCTCCCTGCATTGTTGTGGATTGTTGTTGCCACAGGAATAACGTCGGCACGCGCTCCAGGTTCCTGATCGCTGCTGTTGCTTCGGCTCTCGTTTCAGTCCTGCGATAGCACCGGACATGTTCCTGCAAAAGCAAATCGTCTTGTCACCATCCCGGCCAGCAGACTACTACCGTTCATTAGAAAGAGCAACTGTGGCCGCTCGTAGGGCCGTCCTGGTGCTTCATGATGGTGTTCCTCAGAACCCGGGCCCCCGAGTAGCTTTGGCAACAGGCGTATCGATTGATAGGTTAGCGTTCTACTCTCGAAGTAGCTCCCTGTTGTCTTTATCAGTGCCGCATCCAAAATGTACAGCCTATCTGTTGTATTGTCCGCGTCACCATTCGCTGTATTGCTTGCACCGGGGATGTTCCTCGTCGGAAACCAAACTGCATCGAAGATAGATGCGATCCCGAGAGATCGTTCTCAAGGTGTTCCTGCAGGCGTGCGTTCAAACACTTTTCTAAGTATATTGAGCAAGCACAGCGCCATGTATGACGACGAGAAACGAGGTGGTTTCCCAGGTTTTAGTATCAGCACCACCCTTGCCCACCATCTGACTTGACTGGCTGATTAAGGATACCGTCTGGTCCCAGTGCATTTAGACACAATTGTGCTATTGGATCATGCTGGAGATGGCTATCAAGTACAAAAAGGTTAAGGTGCCTATTCCCGTCAGGCGTTACTTGACTAGCCAAGGTTTGTTCGATACCAATCTGTGTAAGCCAGGAGCAGGAGTGGACCTTTCGGAACAGGAAAATGTGTTGGATCCATCGCTGGACGATCGCTATCACCTTCGCCTTCCTACTGGCCAGTGTACCGCTTGTCTCGACGGTGAACGACCGTCCGTATAGGTTCGAGCTGCGAGGATCCGTCACCAGACATACCTTATCGTCCACGTTGTAGTACGATTTGACGTACTTTTCGTAAAAAACGATCGGTCGGATCGGTCCGATCGTCCGTGATAGTTCGTAGGTTGCGTCTGTAAGTTGTTCTTTTTTGTGGAAACACCCAATAAACTAGTCTAGTGTCGTCGTAACGGCGAAGAAGTTCCAAGTTTCAGTCGTTTCAGTCGTGAAGTCGTTTTCTGCTTCCGCCCGAACGGTTCTCTGAGTCTTGAGCCCTCTAGCCGTAGCCACACGGGGCGAAAACTCTAGCGCAAACGAAAAAATTAATGCCAAAACGGTTTCGCTTAACCCTTACACGCTGTCAAACTTTTATACGGCCGCGGACTTTTTCGCTGAACCCTTGACGCTATCGAACGCTTTATTTACGAAAATGTAGGTTCTTTTCGTATTGTTCTTGCATTTTTAATATAAATATAACAGCAACAGCAACAAAATCGTTAAAAACTGCAAAATTTATTCGGAAATCAACTTCAGCGGCCAAAACACAGATTAAAACAATACGTTTGACATTTCGGCATAAATTTTCGGGTTTTTACCCCTGCCACACGAAGCGAAAACATTTTGGCATTAATGCGCAAATTTGCGCGCAAATTTTCGCCCCGTGTGGCCACGGCTTCTGATTTGAGCACACGCACCGGCTTTTTTTAAAGCTGCCGCAGCGAAAACGATATAAACGATACAACGAACGAAATTTTTTGCCTCTTAACTCGACTTTTTTGGGCTCGACTTTTTGCTTCCTAACTCGACTTTTCAAAAAATTCGTAGGACTGAGCACTCGAGCAGTATTTTGCTCGTCGGGTCGAATTCGAGCATCCTTTTTACGGCACGCACACAGCCCCGAAAATCGTGTACGTACACAGGCAGTACTGTTGTATTGGTCAGCGCATAAATTTGTCCCGCAAAAAGGAAAATTGGTCCCCCAAAAGAAAACGCAAACTAGAGTTATCCTTGGCCGCTGGTATCCTTTCGATTTGTCGAAGTTTGTGCCGCAAGAAGGCTGTGAAAACCGTGAGAAAGTAAACGGCAGAAAAGGCGGTCGTCCGAAAGAAGCTGCTGCATTCGATTTGTTCACAAGAAGTGCACACGAAACAGCCTGAAAGATGGTAAGATTTTTTTACACGCTTGAAAATGGCGAACGACCCCTTTTTTGGCGATGCAGAAGTTTCACTGCGGGCACAGAGCCCATTAATCTTACAATAATGCTGCCAGAAGCGTAAAACTGCACCCGGTAGTACCCATGATTGCTACTTATTCTGATAAACTACCAGAAAAGGCGAGCACATATC
>NC_064874.1:41036902-41046902 GCF_943734745.1 Anopheles darlingi
GAGTAAAGTGCGCGGAAAGTGGTTCATTCCAATAAAATCCTTCACTATTTCCTCCAACGATTCACGCGTTATACGCGGACGGCGGAGTTGATAGCCGTACGATTTCAGCTTCTCGTTGCTCAGGTGCACATGCTTGTGAAGCAACAGCTCCTGATCCATGTACGGTGTGAGCGGCGTGTTGAGCACACCGTCCCGGGTACACACATCAGCCCACGGTCCCAGGTGACGATCGTTGATCTCCTCGATCGCACCGGCCATGTCGAGCTTCGTCATGTTCGACATCGTAATGCCCCAGTAATCGATCTCGATGCCGAAAATGTCCGCCAACAGCTCACTGATCGTTGCCTGCGTTGCATCGCTATCGTCACACACGTTAACGATCTCCCGGATGCTGCGATCGGTTTGCAGCAGCTCCCAGATACTACCGCACACGTCCTCGACGTGTACCACGTTCATCTTCATCGTACCGGTCCACAGTAGCTTCATGGTTTCGCCGAGATGTTTGTAAATGCCGGCAATTATAAGCCGAGGAGCTGTTCCGAATTCCGAAAAAGAAGAGAAGATAGTACATTCGTTAAAGACGGTTCGACCCAGGGGAACCTCTCGTTACGTACTCAGTCCCTTCCGATCGCCTACACCGTAGCAAATCGGAATCCGAAGTATGGTGTAGGGTAGCTCCTCCATCGCGATCAGCTCTCGTTCCACCTTGGCCTTGTATTTGCCAACCATCGTCCACGGTTCTACCGGGCAGTCCTCCTTCTGCGGGACCTTTTCGTCCGAGTACATGCTAGCGGTACTGAGCTCAACGTACCGTTTGGCCCCCGTTTTGATCGCTTCTGTGGCGCAGTTTACGCTCAGCTTAAGAATGCCCTCCTCGTACACTGGATCCGTTTGGCCGGGTTTCGTCTCAGCCGCACAGTTTATCACAAAATCCCATCCCGTTCCCACAGCCGTCGTCGTCGTCGTCGTCATGGTCACCGGTTCGGTCATCCGGAACGCATTCTGGCAAGAGGCGGGATTGATGAGATTGGCACTCGTGAATTCGACCCGTTCGTCGGCGAATGCTACGCTGTGCGCACGATTGAGCCATGCCATCAGAGGAGGCGTTTTGTCGACCACCTTTATGCGTCCGGCGAGATCATTCGTTACCAGATAGTGCACCAAGTGTCGTCCGATGAATCCACATCCTAGAACGAACGTGGGGCATGAGGTTTCAAGAAAAGTGCAATAAGCCGCTGATAATGCAATGGCAATGAACCGCGATAATGGTGCTGGCTTGCGGTATGCCGGTGCAACGAATCCTCTTGTGAGTGCGGCCTTGAGCACATCCCCTGACCGCGGTGCAGCACCACATATCGATCGCGGACGTGCGTAATTATGAGACATTAACTTAATTATCATCAGGTGTGGAGCCGTTGCGCAACTCGTCTTTAGCTTTAGCTACTTCCTGGAGAACCACTTCACGGCCACTTACCTCCAAGAACTAGAACATTCGGCTTCGACATGATTTGATTCGCAGCACCGGCACCGAAATAATTTTACTCTGTTCCACCGCACAAAGCACGAGCGCCAGAATCCGGAAGAAGCTCCCTCTAATAGTTAGTCATACAAAATCACTTGAACAAATGGAAGGTTTAACACCGAGTCAGAAGGGCAACCAAGCAAACCGGAATGTACAAAAGCGGAAAACGGAAGAATAAAAAACACGGCTCCGTGCAAAAAGGATCGTGCGGCTCGCGGTTCGCCGGTCGTGCTATGTGGGTCACTTTATGGCTACTTTATGGCAAGCTCTGAACTCTGACGTGTTTGTTTTGATGCAGTGAAGAAGAAGAAGAAGAGGAAAAAGTTGTTGACCTGCTGGCAGAAAATCTCGCGAGCCGGAAAACGTTTAGAAAATGCTGGATATCGCAACGCACATGGTATGTTTCTCCGTTGTTCGTTTCCTCCGCCATTGAAGTAATTGCCACGATCTACTTGCAGGACTTTGAGGGCCAAGGAAGGGCCGAGAAGCTGTCCCGTATCATCATCACCCTGTTCGGAGGAGTGGGCTTGATTTGGGGCTACATCATCCAGCAGTTTTCGCAAACCGTCTACATTCTAATCGCCGGCGTACTGTTGGCATCCATTGTAAGTTTCCCTGGACCAAATATTGCAGGCCAAGTAAAATAAACGGTCGTCATGTGCACTCTTTCCAGCTAACCATTCCACCATGGCCGATCTACCGCAAAAAGCCGCTGAACTGGCAGAAGGCTCGCCCCGATCCGCAGCACCAATCACAGAGTTCAACCGATGATACGAAGAAGAAAAAGAAAAACTAACCGGCTTGGGCATTGTGTGTGTTTAATAATTAATAAAGTACCGAAAAAATGAGTCTCTCGGTCTACCAACCACACATTGTGTTTCCGGTCTACTAAACCCAGTTTAGTATAGTGGACGGCGATAGGCTTTCAATTTTTCGTGATCATAATACTGGTGTATTAGATTGTACATGTGCCGAAAGAAGAACAATATATTGTCGTACTGCCCGTTGTATGGTTTCACCACCTCGTCCGCGAGACCTTCGGCAGGAAGGAAAATGCGCTCTTCCGGTATTTGATCCTTCTTCAGATGAATGTGTTCGAGGCCGCGGTAGCGGCTGTCAAGACCCCAGGCCGCTATATGCAGCTCCATTAGGAACTGATGGATGGCTTCCACCGTGGCCAGGAACCAGCGCGGACTGTTTCGTTGGTGGCGCCAAAATTGCGATATTCTGTTCTGGATCACAACCGTGCGTAGCCCCGATAGCCGTTCATCCTTGTAGATACCTCTGCACTGGCTCCAGGTACTATCAATGAAAATGGCACGCCGCACGGGGAATCTCCTTAAAGCAGTGTCCTCATCAGCATCGGTTCTCGTCGTACTGTCCTCTTTTCGGGTTTCTTGGGGTGGTCGAGGCTGCTTATCGACGACAATATCGTTCAACCGGAAGCGTAGCAGCGTTCCCATGTGGTAGCCCTTCGGTAAGCCATAGTTTTCCTTCATCTGATACGTTTCCCCATTGAATAAACTGGCCACAGTTAAGGCGGTGGGCGTCGGGAAGATGAGCACCACTCCCTCCTCCTCTCGATAGTCCGGAATGTTCGGGTAGATGTGAATTTGGACATCTTCCGGTGCCAGGATGGCCGCATGGACGGCCGTGCTCTTGCCGTCGATTTCGTTCTTGTGTTTAATGATGTCCACCTTCACCGGTAGCGCAATTCGCGGCACCCGGTCATTGATGCTGGCCACCGGAACGTAGCAGGTGTAGCAGAAGAACTTTCGCGATCGTCCACACACCGGACAGGAACTGCGGCCTTCCACGCCCATCAGGAAATCGGTGTCGGCGATGTCCATACCGCCGAAAGGGTCCGCTCTCGTTGCGGTATCTTCTGTATTCGCCATTGGAAGATCAAAAAGGACAAAAGTTTCCACTTTTCCGGCCCACTTTTGCACAGCGAAGAACGGCGGGAGTTGGGAAACGACTTAAATTCACTACCAGCTCTTTTTTCTTCATCAAATTGTTCCAAAAACTACAGATTTTCTTTTTGTTCGCGGATTTCGCGGAGCGCCCGAAAAGAAGAAGAACAACAACAACAAGAAGGAACAGGATAAAACGATAAATTCTGTCGTAAAACGAAATGAACAATACAACGAACGAAATAAAAAACGATAAAAACGAGTACAAAATTTAAAAAAATACTCGCTTTCTGGAATGTGCACCTCAGTTTTCATCAATCGCAGCAAGCACGTTTACCATTACATCGCTAAAGTAGATTCTTGTAGTCGATTTGCTTCTGCGCCAATTGAATAGTACCACCTTTCGCTTCTAGTCCGCTCAATTTGCTCCGCCACCGGCCTTTCACTCACTCGCACTCTCGCCGCCATCGGCCATGCCAACACGAGCCCAAAGTAATTAATCTCGCTGCACCACCATGTCAGCAGCATATGTCTGAGATCAATATGATAGTTGGCAAGCTGCATACGTCGCGCAGGAACATGAGACACCTTGGCAATGAAACCGCCCTGCCAATCATGACGCTGAGCCCACCACACATGCCGGTCCCAACGCCTGTGCTCGGCCATCGAGTTACGATGGAAGTGAATTTGATCATTATAAATATATGTTGTGCCAATATAAATAAATCATCACCTTAAATCGAGCCGACTCATGCATCGTCTGCTTCTGCTTTGCAATGGGCCGACGAGGGAACAAAACGTACGGGAAATATTTCGAACCGCGGTTGATGAGATCGACCGATCACCAATGTGCGCCACGTTCGCGTCGTATGGATCGGTACGGGTAGTTTGCTGTTGGATCCGGTACTGGCAGGTCGACGAGAAATCGCATAGCCATTGGCCCATTAATCGGTTAACGCTTAAAAGTGTTACGAAACGAACGGAGTGATTTGTAAAGATGAGCGCCTTTAAGCAACGACAAAGTATTGCCAATCTGCTACTCGGCACTAATATGCACGACGAAGAAGATACACATAAAACGGTGTTCATATCACACTGCGTAAGTAGCAGAATGGAACAACCCCGTTGGCCTCTGCAGAGGGCAGTGCGGTTCCTCGGTGTGTGCTCAGTGTTTGCAGCAGTGCAGTTTCTGTCGTGTAGTGTACAATGTGTGTTCACTTTTACGATTACGCACCGTGGCTTTTTGTGCACTATAAATCACTATGTTGCTTGTGTTTAGCTGCAATAATTTTAAACGGGCATTCGAGTAAATCGTGCACTATAGAGCAAGCCTATAAATGGAGGCGCATGGTGAAGCACCATGCGCCTCCATTGGTAGATCCCTCGAAACGACGAAGCGTCGTTGCAACGATATCGACGATACGCGATCAATACAAGCTCAATCTGTATCATCGGCAGATCAGGCCGTTGCTTCTCACGATCAATGATCGCGTTTCCGAACCTGAACCGAAATCCGTTGTGCATGGGAGAATGATTACAGTTAAGCATCACCTATCGTCGTTGCACTCGGGTGCGACACGCACGAAGAGAGAGTACTGCAGTTAGTTATCGGTGCAAGTTAACTAAAGTGTCACGATGGATTTACTATTTCCCGTTACCTTCAGGAAGCGTCCATCACAGGTAGGCCCGGTACCAGTTTTCTTAGAATGGGAAACAGTGACACCTGATCTTCCGCTCCGGTAGGGATCCTATTTTTACAGTAATTTGATGCGGCAATTGATTGACGCGTTACGGGTGGTCGGTGTAGAGAGGTGATGATCGCAGTAACTGTGGCTGGGTTGGCTTAGTGTAGTCCATGTCCCGCGGATGCGTCATTGGCATTGCACTTAGGCCATGCCGCGCGTACCAAGTTGGTGTTAAAGGGAATCCCCCTTGGTTCACACCCGAAGTGAAGCCATTAAAATTGTTGACGAAAGTCCAAAGCCAACGTTCCCCGGTTCAGGCACAAGGACAGTGTGGGGATCCGTTTGGCAACGCGCTAATGCTATAACACCACCAGGCCGGCGGGATCGTAACCATCAACCAGCCAGCAGCTCGTGACATAATGTTGTTCAATCATTATAAAGAAAAATGATGGTTTCGCCGATGATGCATTCATCGTCCACTTCGCGGCAGCGCATCGTGCACGGGTTGGGGTGAGGGGGTGCGAACTGGGCCCTCTGGCCTCGGCAGGCAATGAAAATGTAGAAAATGTGTCAGATAAATAAACAGCATGTGCGAACATGGCGGTATTTTGCCATTTGTATTCCGTGGCGCACAGCGGCATACTGGTAGCAGTTGCGTTGGGAAAAAATACGAATAGTTAAATAAATAAAAAGGAAAATACGTCTGTTCCGTTGCTGGTTCCTGCCAGTGGCGAACAGGCTATTCGTATCCCTTTTTTTAATTAAATTTTCACCATATTGCTTTGGAATTCGTTTGGAAAGTGATGCGGATATCTTGTGTAGATCATAAGAAAGGCAACAATTTGCATTGCTGGCAGTGGTATGGGAACCCCCTTGATCCATTTTTCCCTCAAACCGAAGCGTCGCGAGGTTGGCTGGCTGGTTGGCCGGTTGGCTGGTGACGAGGATGAGGATCGGTTTTGCACACAATCAAATCAACCCGAGGGGCAACGTGAAACATCGAATACGCGTAGAATCACTTTTAATTATAATTTCTCACCGACAATACTCTTACACCGTGACCGAAACGATTGGTGGTCGCACTTCGGGTCGAGTTTGCTATCGGAACGCTTCATCCTAGGCTGTACGCGCGATCCGCGTGATCAGTAAAGAATGCCATTGAGCACTGTGTGTAGCAGTGCGAAAGTGGTTCGGTGCGAAGCCGCACGTGGTGTATCGTGCCGGTCTATTACTCTTGATTCCTACGGTATCAACGAAATCACGACAAGGGGGGAATTAACTCCCAGTTTTTGTTTTTTTACGACCGACCGTAAATCATTTCCTCGTGCGCTCGTCACATCAACGGCAGTGAAGTAAACAGAAGTTGGTTGCAATTGGTGGGTAAAAAATGGCAAGCAAACAGCACTCTTAATGGTCTGATCTGTGATTTACTGTCCGGTGAAGCCGAGTACAGTACATTGGACGGTGGAGTAAAGCAGCTTCTTTAAAGATTCTGAGAAAATTTAAACATATCATTAGCTTCACAGTAGCGTGAAGAGTAACATGATTTTTCCGTGAATCGTGCCATCTCTGGTGACTTAAGTGGAGTTTGCTATAACTTTTCGATTGTTTACTAGGCCGGTCGGGGTGTTTCTGGCCCTTCTTGATCGTTTGAGGGCCCTTTGGTTTTCTGGTTAAGTAACGAAAACATAAAAAGGATGGATGCGTGGAATGCGATAAACTTTTCCTCGTCACTAGTTCATAGTGACAGTTTCTCGAGTGGAAGCTTTCGACAGAGTCGAATGGTAAGTGGATGACTTACCTGCCTCATCGCCCCGTTCTCTCCACGCTTGCTTTGGCTTCAATTGATTTAGGAGCTCACGTGCTACTTAACTTGACCGCTTACCAGTATATGCTTTGCTTTCTTTCTGCTAAACGCTTTTCGCCCTCTGGCGTCTTATCTTTTTGCAGCTTTTCTTTGGTCACTCTGCAGGAACGGTTAGTAACACAAGCCGCTCCGATGGACCGTAACTAACCGTATCCATAGCAACCATAATCACCCATCGTAACACCTCTAATCCATGCGTAAATTACGGCATGACCTCTGGATTGTTCCGTCGCTTACAACAGACACAATACTTCCTCAGGCATTTCTCGCCAACACGTCCCTGTGGATGCTCCCGGTCTGTATGCATCGCTGATGGACGGCGCGTGCGCCAACGGATGAACCAGACTGAATGCCGCTGGGACACGGGTCGGGAGCATACCGTTTACCATTATTTAATTTTAGCAGCTTCCACGCACACAACCACCGCGAGATCGCGGCGAGTTTTATCTTCGGATGCGTTGTGTATCGGTTTATGAAAATTCATTTTCATCTCTCTCATCACTGAGAAGTGCCTCGCAACTGTATGGTTGTCTGTGGGCCTTTAACGCGTTCCGGACACGAAAAGAGAGAGCATGACTCCCAGATTGATCATATGCGCGGGCACAAATATATACACAAACACATTCACTAGCTCAAGGATGTTAGAATTTTCACCCGCATTCGGGAAAATTATGCTTGCACGATTGTACTCTCTGTGTGGTTCAGTGGTCGAGTCTTGAGCGCATTCTATTGTTTCCCTCGTACCTAACGCACTACTAACCTACGCAAGATCGCACGGCGTACAAGCGGAAGTGACGGAAAATGGATATCTCGAGCGATGTGTGGAACCAAGTGGCCCTGGAAGCTTCGCAACTGTACTTCACCGAGGATGGCAAAAGCCCCTTCGCCAATACGGTTTGATAAAGACGTTCTTTCTTCCTTTTTTCGTTCCAATCCGATCTTTTTGTTCGCTTTTCTGTTCCGCATGCATGTTGACGGGCTTGTTCTTGGTCCGCCGATCCCCAAAATAGCCTCAACCCCTAGGGTCATATGTCGGTGCGCGGTTTAACGTGACGTTCCTTTCGTACCACACAGTCGATCGAGAAGCTACCGGATAAGGTGATACTGCACATCTTCTCCTATCTCAGCCACTTGGAGATATGCCGCATGGCCATGGTGTGTCGCCGTTGGCGCACGATCGCCTACAACACGCAGCTGTGGAAGAACGTGTCGCTGCGACCGGAAGTATCGGGACTGCATGTCGGCTCACTAGAGTCGCTGCTGCAGCTGATCTCGGTACGCTTTGGTCCTTCGCTGCGCTACATTGAGCTGCCGATCGAGCTGATCACGCACACCGTGCTGCACGAGCTGTCCTCCAAGTGCCCGAACCTGACCCATATGCTGCTGGACTTCTCCACCGGTAAGCGCACGATTCATCGATCGATCGATCGTCTTTATCGTCGTGAGCTAATGACTAATCTCTTCCTACTTGCAGCTATGCAGCTACATGATTTCAGTGAGATGCAGGCATTCCCGGCAAAGCTGCGCTACATGTGCATCTGCCTGTCGGAGGTGATCTTCATGGAGGGTTTCATGCGCAAGATCTACAACTTCATCAACGGGCTCGAGGTGCTGCACCTTATCGGGACGTACGAGAAATGCGAGGAAGAGGAGGAGGAGATCTACGAGGTGATTAACGTGCACAAGCTAAAGTCGGCCACACCGAACCTGCGCGTTATCAATCTGTACGGCATCAACTTTATCGACGATTCGCACATCGACGCGTTCAGCTCGAACTGCATCCAGCTGGAGTGTCTGGCGGTGAACTACTGCAGCAAGGTGACGGGATCGACGCTGAAGGCACTCTTGGCCCGGTCGAAGCAGCTCAAGTGCCTGCTGATGAACGGCACTAGCCTAAAGTCCGAGTACGTGATGGAGGCCGAGTGGGACAAGTGTTCGGTGCAGGAGCTGGACATCTCCGGAACCGATCTTTCGACCGAGTGTTTAATCGATGTGCTTACGAGAATACCGACGCTGCGTTTCTTGAGTGCGGGCCAGATCAATGGATTCAACGATTCCGTGTTGAAGGCCTGGATGGAAGGTGGAAACCCGAAGACGCTGCTCGCACTTGACCTCGACTCATCGGATAATCTGTCCGACGAGGCACTGGCCCGTTTCATTACTCGCTACGGTGCCCAGCTGCAGGCATGCGTACTGTCCGGCATGACGCACATTACGGATCAGCTGTGGATGACGATTATGCCGATCCTCACCAATATTCGTATCATCGTGATGGGTACCACGGAGCGGCTGAGCGGTAACATACACGTCGATCAGCTGATGGATACGATCGGTTCGCACTGTACCAAGCTGGAACGGTTGGAGTTGCGCTGGGATCCGGAGAATCTGCGTTTCTCCGACAAAAGCCAGAAAGCGATCGATTTGCTTCGCGTCAAGTGTCTTAAGTTGCGCTGCCTCGTGTTGAAGTGAGTGTTCCGAGTTCCGGCGCTTGTTCAAATGCCATTCTAACCAAGTTTTCTTTCTAACTTTCCACAGCGATGGACGCTACTATGAAACGGTAAAGGCTAACTTCGAGCGTGCTGATCGTACGACGGTGGTTCGCACCACCACCAGCTGCCGCGTGTCGGCTTATCATGTGCTCAGCAATTACAACGATTTGATTTTCAACTAATTCCCTCACCGGCGGTGTGGCAAGGTGGTTGCTCCTAAAGCGTGTGCTTCTGTTGGTTGTTGTTGTGTTTTGTAAAAGATGATGCCATAATACTAATTGGAATAGATGGTTTGTTGAGCCAGATACGGGTTTGAACTTGAAGCAATGGTTGTTCAATTTGTGCCCAGGATGTTTCATACTGTACTAAAACTTGCCAAAGGTGCGTTCTTTTCAGACAAATAAATTCAATGCAAAAAGGAGAAAAAAGCAATCTATTAATGTTTAAATACTAATAGATTTGACTGTTTAGAAGTGGTATGTCATTAGCCTCACGCTTTAACTGCAACAGAAAATATTCCCTTA
>NC_064874.1:41056902-41229402 GCF_943734745.1 Anopheles darlingi
AACGTCGGCGATCGTGTCAGAGTTATCGCTAATAATTGTCCAAGATTATTATATTATTTAAATGATTTGTTAGAAATTGCTTTTCACTGTTCCATGCCTTACAAATGGTTCTTGAAAGTCCGACAGGCCGACATTGTGTAGGTCTCTTAGGTGATTCTTGCGGAACATCGACCTCTAACAAATATTCCCTTTATCTCTTTCCAAAGCAATCCTTCCTCCTCATTTTGCTTATTGCTTTTTAACGTTTCTCATCCTCTATGGCTTTTCGTCTCATCGATTCCTTATTGCGTTTCATCACAAAAAAAAAAAAAACATTCATCATCCACCCAACCAACACCCTATGGTTTTACCACTTGTCTGGGTTCGGTAGCAATAAATATTGTTTAAAGGCCTTAATAGGTATTAACGCCCCGTGTGCGAAAGATGGTTATATAGTTGATTGTTCTGCTTCCATTTGTATTTGAATTTCTTAGCTAAAGCAAATCCCTCTTTTGGTGATCCTCGCGATTGCTCGTTTTCATTGATAATGCGCTGTTTGTTTGCAAACGAATAATCAGCATTCTTCATCAATTTGGCTAACTATTTTTCTTTCTCTTTTCTGTGTCTGTGCGCACGCGCGACTTAAAATTGCAGATGTCGATGGTATCAAGGTGGTGATCAACTACGATTACCCGCAGCAGACCGAGGACTACATTCACCGTATCGGACGTACCGGTCGCTCGAACGCCACCGGTGAAGCGTACACGTTTTTCACGCACAATGAGCGCAAGATGGCCAAGGAGTTGGTAGCGATTCTGGAGGAGGCACACCAACAGGTGCCTCCAGAGCTGATGAAGTGGCGCCACATTGGCGGTGGTGGTAACAGCCGGTACCGCAGCTTCGGTACATTCCGCGGAGGCCGCGATTTCGGTGGCATGTCATCCGGAGGTTCACGTTTCGGAGGTGGTGGCGGTAGCCGTTTCGGAGGCGGCGGTGACTATCGTAATGGTGGCGCATCCTCATCGTCTTACGGCACGAAGCGACCGTATGAGAGCAGCAGCAGCACCAGCAACGGTGCTAGCCGAGGAGGCTATGGTAGCAGCAGTGCACCCGCATACTCTAGCAGTGCGAACGGTGGGGGTTATGGAGCTGCCAGCAGTAGTAGCGCCAACGGTTACGACTCCCGCTCTTCCAAACACACACGATTCGATGATTAAGCATTGCGTACAAGGGCGCGCAAGAAGAAGAGAAATCAGTGACCCTTTTACTGCCCATTTCTCTGCTGCCCCCGGTACTCTCAAAGCACTTGATTGTGGCATTGGGGAGCAATGGTGAAACAGGGTGTGGGATCGGTTGGAGTACAAGAGAGTACATTCAGGCAACAGTAGAAACAAACAGGGAGAGGAGGATCAGCTGATCTGTGTACAATGCATTCATTTGCCACTTAACATATTCCTAAAAGATAGCGTTTAAAGATTCAAACACCGCAACTCCTCAGTCACTCTCGCGTCGCTATCCATATTCCGGGTGTGTGTAAACGTGCTGAGGATTGCGGATTGCTTTTAGTTGTTAATATATAGTTTCATTATAATTTTTCATTGACATCTTCTTTCCTATTTTGATTCCTCTTTTCAACGGCAGTTTCTATTCCCTGTTTTTTATTGTTTGTCTTTACTCAAAGTACGATTTTACTTGCGTTCTCTTGTTGTGTCCCTCTAACACTGTCGCCTTTCGTGCCAGGGGACCCAACATGCATGCTAAAGCACACCGCAAATGTGCGCGGCGCTCTCTCTGCGTCTCTGAGCGTCAATATTATGCGTTAGTAATTATGTATTAGATTCATTCTATGTCAGTTTGAAGTCAGCAGCGAATTATCGGATCCGTAGTGTGTGCGTTTGGCACCGATTTTTTTTTTTAACAAAAGCACAACAGAGACAGGCTACAACGCGCGATAGAAAATGGATGATGAAACATGTTTCTCAAACAATCCCCTCCAAAGTGTACACGTCTATCTATCGGTATGGATTATGGCTCAGGTCATATATGATCAGGTTCTCTTTTAGTTTAATCGTGTAGCACTATCATCATGTATCTTTACTGCTGTGTGTATCCACCTTTATTCTCTCAGGCAAGCGCAGGGCAGGGAAATTTGAGCGGAATTATGAAAAGACCATCAGCGCCCATCCTAACGGTGGGTGTATGCGTGCGTGCGTGCGCGCGTGCGTGCCCCATCAGGTGCAGTAGCAGAGTAAACTTTATACCTTTAAAATCACCTCCCGCCCGTTCCACCAATGGGGCGTCATCATCGTTCGCCGTCGTCGTCGTGCGAGCCAGCCAGCCAGCAGAAGATACAGCATATGATAAATTATGTATCTATATATATATTTATATATGTGTGTGTGTGCGGCATTCTATTTTTATCTTATCTTTTTGGTTTATTACTCTGTGATAAAATGACACAAGTGTAGGTCCACACACTGACAGGCACAGTTCCCCACGAGAATCCTTGATAAACAGAATTATACAAAAGTCTGCATCCAAACGAAGCAAACCCAATGCTATTCAAGAAAATCTTCGTGCATTCTGGGGGGAGGGAGGAACAAGGCACAGAAACATCAGGAAATATCATCGGTAACGTAACGTCAGGAAAGAAAAATAAGTTTTTGCCCGTAACGAAGCCGACCGCACCACGGTGGCGCGATTGTCCTTAAGTAGGTTCCTGAATGAAGAGGACAGTGTGTTGCGCGTGCATACGTATTTAAAAGAAAGGGAGAGTGGCTTACAAACTCTCTAGCAGAAGATGTAGTGAAATAAATTGTCTTGTTTCGCGGGACGTAGGCGTCACATACGTGCGACCACTCTTCACCAAGCCGACGAGAAAACCGCAACGGAAACAGCCCCGATTACGCGTGAAAATAAAATAAAAAGTAAATTTTAAACAGTCGAAAAGAAGCGATTTTGAGTTGAGTTTTATATTTTTGGAAAATATGTTCCGCTTCGATCGGTTTCGGCAGAGCGTCGTAATAAATTAATTTGCATTGAATAACATTAACACACCCCCTTTCTTCTTTCCAATATCACACAGCACATCATATAATCCACTGGGCTTCGCTGGCGTTCCCCATTCCTCACGCTCCAGCGTCGGCGGCCACGCTCACAAGACTGGGACATCAGATGCCGAGGGTTTTACAGACATTGTAGTACTTCTTGCTAATTTTCGGATTGTCCAGGCATCCGTACAAATCGTTGATCTTGAGGCAATCGGTTTTGCTGAGCGCTTGCCGCTGACCGAGCTTAATGCCGGGCATTTTCGTCTCGATCGTCGTCTTACCCTTAGCAATGCTGAAGTAGTTCTTGCCGTAGTGCATGATACTGTTGTAATCGTACTCGAAGCTGTAGGTCGTGTTCTTCAGCGATTGTTTCTCAAAGTTCGATTTGAAGGCTGCCAGAAGGGAGAAATGTTAGGTCGTAGCTCTGTCGTCACTCGCATGTTGCTACCTACCGGGTATGATGTTATCCCAGATGATCTTCACGAAACGGTCCCGATCGGCGCGCGATTGTTCGTGAAAGATGCCCAGCGCATGCATTAGCTCGTGTATGGCACGACCCTCGTTGCCAAGACAGTTGGGGCTACGCTCATCCGGTGGCTGCAGCGACACGATCTGCGTTCCACCGATCTTGCCCACGTAGCTCCAGCACCCCTTCGGGTACTTGATCGGCCAGATCAGCAAAAAGTCCTTATCCTTGCCGTTCCACGGTACAAAGTTAACGCACGTCATGAAGGTGAGCGTCCGGATGGCCTGTAGTATCGTCACCTGATCATCCACGTCGTACAGCGGACTGATGGCGTACGGTACGGTCCCGTTGGGCCACACTCGTTCCGGGAATACGTCCCAGTTGAGACCGACGCGCCAGTAGCGATACATACGGTTATCCATTGCCATATCGCCCTGAAACAGACCCGGTGTCACTTCTGGATCCTGCTCGGTGTCCTGAAGGAAGGACGATTGCTCCACCAGATCGATGCCATCGGGCACGGGCGGATTCAGCACGTCGGGAATTTTCGGAAACACTACGGCCGCTTCCAGGCATACCAGGCCCCAGAAAGCGAAGCACAATCCACTTCCGGTTAAGCACAACCACAACCACTTGCTGCTGCTGTTACTTCTACCGCCTGCCATTACCAGGATTCGCGTTGTTTGCGTAACGACGACGGAACGTGCGGGATAGAAAACTAAGAGCTTTGTTTTTGCGGGCACAACTCACGGCACGGATCGTCTACTACTCGTCGTCGTCGTCGTCTTGGCCTGTCCGCACAGAACTGGTGTCATTCACCGACTGGCCGACGAGCTGGCGCGAACCGTTGGCACCTGGATGGGATAAGAGATTTCTCCCCGACATTGGCATTCCGGGAAGGTACGCCGATGGCAAGCAAACGCGATCATCGCACGTTACCTCGCACGCGCCATCCGGTTGAGATGTGGGCTTAGCTGGGCGCCGGGCGCCATGATCTGGTGGCTAGTGAAAGTGAAACTTGTTTTGCTGGGGAGCTCTCGGCGCTCCGATCGTCACCGATCGCGAGAATTGAATCGCGATACCGCGTGCCACCGCATAACAGCGTGCTTCGGCGAGGGTCATACATATCGCGCGGGGTCGATCAACAAGCGGTGGCGAAAGTGTGAAGAAGATAATGGTGGTAGCCGTGATTGGCACCTTCGTCTTGGTTTGGCGCCCGGGTGGGTTCCGCACGAGTGGTTCCATATTTTTTCACTTTATTTTTATGGCTTTTGCATGGCTAATTTATGGAACTGGTCTGGCTGGCTGATCACAGAGTCGACCTCTTCCTGTCTCTTTCTCTCTCCGTGGCACTTCCCGATTCAGTGACCTTTGTGCGGGATGACCTGAAAATATCCCAGCTTCTATTGCACTTTCTACATCGTTTCTAGGTCACGCATTGGTACTTCGATCTTCTTGGGTTTCTGCAGCGCGAGAGTTCGCGAGACTTATTCATATCGCAAATGGATAGCCTGCAGGCATTTCCGACTCTGTGGATCCCTTAAAATATAATGAATTCAATAAATTTTCAATTTTATTCGATAAAAAACTTGAACTTCACATCCTGGCTTTAGAACATTCTAATAAAAAAAAGATTTAGTTGAAGGGCCAAATACAGTTCATAACCCTTTATTAATTTTATTTGAACTACTCCTCAAAGGTCTATATGTATTTCAGTAGAAAAAAAATTGAATGTTTTAGTTTTCTCCTTGGTCAAATCGGTTCAGCCAGCAGCGAGGGGCTAGTTTCAATTATTATTCCAACGACAAACCAGCTGATCTCCATGCCTGTCCGTTGCTTAGCAACGAAGCAGTGAAGTTGGAGGTAGGTGTAGTCTGCTACGAACAAGGCCACATCATGTACTTCGTATTCAATCTATTCAGTTAACGGCGACGCGTGTGATTGGAGGTTGTGTTCTAGTGCTACAGCTACGAGGAGATACTTTCCACCGCTAACAATGTCCGATCAGGATGGTTCGTCGCCCGGTGGTAGTAACTATGAGGACAAACGGGAAATAGTGGAGCAGATCAAACACCTCATGACGCAGGACAAAGAAACGATTCTGGTGCAAGTGATCAATCTTACCACGCAGCTGCAGCACCAAGAGAACAGGAATAACGTACTCAAAAATACGCTCAAAGAAGTGATGGAGGTAAAGGAGATGATGCAACGGAATTTGATCAATCAAGAAACCATCCGCTCGCACACGCGACAAATGTAAGGAGTCACATCAGAAAGATTTTACGTTGCTTCCGACGTTTCAACATAATCCATCAATTTGCGAGTTTCTCTTTCGACAGCTCGGAGAAAAAATCCGCCCTAGAGGAGCACCTGACGAAAAATTACAAAGCCATCTCGGCACAGTCTACTGCGATTGAAGCGGTACGCGTGCAGGTGAAACAAGATGGGGTCAAATGTCGCTCGGCTATCGATGCGTTGAATAAGCGTATAGCGGCGATAAATGAAAAAGGTTAGTAGAGGCATCGAAAAACTACCTTTTTTTCCCCTGCTCATTGGTGCGTTTGATCCTTTTCGGGTAGAAAAAAGTATCCTGCATGAATACGAGATGAATCTGAAGCGAATGAACGGACTGAAGGCGGAGCTGCACGCACAGAAGCTAAATCAGGGCAGATTGCTGGACGAGTTCCGTTCGTCGGTGAAGGACCGGGAGGTTTTGCAGGAAAAAATTGATTCCATGACGAAGACCCATCGCCAAACTATTGCGTCAAAGGAGCAGCAGCTGGTGGAAATGAAGCAACAGTGGGAACGGGATGTGCAGCAGCGTGAAGCCCAGAAGAAGGACCTGGAATCACAGCTGGGTGCGCTTAAACAAACGGCCACCGAACAAGAGCAGCAGTGGCGCGAGGAAACGAATGACCTGAAGCAGCGCAACGAGCGCCAGGTGCAGTCTTTGGAGGAAAAACTGCTGGCCATGAAGAAGGAGCACCAAGCGCTGGAACAACGCTTGGCCGAGCTGCAGGAGTTGAACGAACAACAGGCTAAGGAGCTCGAAAGCCGGCGTGCTGCGAAAAGATCGGCGCTCCAGCTCAAGGCCGTTGAAAGGACGGTGCCACCGGTCAACGTAATTTCATCACAAGAGAGGCGACGCTCCTCGGTAAAAAGTACCGATTCCCGACCGTCCTCTAGTATGGACATCAATTTCGATGTAAGTTCTGGGCGGCGGCATCTAAATAGTTCCATGTTTTTCTATCTTCCTTTAAAACAATTCGATGAATAATGATTTTTGTTTATTTACAGGAATCGTATCATTACGAGAATGATCCCAGTGAAATAAGCTCGGCTTCCTACGGCGGTTACCTACGTAAGTGAGCTGCAGTAGCTATCCGCATATAGCAATATTGGTTTGGGAGCAAGAAGTTGTATCGTCATTTGGCGAGGCTTTCATATTTCCTTGGACATTCGTTAGCAAACCAAGAAACTTGTATTGGTTGTTTACTTACTTAAATTACTTCGGACCTGTAAACCACACAATAAAATTGTCCCATTAACTTGTGCAAACGATTACACCGATCAGGATCCACCATTTTCAATGTCTCAATTGCCAATATGGTTTGGCCCTTCTTTTTGATTAGTGCACATGATTTTAGTGCGGCATCTGCTCCTGGATTGAAATGCCTAGTGTTGAATTTTGTCTATAATAACCGATTTTGTGAGTTAATGAAACGAATAAAGAATCATTCTTTGTAAAATCACTGCCTATGACGCGTTAATCTTTTAAAAAAAGAACATCGTTACAATCCTGGTCATACAAACAGATAATACAATATGTTATCTTTACAATATTGAAAATCTGTCCGCCATCGTAGCCGTAGAATAATGTTGTTTTATATTTGCTCAGGAAATATTCCCGTGGGTTTGGCTCGAGAGTATTGCTGACAAACGTTCAAGCATTTCAAACGATTGATATAGGATTGTCCATAGGGACACGCTGTCCCCTCGTATCTGCCAATGTATTAAGGTTTAGAATCCCACTTACGGTTTGTATGGGGTGTGGAGTGTTCGCTGTCGAAATACAATTTTCACGCGAGGATTCAATTCCCACTCTATACCCACACACACCCACACACACAAATACACATGGTAGTGCACGATTTGTTTTGCATAAATCGTCTGAAGCGACTATGCTTTAGGGCGATTGGAGGGAAGTATCGAATAAATATGCAAAAAAAAGTAGAAGAATTTATCTACCAAGCAAACGGAACTCAAGAGCAACCAGCAGATTGGCCCAGTTTTCATGACCTGACTCAATGATTTTGGCGGTTCGACTTACTGCGGGTTGGTCGGAAAAAGCCTGCCTCAAACGAGGGGTGGAAGCTTCGAGTAACAGGGAACCCATTTCCCTTTTGGTGATGCGTCGTGCGGTGGGACTGCCGAGCACTCGGTTACTGCTTGCTGAGTGCTGGCTGGGGAAAATCACTGCTGATTGTGGGGCGCCATTGCGTCGGCGCGTCGGTATCTCAACGTGGCGGAGAAAAATACACGTTGGTTGGTTCATCGATTCCGAAGCGCCCAGCATGGGATCCGATTAGTGTCGCATCGGTTTTGCCTTACCGTGTGTTGTTTGAGGCCGTTTGGGGTTGAAGCATCAACACGGCTTGGACCACAATCGCTTGGATGCAGCAGTGCACATCCGGTGGTGTCCATAACACGTTGCTGCTTGCTTTATCGTTCAAGGTTACAGGATTGCGGTTTTCTGGCAACCGGATCCCAATAGAAAGGGAAAGCTTCCTCTCCGGGCTACCGGTTTCGAGTTTTTCTTGATAATTTATCACGATTGCAAAGAATGGCGTGTGGCGCTGATAGGGGTATGCGTGACACTCGTGTCATCAGAATTGGAAGCATGAAAAAAGCCTTCACTAGCGGCATGAGCAGGATTAGGCACACGCTGATGACACTGGACAGGCAGGCAGGCAGGCAGGCAGGCAGGCAGGCCAGTAGATGGTAGAACACGGGCCTGGCTGCATTGGGGGAATTTAAAATCCGCAATGCACCAACGTCCTAGCCACCACTGGCACTACGGTTGCTGCTGCTGAATGAAGCGCAGCTGTCCTGTGCAACAACCGCAAGATGTCTGCACGACGGTGGTCACTGCATTTGCTTACTGTTTACATTGCACCCTGACGGTCGAGTTGGAAGAAAGTTTTTGAGGAGACAAAGGAGGTCCATGGTGTTGTGAAGGACGCTGGGCACTAAGCCTCGGGCCTTATTATCGCGACCATCTGCAATGGGTCTCCTGGGGAAAGTGAATTTTGAATACCCCCAATAGCTGCATCCTTCGGGCCTGTCTTACGGTTCCGCAGTATTGCTTACCCTTTGAGGGTAAGGCTTTTAGCTGACCCAATGGGGAAAATGCACGTATCCGAAAATGGGAAAATGCAATTTTCCTACCGGCGGCTAGGGAATAATATGTTTTGTTTCGGTCAGTTTCAAAACTGGAAGGACGGTATGCTTATAGTATGGGTTGTGCTTGTTAGAACGTTGCGATACCGAACTGGGAATGTTGGGAATTGTTAGGAAAAAAGGCCGATAATTGTCAAAAGACACCCTAACAATGTACGTAATTGGTTTAAGTTTATATCCATTTTGGGTTATCCGCTCTGCCACTTCCACTCTCCATTCCGGATACATCCATAAGGGAAATCTTTAATTCCCTCCAGAGCGTGAATGCTAAAGCTCATACCGTTTCGGTGGGATTGTAGGATCTTGCAAAAAAAAAAAAAACAAAAATGAAGAGAGTAATCAGTATTAGTGATCTACCCTACCGCAGCATGCACACGTACACGTGACTGGTCCCAGGAGAGAGCGCAACGACATTTTCAGCAAATCTCGCGAAAACAGTAGGACACTCTTCACCCGGGTCCCGAGATCTGGTGTTTGCTGATGTGGCTTTCACCGTGCGATCCACCGTGGAGCATCGAGGGATTTGCCGCTACACACGAGGAATCCGCAATGAAGTGCAAATCGCACGAGTGCCATCGCCCGGGAAACGATACCGCGTGCTTTGTGTGTGTGGATCCCGGTGCTGAATGTAACGATCCATCAGCGCTCTGGGATTGCTCGTGTGGTGTGGTTCTCGACACCTGGGCTTCTCCGGCTTTTTACCGTTGATCCGGTTAGCCCGGAGACTGTCAATTCATTCTACATTGTACGTTAACTTTATACAGAAAACTGTCTGGGAGGGTAGTCAAGATGTAATAACACTAATCATGATTGTAGTTCATGATTCTATTTCCTTGAAATATAAGTACAGCATAGCTGTTCGGCACCTCCGGTATTGCATAAGACCTCCGGTTACTCTACCTTTGGGTTTGGGTGTTTGAAAGCTAACCAGCCAACGCCACTTACTTATAGATTCATAGACGCTTGAGCTATCCAGACCGTTCCTTCCAGGATCATAGAAAACTCTAATTATTTATGTATTCGAGGCTATGCATATGCAAAAATGCAACTTCTCGCTCCGGTAGCTGTTACTGGCGTACACATGTTGGCGACAGATAGGATGGTTGTGGTGTTTTCTTTTTGTTAGCTGGCACACACTGTGAAGCCACCATGCTGTGGTCGTTACTCGGCGACACTTTGCAGAAACGTTCAAGTCGAGTGTTGTGTGCAGACTATGGTACAATGTTATTCAAACACTCGCATCACTGCTTTCCAATTTTAATTCCTTCCGCTGCAGCATAGCCTGTGTAACTTCCGGGGGCACGTGTTTTGTACTAATGCAGTGCTCTCAGTTTGATGTCAGTCTCCGAAAGGATCGTTACGACCTATCGCTTAAAGTTTAATCTTGACAAAGGTTGAGCTTATAGTAAGAATCGTAGGTTTTCAAAGGGTTTGATTAGAATGAATAGGTTTGTTATTGGATATTATTCCGATGTATCACAAGTAGTTGGGTTTGTAAAATTGGAATTAAATTCCACTTTTTAAATACTTATAACTAACGATAATCAGAGATATAAATTCATTTTGTTCTATGATCTTTTCACTTTTGTTTGGCATCTTCAGTATTCGGCAGTCATGGATCTTTTGGTATTTATTGTTCAAAATCTGTACAAAGTTCGTTTTAACAGTGTCGCCATTCTTAAAAGTTGTACTTAAGTAAACTATTTGTATGTTTAGCAAACATCGAAACAAATGGCATTCTGATAGTACAAGGTCAGGGCTACATATATGGTGGATGTATCAAAAGTTCCCAGTCTAGTTCCTTCAAATGTTTGACGACAAACTAAAAGAGGCAGCTAATAAATGCCAAAAGAATTGGCATTGGCAAATCTGTCATTTTCATTTGTATGAAAAGAAAAACCGTTGTTAAATATCCTAATATGCAATTACTCAACAACCCAATAGAACGCCCAGGAATGTTTTCCGATGACATCTTCTTATTGCTATACGCTGTTACAGCTGAGTCAATAACGAACAATGGTGCACATTGTCTTGATAGAATATGTTAAAAATGACGGAAAAAACCACCTAACCTATCTCAATTGATTCCACGTCAATCAGCAACAAGGAAGCAGCTAAACAATGGAGCATCATCTTTCCCTTACGATGACCCAATTTTTCAATGCGGCCTGCAAAAAGGGAGGCAAACAGGGTTTATCCCGTTGAACCCCGTTATGCTGAACGACATAAATTCAACCACCATGTCGCGTGCACGCGGTACCCGATAAAACGGTGGAAAGAGGCGGTTGCAGAACATTCCATTGCGAATGCCACGGTACAAATGGTCCTTCCGTTAAATTGGCCCCAGCAATAGAAACGCGAAACGCTCTTCAGTCAGTCACGTGATAGCTGGGCGAAGGTGTGTGTGTAGAGGGGTAGAGGGTCTGTTCGTGCAGGACCAGCAAATGGTTTCCCCTCGAGTGTCGATAGAGGAAATACGGGACTGTGGCTAGGCTAACGGGCTAGTTTCCCTTCCTGTCCAGCCCACCATCTCCCTTGGCATCGTTAATAGGACTTTACGGTTTTCGAACCATAACTTACCGCTACCGCTCGCTAGCGTTTTGTTCTATGCACGTATGCTGCGTGCGTGCTCGAGTGTGTGTGTGTGTGTGGCGTTCCTTCACGGCCTTCGATTTCCGGTCCCGGCTCGGCGACAATGGGTAGCACAGTTGGAGGAGGAAGTGTCGTGCTGGCGCAATGGTTTCGGTTTTATAGCCCGTATGATTATAACTCGATTAAGATGGTATTATGGTTCTGGTGGCGGTTGCATTCGTTTGCTTGGTTTGCTCTTCGGTTTTCTTCTCTTCTTTTTCTTCTTTTTCTTACATTTTCCCTCCCGCAGCAGCAGCAGCAGCAGCACCAGCAGCAACGATTTGCGGTAGATCGTTGCAATTTGATTACGGACGGAACGGATTGGGAGCACATTATAATCCGCTTGCAAGCTGAGCTTTTATGGGTAATTTAATGTCAATTCCGGGCTTGGGCTGGTCGATGGCAAAGCCCTTCCCGTCCCGTCCCGTCGGTGGTCCTCGAGGCCAAGTCAAATGTTGAAAGTTAAACCAAATGTCCGTTCTAATCGCATCGTTCCATCACAATCAATTCAACTCATAATCCCGTAAGCACAGGAAACGAACAGAAACCAACGGTCAACGTTTGGTGTTCGTGTAACAGTCTCCATCATACATTCGCAAAACAACTATTGGCCACTGTTGCGGCGAGTGTAATACCGTCTAGAGTCTAGACGTTGTCCTTTAAAAAAACCATCCACCGCACGAATGCCGTTAAGAATGGCATGGTAGAACCTTCAATGTGCGCTCTCTCGATATGTTTTGAAGTGTAGCTCATGCCACGAACGATAAATTCATTTTGAAATAAGCCACGGAATCAAGCGGATTCGATTTCCACCGAGAGCTAAACCCACACTAGACTTCCTCACCTCACCTAATCGTCCCTCTGCTCGCTGCAGCCCCCCTCCGCATGTGGGGCGTGCAAATTGAAAAGTAATTTCACCGAAAGAAATTGTACCGTAATTCCCTCCGCTTGATTGGATTACTGTCATGTTGGCTGATGTCTGCGACATCGTGTAAAGCACGGCGGTGGTTGCATCGCTTATGCTCGCGCGCATACCGCAGAAGAGCCGGAATCGTGTGCATCGGGCATTCAGGTTGCTCCACCTAAGCCCATGATGCGGAAGTTCACTCGCTGCCGCTTGCCTTGTAAAGAACGGGCACGAAAAAGACGCCATGCAAGGACGGGTATGGCGTTTGCTACGATGTTGCCATTGTCGATCGAGGTTACCGTTCCAACGTTGCATAGTAACCGACACACAGCACAGCACAGCACAGCACCGGAATCGTGTTGGCAGATTTCCGTTCCGTCCATACAAGGGACAAATACTTCAAGGCACAACCTTATCTGTGGTCGCGCTTTATGATACCGAATCGTGGTAGAGCGACGTGTTGCTTATTCGAAGATTCATTTAACATGAAATGATATTTATTACGGTATTTCGTGCCTCTGCTCTCTCTCTCTCTCTTTCCTCTCTCTCTCATTCACTCTGACATTCTGACAAACGAACCAATATCCTGGAATTAATTATCTTCCCGGACTAAAGTGCTGTCGCGTGCAGTGTTGCCACTAGCTGTTTCATCGAACAACACTGTAATAGCTGGGAATGCACGGACAATGCGGTCCGGCGAAGAAAGGATGCCGCCTTCTGCCGAGGAGCATCAGCATCATAGCCAAGGTGGTCCAGTGTTACCAGCAATACCTTGATACCACCACGTTCCGAAAGCCGTTCCTGCCAACATACACACACACACACACACCGACACCGACACCGACAAGGGCAAGGCGAGAATGCAAGGATGCCTTCCGCCTTCGCCCCGCCCCGTAAGCTACCATCCCTTGTGAAGCGGTGGACACTTGCTGTACCATCAGGGCGATTGCAACATTCGCACACACATGCCCGGTACCGTCAGCGATCGGCCCTGATATGCCAGCAGTGTCGGCCAGGGCCGATGGAAACTGCGGGTAGCCGGGTGCGAGTCCGGGTGCGTAGAGCGAGCGTTCGCAGTGTGTTATTTTTGGATTCGAGATGTGCAGCGAGAAAACTGAGGAAAAGGAAAATCAATATCCTTCCAAGGACCTGGGCGCCTGTGTTACAGACCATGCTGGCCGAAAAAAAAAAAACGAACGAGCTACTAGGCTTCGTCCTTGGCCAGGTGGAACAGGTGAAGCCGCATGATGTGTATGAGATTGCATTGCAAAGGATACCCCCGGTCCGGGCACAATCGATGCGTTCGTCTATCCCGAACTGGTCGAACGGTCGGTGGTGCTTTGGTTGCATATTTGTTTGTTGTTTGCCACGAAATGAATGTTCAGCTTTGGCCATTTGTAGTGGGTTGCCCGTTTTGCGATGGCCCGTTTGCCCATTTGGGCTCGTAAAGTGGACATTTCGTGCTTTTTCCCTTCTATGTCTCTTACCTGCCTCGGTATCCGGTGCAGCAGGGTTGTTCACTTGCCCCCCCCCCCCCCCCCTCGAAATGGGGATAGCAGGAAAAGGGAATGTTGGCACTGCTTCGTGAGGGCAGCACTTTGCTTCTACCGGATGTAAGAACCGGACAACCGGACTATGGGGATGCTATGGAAGCTGGCACGGCTCACACCGTAGCACAATGATGCTGGAATGTTTATTCCTTGCTCACTCAGCCAGTGACCTCCCGGGGCTCTGTATCGGTGAGGCCAATTCCATCCTTTTTTTTTTATTATTTCGTTTGCTTTTGTTTTTGCTCTCGTCTCATCCTGCTGGTTCTGTTTTTCTTACTATGATAGCCATCGGTGAGCATCGTTCGTTCGGTCGAGTGGACAGCAAGGCACTCTGTTGCTTCAAAAGCAATGGCTTTACTTTGCCCCCAGTTTCAGTGTCATGGAGACACGGCTGCTGCTACCGTGAGCTGTAGCCAGGGCGATAGCACCGGTCTGACCGAGAAGTGAACCAAGAAAGGGTGATGCCACCTTGGATGACGGTTGCGTGTGGACGAACTGGTTCTTGCAAAGCCGCCGCGTTAGGATGGTGACAATTTGGTTGTCCTTTGTCCGAAGAGGCAATCCGTTTGTTGCCAGCCCAAGCCTGGTCACAATGAGTTCTCCATCTTTGGTTCAATAACAGAGAAGAGATTCTAAACGAACTTACGAACGAGTTTAAGTGTAATGAAAGCTTGTAGAAAGCTTTACTTGCAAACAATTCTCTTCTATGCTCGCCTGAAGTAGTATTAGTATTGAAGTCCCTTTTTAATAGAGGATCGAGGAATCATAGAGAAGGAGCTTTATAAGAGCCGTCATCCATTACCATCCCAGCACACACAGTGGACAGAAGCAAAAAGGCGCAACGGTACGTAAGTGCCATCGAAAATCCACACATTCCACTGCAGCACGATCCTTTCCGATCCAGTGATCTCGTCGAGGCAGTGGAGGTAGGCTGAGAAGAGCGAAGGAAAGATCCCATGTCTACGAATCTCCAGAAGTAGATGCAAATTGACGGATGTGTATCGGTTCTCGGGTGTCGGAATGATAGCATTATGTAACTCAATTCACAACAACCCCGATGCCGATGCCCGATACCGGAGGATAAGGGCCTGAACCGGTGGTCCCACTGTAAAGTGGAAAGGGTGGCGAGTGAAAAGGAGTATGTACCGTGCAGGCTGGTAGCATCGCCGCCGCGTCATTATGTACATCTGTCATGGCGAAGCAACAGAGAAGAGGCCACAGAGAAAAAAAAAGACTTGGAAAAAGCCCCAAAAAGATGCTTTCACTAGGAGTTGATTAAGTTTGGAATCGAGCGGTCATGGTTGAATACTAATGTGAACCCAAGCCCCCCCACCAATTCAAATGCCGGGCCCATCGCTCAGCTCAGTCTGAGTGGCGGTGTGCCACCGGCATCGCCACCCCGTGGATGAAGCTCTTTCGAATCTTTTGCCCCGTCTAGCGCAGCGTTTATTGAATCACCATCGGCAGAACACACACGGTCTCGAGGACCGTGAGCTATCGGTTAAATGATTTGAGTTGAGAAAGATGTTAAACCATCCACGTGCCTGTAGTATGGAGTGCCCTAATATGATGATGATGATCCGTTTGCACATATCAATCAAGTGAAGCGAAGGCGATCACTGTTCTGCGAGCTATGTGTCCGTTCACAAATTGAAAGCGAACGCTTTTCAGCATATTCGCATCTTTGTTGAATGAAAGGAGTTGTTTGTTGAAAGTAGGATTTACAGAATAGCGTTTCGTAGCGGAGCGATTGGCTTTGGTAAGCAGTTTAATGAGGCAAGTAAGAATTCGTGAATTTCGCGATCTGTTAGAGATTAAATATTTAAAAACAATAAATATACTAATGACTAGATGTTCTTAAAACTGAACATAACTGAACGTTATGACCATGATGCAGTTCCTGTGAAAGGTGTTGGTTGAAGTTACGGCTGTAGTTCGAGCATGGAAGAATCTTGGTGAGATAGACAAAGTGTCAAACTCCACTCTGTCATTATGCGAGTGCACGGCTATTGATATTCGGATGTGGCTTCGTTGATGTGTTTGGCACTACGGTTTGGAGGGTGATTCAAATACAACTTTCAATTGCTTCATTTTTGATCTTTTTGAGTAAAGTGAGGCAAGAGTGCGTATGCGGAATGAGGGTGCATTAGGAGAAATGTAAAGATTTTATAGTTCTAGCACTTTATATGGCATTTTAAGAGTTATTGGAAAAAGTATATCGCTTAATGGAAGTTACGATTCGATTAGTTAAACACACATCATACATGGTATGCAAACAGAACCATTAGTGCGAAAGTACGCGGAAGTGAATGTATAATGAATTTCTCAGAACTCTCTGTCTCAAAATAGTAATCACAATGGATAATCAACAACTAGAATTTAAAGTTATCATTATAACAAATATGAAAATATGTTTCACGCAAAACGTAAACATGCTACTGATCCAGCGGGACCAGTAGCTTTTAAAAGGTCTCGTATAAAAAACTATGCCAATTTCATAGTTTGTTTTAATAATTATTATTTATTTTGATTATGTTAAAATGACCGAAAATTGGTGTGTTCGAAAGATAAATTAATATCCCTAGCACAAATATGCAACCGTAAGTACCGTAGAAAGACCGATGCACACTCTTGCGGCATCGGTGCTAATAGTTTTTGCTGATTGCAAAATATATATTTTTACTAACGTTTATGAAAATTATAAAGTCTATTTGTAGCTTTGTCTCTGTAGAGATACAACAAGTTGAAAATTTAAGCGACTAGCCTTGCATCATTTTACGACACAATTCAAATAGGCACCAATGGTAAGTACCGTTTTATTCCATCCTTGTGAAATGAAGCCGTTTTAGGCATGCGGCTAACGAACAACCAATTAGTGTGAGCTCCCACCTTTTATGCTGGTTTTGCACAAGTAGTATCTAACCGTAATGAAACATACTTAATGAAAATGTTGCTCGGAGTGCTCGGTGAAAGCGGCCCGACGGTAAGCTTTTTTTTAAGCGAAGTAAAGCAGCACAGCGCAGCGTAATGGCTCACTTGACTGATGCAAAAGGAGGATGCGCTGAAGCTCGCGTAACACGCTGCAGTTATCACAGTATCCGCGAGCACGGGAAAGAGAACCACTTCTTGCGAACGTACCGTACCGTACAGCGCCGAGAGGCACACTCGAGGAAAATCTACGGAAAAATTTATCGTCCCCCGGGGATTGCTGCCTGACGTCCACCATCAACAGAGCCAGGCCGCCGGTTTGGCCGCTTGGTCCTATTCATTTGCATACGGCAGCTTATCAACATTCCGGAGACGCGACGAAGGACAGTTTAGTCGCTAAAGCGGGCACTAAGGCTGTCGCGTGAAGTGAATGAATGTGTGTGTGTGTGAGCGTCAGTCGGGATCCGCGCATTTAGCGTTCGGAGGGAATGAAAAACCTACAGGAACACACAGGGACATACATCTGGCTAGATCTCGAGGTAAAAAGAAGGAAACGAGTGATAGTAATAAATCTCCACGTTCTACGAGTGTTCTACTCCACACCATCTCGTCCCTGCGAGCGAGATGTGCAGCACGAGAAGCACGAGAAGCACGAGCAGCAGCAGCAGCAGCTTAGAACAGTGCTCGCGGCAAACTCCTCCACAAAGGGCCGCAGCAAGAATCATCGACATTAAAAAGCAGCACCAGCACCATTTTGCAGCGACCAAGCGGTACCAGCGGTCTGATGTGCCAGCGAAGGGGCACGTTCGTTTGTGTTTTTGAAGGACCATCGACCCGGTAACGTCGTACAAGTGCGGAGTCTGCAGCGTCTGGCGAGTGCGAGTGTGCCATCCGGAAAATGGTTTAAATATTTAATGATTATATTTAACACAGACACATACGGTTCCGGGATCACGGTCCTTGCGATGCACGTGGTAGGCTGCGGAGTGGGCTGCGGTGTGAACGATCCCGAGCGTAACAGAGCCGGGATGCCGCAGGGCTTGAGCCGCATCCAGGTTGCGCAATGTGGACAGCAGGACGCTCCGGTCGCCGTCTTTTGTTAGGCTGTAACGTCTCTTCTCGAAAGCCGACAGCTAAACGGTGGCCCAGATTAGGACCATCGTCCATGCTGGGCCACTCCAGTGCTCCGGGAATGGAGCCCAAGAACGGAAAAGAAAATATCTGGCGGGTGTGTCTTGTTTGTTTGTTTGTTTGTCGCGTTTTCAATTTCCACCCTAGCTCTGTAAGAATCGGTCCGACGATCCGACGAACAGTTGCCATTACAGTGAGTATACTGCGATGAAAACAAATGAAACTAACAAACATGAAGTGCGACCATCCGCCATTGTTGGCCGTGACAGCGTGGATCCAGGATGCACGTTCCAACTTTCGAATGTCGGTTTTCGATGGAAACGATGGTTGGTTACGATGGAAACGGAAGGACTACTACTGCTACCACTAAGAGTAGAGAAGACTTAATTGAACTGCGCTGAAAACGTATGCTGGATTAGGAGTTAAAAGAAAGTATTTTTACAGCTTGAGTAATTCTTCTACTAGGATCGCCATCCACCACTCTTGCTCGTTAGTGAGCGTGTAACGGTTTAGATACCGTCTTTCAGGTTCACTTTTCACTGGAGCCTTTAAACTTTTACTCCATTTCCTCTTCTCTGCAATTACTATGAAGCTGTTCCTGATATTGAGCGATTCTTAATTTTTTCTGTTACCGTTAATAGTAAAGATTGTTTTATTTTATGTTAGCAAAAAGCTCAATAAAATTTGGAAATTCACGGAATCACAAGTACGCTGTAGATTTGGGACATAATCTGAAACGTCCCAATATCTTCCCGTAGTCAGCGTAACAATCATGAAACATCTTCAGAGTTGTTGGTGTCGATTGCTAAGCCCCAGTCAGCCTGACAGAGGCCCCAGCTACGTCGTAAACATCTTAAGTATCGCCTCTTCATGAATTATCCATTTTGCAGTATCATCCAGGTTATTTGAAATTCGTACCTATTTGAATGTGTCAAAAATTGCTTGCGTAGTAGCATTCCAAAAGTAAAACAGGATCCAACAAATATCTATAGGCAGCAATGGGTTACTTCCACATCTTTATATACATCTCTATTCTTCAAAAGATGCTCTACATTTTTTTCCTTTTAAATGCCAGCATGAATTGTTTGCTGACGCTTGAATCAAGAGATTGTACTTGCTTTGTTGTCCTTTAAAGCTGTGTTTTCAGTGCCTAAGTGTTGTGTCTAAAGCACCATTTTAACCTTACTTTTAAGATGGCTTCATTATAATCAATCTGAACGAAAATTGATTGATGGTTAAAATTGATTGATGGGCTGCCTCTTACCAAGCAAAGTGAAAACTATTGTATTTCAATAAGATGAATTTAACGATCAATTAAAATAACATACAACATTACATCGATGATGTCGTTCTTAGTTCTTATTAGCGACATAAAGGCACAAACGCTGCTGATCATTTTTCGCACGAACATCATCCTTTCATAACGCTAATACCGAAAAAAGGTCAATGGTATCGGTTTCCACCGTTCCACCGAATGATAGCGTGGCGCATTGTCATATTCCTGGATTTTGCTTCGCCGGTCCGGTTGTATCTCCGCCCGAGCGAGAATATCAAGAAAAACTTCAAGAACCAAGTAAACACGTGCCACGTGGAGTTTCATGTTGTGCCACGCGATACACGCCAACAACGCCGTGTGGGTTGCAGTTGCACGAACAACCGTACCATGCGCTATGCGCTTGGGCCAAAGTGGCCACCAGTACGGCTAATGGGCGTCCAATGTTTTTTTTGTGGCCTCGCTCGCACTCGCCGCCAGTTGTTTCACGAATTCTTGGTACACCGTCGGTACGTGGTGGTAGCGAGCAGTTGTAGAATTTGAAGCGAATTGAAATTAAATAACATTAGCTAGATAGTATTGATTAACAACAACGGCAATAGCACACCGGGAGGATATGATGTGGATGCTTCTCTCGGGATGCTATTCTCGTCCGTCGTCGGTTGGTTGATTGCTGGATTGAAAGGAGCAAAGCAGGCGGCTCGAGACATCGAAGGAAGCAAGACCAGTGCGACGACCTCGGTCGTTTATCGCGATAAAAAAAAGAAACAAAACAACGCGAGTGGAATCCCACTCAGTCTGGTCTGGCCTGGCCCCAGCTAGCCAGGGAGGTCGCGTGGGAAACGAAAATGTTGTTCTTCCGTACCCCCTGGACCCCGTCGCCGCACCTCGCCCGTAATGAAGATATCCGTTTTACCGCGGACTACCACCCGGCCGCGTACCTTTTGGCCGAAAAAAGGGAGAAAACTCGCGCCCGCGGCGCGGTTGATTCTGCACCCACATACACACACGTACACATACAAAGACCGTGGGCTTAGATTACGTTTTCGTGATTGTTTCCCGGATAATTATCCCGGAGCTTGTTATTATTCTGGCGGCATCAAAAGACGCACCACCTTGGTTTGGGCGGGGGGGGGGGGGGGGGGGGGGTCGAAGGGCGACGCGTTGGGTTTGTAGAGTATTTCTTTAGGATAGAAGAACACTGTTCTCCGGTCCCCTCCTCTCCATGCACGAGACCATTAGACGTAGCGGACGAAAACGCTCGGTTTCGAGCGTCGTACTTGCAATCATCACTAGAACGCAAGACTCCATGTGTGTGAGTGTGTGAGCGTATCAGTTAGGATGGCATACCAGAGACAGGAAATCACAAGCAGGGACAGGGTGGCCGGCGACCGAGCTCGGGAGGGGTTTGTTTCGCCATTTTGCGATGCTGAATGGCGTGCCCGGAGTAGATTACCTTCTAAAGTGGCGGAAAAATTGTCGGCAATCGGAACGTGATCACGATGCCTCCCCCCCCCACCCATTTCCCAAAAACCCTTCGACTATGTGTGCCCCGTATGTGTGTCTTCGGAGCTCGGTGTATATGTGTGTCGGCATTTTTTATTTTCGCCGCCTACTCCTCATCTCTCACCGACAGTTCCGTAAACATTGCAACTCCTTTCGACTTCCGCAGACTGGTGGCGGAACGGCTTGCAGGGTGTGTGTGTGTGTGTGCAGCTCAATAACGATGCTCAATAATGTTATCATTTGAAGGCATGGTCCTGGAATGGCGTCCTTCGGTCGGGTTTTCTCGGCGGGCTACCGACCGGCAGCCTATACGTGCTTCATTCACACACTCATCGGCCGCCTGCACGGAAGAGGTTCCGGCAATTCTGGCGATTGCTTAACGGCGATCCGCCACCACCGTTTCCGGAAAGAGGTTATTGGCCAATCGACGATTGAACGCTTCGGTACGGAGGGGGAAACTGTCGTGGCACGAGCGGTGGCCGGACATTAGGCCGCGACAAACATGCCAAATACAATTTCACATAAAAATGATTTCCACCTCGACCGCTTTCGGTGTCCCGTTTTTGTTTTGTTGCAAACGCTTTGTTTTACGAGTTTTCTTTTTTACTTTTCTTCGTGTTTTTGGTTTTGGGTCAATCGAGTGCGCGTGCAGTGATAGAGAGCGATAGGGAGAAAAAGAGAGAGAGAGAAAGAGAGGGAGAAAGGGATCCTGGGGTGACGACTGCAATGCGGACGTTCCAAGCATTTTCCACTCATCCCATATCCTTCTCGTCAAAAACACGTAAGACGACTCGTAAGCGGCGCGTGTTAGCGTGACACTCGTTTCCATCATCCTCCTTTCCGACTGAAACAACAAACAAACCGAGCAACCGACCGGGACCGGGAGAACCCGCAAGAAGCCGGCCGAATTCCGCCGTCGAATGGCGGCCAGCACGAAACAATCAATTCCGGCACCCAGCAGGACACTCAGCCGCGAGTCGAGCCGTTTCACTCCCGGTAACGAGTGTTTTGCGTGCCTGTGTATGTGTGCCTAGATGTAGGCCTGGGTGGATGGTGGATGGAGGGCACCGGGGGCCCCGTGGGGCCCTCCACGGAAGAGCTCGCTGTTACGGGAAGCGGTCACGAACAATATTTTGTCTCGCCAGGTGCTTTTCCGCTTCGAGTAGTTTGGTTAATCTGTTTGCGTTCGGTTATTAAATCATCCTTCAGCCGGTGCTGCTACTACTGCTGCTGCCAGGACCCGGGCCCGGGTTTGGGTGTGGCTTGAGCCAGCTGCTGTGTTGCGTTTCGTACGGCGTTTGTCTGCGAAGACCCTAGGGACAGGACAGGACAGGACAGTGCAGCAGACCTTCGAGGTGAAACGCCGGGAAGGGAGAAATCAAAGAGAAAATAACAATAACCAGGAGCGAAGGTCTTTTGGATGGTCTGCTATCCGGACGCGCTTCCCAAACGATGGTAAATCATGCCAACCAGCGGCAGCTCTTCTGGCACGGATTTTTCGCGGCGGGAACACTTTGATTGATGAGCGGTGATTTGTGTGCCGTGTTCTCCTACCCCCCCTCCCCACCCCTCCCCGGGGGTTGTGTCAAGCCACGTGCCAAGCCAAGCCAACCAAGCACTTGGCTCGAACCGGAAGACGAAGCAGAAGAAGGAGATGGCAGATGCTTTTTGCCGGCGGGATTTTTGGTTCGATTCCGAACCCCTTTTCGAATCGAATGGTGAACTCACGGAGGACTCTATTCGACATTGTGGCGTACGTATGTTTTTTGGGCGCCCACTGGATTCAATTGATCCATTTTCGATGGTAAATCTCCGTCCATACCCCTCCCTCTTCACGACAGACGTGTCGTTGCGTCAATTGCGCTGATTGAAACAAATCACTGCCAAACGGCTTGGTGGTGCCGACGTGATGGCCGGATGGTGTGTTTGGTTCAATAAAGTTTCAATTTGCTGCTGCCCGATGAAAGGGCTAATAGGGAGCTTTCACGTGACAGGATTGGCAGCGGCGAGAGGCGAGAGCTGTCCGTTCGGTCAACTCGGTGACATCGTCACACCGGTGATGGTGACCGAAAGCCCAATACATGTGCCAATCATGTGCAGCTGCAGCACGGGTTTCTAATGCATCTCTAATGTAATGACAGCTTTCGGAAATGCTTCGGAGAATATTGAAAGGCGAAAGGACCTCCATGGGATTCGTAGAATGCATTAAATGCAGGGTAAATAGATGTTAGCAGCGGTGATCTATTGTTTAGAGTTTTCGGAATTATTACCTTCTATTGCCAAACCAAATAGCTCGTTTGATACGAAATGTAAACAAAAATACTAACAATACACTAATCACATGAAACATTCCCTAATATAAATGAGCTTCCCCGGAAAGCATGAATTTTTCAGTGACATGATGGTTCAATTCAATTATTTCAAACACACGGCTCGTCCATCCTTATATACGTTAAAAAAATTCAATTATTTTCTATTGGGGACTGTGATGAATTATGTTTCAACCCATAGGATGGATTCTGACTAAGCAAATCTGATATCAACTGCTTCGGGCATTGGTTGGTCGGATCGGTTTACGGTATGTCAACTGGCGCAAAATTCTGAAAAACCTTTGAATGAATTCTAAAAACTACTACCGGAGTATTATCGCCTCCAATAATGGGGTTTGTTTGTCGTTCGCCCTACCTGAGCATTTGCAAAATGTTAACCAATTAAACAACTGCCCTATCAGGTGCGATGTTGTAGTTCTGTATTACGTTGTGTGAGCTGTTATAATCATTGTATATTTTAGTTGAACTAGTCCAACATGAATCATTACTGAACACTCGTTTAGCTGAAAGTGTTTGGTTTTAGCTTATGACGACACCGCAATGACTGTGCCACCCACATGCCTTTACGTAAAGTGCGTCTATAGCGTTTATCTTTGTTTACAGATCAACGCATGGAATTTTAAAGAATGATTTTTGCGATTCATTTTCGAAGAGCAAAGCGGCTTTATGGAATATGAAAGAAATTTTTTGTCCAGCAAAAAGGATTTTTAAGGGGTTGCAAATATTTGATGTTCCCAACCAACAATGCAATTTTTCTCGAATTGTGTCACCGTGCTTTCATGCTCTTCATGGATGGGAATATACGCGAGTTTGCCTTTGAAGCAATGTAATAGAAATTAAGATTCACAAAAAACATATTTTTCGTTTTATCGTTTCCATCAAGCGTGAATGCTAATGCTTCAGATTCAGTTTAAAATTTTTGATGTGGGGTTAGATTTACAGCTTATGATTGTGCCAGTAAAATGATTTTCATTGTTGTCGGTACTAGCATACTACTAGGTACTAGCAATATGTGCATTATGACTTTATCCTTTGGTTCAAAGCCTTTGGATCAAATCCTTTGGTAGATTTCAAAATTGGGCAAAGAGATTGTCGAAATGGATGATGCCTTGGTTTCCAAATAACAGCCTCTGTCAGCTGAAGCATGTAGATAGCGGATGTCAACAACTAAAATGTTCGATGCATTTCACAACTCGGCTATTTTGAAAGCCAAAATGCAAGCCAGCCCACTGATATCGTGTATGATGTGTACGGTGACTATCAATTAAAAATACTTTAGTTGGGTGTCGTCGATTCCATTCCATTTTAAATTTTAAACACGCGTTGAACTTTCTGCAATGTTTCATGTCGCATAATACTTTTAATTGGTTGTTTTTGTATAATCAAACACTAAATTAAGATCTTTACTCTCAAGGTATGCGCCGTCTGAAGTTAATAATTGACCGAAAATGGTCAGGATTGGTCAACAAAACTAGAAATTGAATTGAACTGAGACACTTAGCGTTACGCAGCTCTCAAGCATTCCAAAATTTCCTTTAAGGTAAGAAACTACAATAAAAAAAAAATGGGTGAAAATCGATTGTTTGAGTTTTTCGCCAATCAGCAACATACTTTTCATGAAAAACGGATAATGAACCTACCAGTAAAAAGGCAGCAACAAAATTCTACATTTATTCAACAAAAGGTTTTTAAATTTGCAATCCCAATCAACCCAATATCTCTTTCGGAATACACTTCGGTTAAATTTACAATATCATGTGTGTACCTCCTCTTGTTCTCAATCATTTAAAAACAAATCCCCAAACATAACATGGAGCATGCCGATGCGATGCAGCTGCTGGTTTAATAATAAATTTGCCAAGAATAGCCAAGCGTTATAATAATGCGCTCTGCTCGTGACGTTACGCAGCTGCCGAAGATGACCCGCAAATGATCCAATCGGTAAAAAAGCGGCACACGGCATTCTCTGCTGTGCTCTGTGGTTGGCATTGATTGGCTACACAAAATGGTGCCTTCAGTGGCATGCCAAAGCCACTGCTATTTATGACCATCGGCAGGCGACACCAATGGGGACAGTGTTCGTGTCACCGAGCAGCCACCGAGCCCGTCACCGACCTCTCCTAACGCTGCTGACCTCGGTCATCAGCCTACAGCCTAGGGTCACGCCACTACCGAGGGCCACCGAAAGCTCTGTCAAGGCCGGAAATGGAGCTTGAATTTGAATAAATTTCCACATTCGACTCCGCCTGGTGGTTGAGTGGTTTTCGGCAACTTTCGCAAGGTAGCACTGTGTCACACCCTCGAGGCCGGGGACCTGTACTGGTCTCTGTGGTCTGGTTGCATGCAGCACGCTCTCTACTCTTTACCCATTACCTGCGCTACGGCTTACGCGGGGGTCTGCGGGCTTAGCGGATTCGTGCAGTTCCGCTTTACGAGGCCATCGGATTCGTGCCGATCGGTTCGAGCACGTTAACACTTGACATCGATGTGCAAAAACATATTGCCATTTCCGCGTTTGCTGGAAATCGGTGATTGGCTTTGTGCCGTTTCGGAATAGCAAATTTCCGGAAGCACCCATCAATGCGCCGAGATTTGGAAATCTGCGTTCGACGCCTACGAACAGCAGTAGCCTCGCTTTTTCTCTCTTCCCGGACGCGTAAGTGCTAGCTCATTAAATATGCAGCTACATTGCGGCCTCTCGAACCCATATCCAGTGGTTGGTTCTTTCGGAGTCGAACAAAACAAACACCAAACACGACAATGTATGAAAAGAAACAACGATAAACTGTGACCGTAATTGCTTTCTATTGCACCATATTGTATGCTCCCGATTCCGAGTATGTAAAAGGCTCTCTCGATTAACTGGTATTTCGCATATCGCACCAGAACGGGGAAAGCAGATGCTTGAACCTTCACTTGTTGCCCGTAGTGGCCGTTTGGGTTGCTGGCTGCAACTAAAAATGTGTGCAATTAAATATTCACACCTCATCGGAACATGCCACTCCCCGGGAGCAATGTAATGGCGTTTACACGGTCGCTGGCGAACACGCTCATAAAATCTAAATAGCGATTAATTGCGAACAGGGTTACGGGTACGGGATAACTACTCTCCGTTCCTTTTATCCGGGTGTGTCGCGTCGCGCTGAACACTAACGAGCATCGTATTGGAAGAAGGTGCCTTTTCCAGTGCCAGAGCCAGAACCGAGTTGACGCGAAGTTGAGATTTGCGGCTGCACGGTGTGCAGTTCCCCGGATCGATCGATCGATCGATCGAATCGCGCACTTGCTTTCAATAGCACAGCAGGCATCAATCATGGCCACAAGAAGACGGCCACGGTACCGGCATTAGTTTCCGAAGTTAGTTTCAACTAGCTCGGTTCGGAACAAGCGTATTGCTTATGCATACGAAAGACCCGCCTGGATGTCAATTAGGTCGCGCTCGGCTATGTCCCATCATTTTCACTTTGACAGATGTGGTGAGCCTGGTGGTCTGGAGGGAACGGCAGGTCTTCATCCTTCGTGAATTGCCTGGTACACGCGCGCGCGCGCGCAAAAGACCGACCAGGGACAGGGATCGAGGGCCAGCGACAACCCGTAACATTCGGCCAACTGGCAGGAGCAACTTTTTCAATTTAACTTCCAAACGATTCCTCGTCATCTTTCGCCCTGCCGTTCGTGGATCGTGGGTTGGCTAGACCGGTGGACGGGACGGGTCCGTCTGTCGCGTTCGATTCGTTTCGCCGTCGTGTTTTTTGCGATGGAGAGGAGCGGAGCGGGGGAAGGCAATATCGGTGAATTCAATAATCATCTCCTTAAAATCACGCATGACGAAGGACGGATTGTGGATTCGACATTCGACGTTCGTCACCGTCGGTTCGATTCGATCCGTTCCGAGCAGTGCGACGTACAGCAGCGTCGCATATGACAGGCAGCACAGTACGTGTGTGTGTGTGACGGTTGTTGGTACGTGTTTGCGGGCAAATGAGCTTTTATCTAATTTCCTGCAAAGCAGTTTTCAGCCCTCTGCTCTCTGTGCCGGCTCGGAGCAGGGAATGGTCGTGTAATCGCGGGATCCGCGGGATATGCTAGACCTCGAACCATCGGAGCATCGGACCGAACCGTTCCAATGTGGTCGGACCGATGTGGTCCGATACGATCCGTGCCTCCCAGTCTTCCCAGCGTCGATAACGAGCTGGCGTTGCGATGCTTCGGTTCTAATCAATCAAAATCAATCAGTCAGCGAATCATAACTCCGGCCACATTACATCGACATCGGCACAAATATAGGCATCCATCCAGCAGGACGCGGGTCTTGCCACGCCGGAAACGCATTAACCTCCTCCCTCGTCCCAGGAACGGTAGATTGTGATGACTGAAATTGGTTGGTTGAAATTCTCCGTAGGAGGATTATTTGCGTTCACTGTTTCATTGCGCGACGTCGACGACGACGGGGTTCGCTGGTTATGTTCGCTTCGCCGAATCGGAACCCAAAAAGGATCGAAGGATCGAAGGGTGAAGATGGATTCTGTAGAATGTTTTAACGGGTGCAAAAGTTTTAGTGCGTCAAGGGAAGAAGCGAGAGTGTGAAGAAGCTTCGCATGCAGAGGTATCGTCGAGATGCGTAGGTATGTGTGGTCTCGTTGCTGATGACGCAACTCCTATTTGCAACCTTCGTTGATTTCACATTATCGGCATGATTTCAGCACGATCAACGGGTTCTAATACGTCAAATCAATTAGCGAAAAAGTCAGAATTTTGCAGAGTTTTCTGTGGAAGTCGTTGCTAAGGTTATGGATATGCACACTTGGTCGTCACTCGCGTCGACCTACAATCGATGCAGTGACGTTGCTCGAGTCGCATCCAAGCAAGCAAGCATCGCCTTGTGGAAATTCTTGGAAAGTAATAACCTTGTCGGTACCCAAAAGGTGGTTCGGGTGGTTCTATGGTATGAATGATTAAAATAAATTAAAAGAAATCTTGGGCTGCAGTCGCTGCCCATAAAGCACCTCGAAGCTAACGGGTGTCTCAAGGAACACAATTAAGTGAAATATTCCTCAACCCCAACGAAGGATCATCACCACCACCGTGAACAACTGGAGAGAACGCGAGAAGATGATGATACGGTGCTCCGGTGAACAAACCGGCTGCAGAGATTCGCTCCGATGGCCCCGTGGCCCCGTTTTCAGCGAATAATATTTTGATTACATTTTCGTGTTCCCCCCCCCCGGCCCCTCTGCCGGTCTGTCCTCGAGAGTCGAGTGTCTTATCGTCGTTCCAGTTCAAGACGGTTACGGGACCACGGACCGTACCACTGGCCTCGTGGTGGCACTGCGCAGAGTGCATCGCCGGGGTGGTCGACGCTCGAGCCAACCGCATTCGCCACGGTCAGAAGCTGCATTGGTAAGATTGGAATAAATATGCAGACAAACTCGCCAACCAGCCAGCCAGACCAATCCAATTATAATGGAACTCTGCAGCTCGCCAAACGCGGATCAACCGGGGCAGCTCCCCTTAGAAGAAGCAACCACAACGCAATTAGAATAAATCGAAAGCCTGACCGTTTTTTTGGGGGGGAAGGGGGGAGGGGGGGGGGGTATTTGCATTTTTGTGCAGGCATCGGCTCGGTTTCACTTTATTCGTGACCTCCCCTCAGAAAAAACAAAGAACCAACTCTCAACACTGTTCGAGATCCTGTATCCTAGATACAGTTTCATGGCCTCTGCGATGAGTGGATCTGTGAGCTGAGTAGCAAGACCAATCCCGTTCTGGTTTCAGCGTTCAGAATAGGGAGCGACGGAGAGGTGCCGGTCATTTGCACCGGATGGAATACGTGAGCGAAAGAACAATGTGTCCACCCACGCCGGCAAATCCCGGTTAGTGGCGCCTCATAGGCCAGCTCATCGGCTCATCGGTAACCAGATGTCTTGCTTGGTGAAGAAAACCCCCTTGGCAGGAAAAAAAAAGAAGTCAAAACCGAAACATAACTTTCACCAGTTTATGACACGCTGGACATGCGGCCCACAGTACCGTCAGGCGTCAGGCGTGGGGCCCTTTACGAGCCTCGTACATGGTCCTCGCTGATCGTAAAGGTGGTCCAAAAGGCAGCACCGACAGGACAGCGGCAAGGACGCACCAAGAAACGCGGATCGAATCACTGAGCATCGTCGTCGTCGTCGTCGTCCTTTTCGTCGCTGTCGCTGTTAAGCAAATGCCCAGCTTCTGCCTTCCGGATGGTGTGCCCTCCGCGAGGATGTGTGCGGATGCGAATTTGACGACAAACAGGACAGTACCACCATCCACACCCCACCTGTTCTCCTTCCCTACCTGGTACATCGAACTGTTTTCTTTTGCTTCATTTTTCATGTGAGTTCCTTTGGGTGGCTGCTGTGGTGGTCCTCCCAGTTCGGTTTGAAGTCAATATCGGTTACGGTCGAGATTCGTTCACTCTACTCCACACCTCCACAGCACCCCTCACTTACCCCTTCCCCTTCGATTTCCGGGGGGTTTTGTTGTTCTTCTCGTGTGTTCGACTCCGAAGTTCGAAGTCAAGAACCGTTCTCGGCCCAAACAAAATGTTCTACCAAAGCCGCCCGGGAGAAGGCGCTACGGCCGACACCGAACCGCCCCGAAACCGGGAGGACCGCGTGGTTCCGTCCCGTACCTGCCCCCGAAAAAGCATCCCCCCCCCCCGCCAAGTGAATGAATAAAAAACCAGGCACTGTAAATTGCCCTCATCCAAAATTCATGCGGTTTCGCTCTCGGTCCACGGTCCAGTCATAGTAGTCTGTCAGTGTGCAGTGGAGGTCTGTTCGCCTCGGTTCGCAACCATGTGCGAGGGCTCGCTGGGCTCGGACTTGGCTTTGAAATTGGCAGACGCGAGGAGGAGGAGGAGGCGAAGGAGCTGGTGGACGAAGAGAAAGTGGAGGGTTCAGTGGGTTCAGCCCTGTGACCCCTTCCCATTTCCTGGTGGTCTTGCAAGCCGGGAGAAAGGCTTTTGGCTGCTTAACCGTGATGCCTTTCCCGTAAAACCTTACCCTCCCTACCGCCAGGATGTTGTTTGTGGCAACACCACCCCCTCACCCACCCTACACAACCACCCACTCATCCAGGTAGAACGGTCCACCGGGGCTCTGCGACGGGAGCGACGGGAGCCACGGGAAGCAACGGGGAGGGACAATTTTGAAATCAAATTGTATCTCTTCGGTGTAGCTCCGGTTCCGATGCGCAGCACCCTTCGCTTTGGTGCTGATGCCGCTGATCTAGGGACGCTCGAGTGGTTCGCATCCGCCCCAGCGCTGATCGTTGTTGCTGTGCTTTCGTGCTGCCCATCGGACGGTATCATAGGCAGTAGCGTACGGAGCGAGTGTACGGAGCCCGTGGCTTCAGCTCGTGATCCGTGGAAAATAACGAGCAATGTACATGGTTGTTACGTGAAGTTCATGCAGCACTACCACAACGATTCCCTTGTGCTGCTTCCTTTAGTTGGCTGGATGGCTCGCTGGAACGGTGGATGATGGTGAAGTGTATTGTGTTGAATTTTGTCTTACAATCCCCATTCAAATGGGAGCTTTGTGTTGGGATATAATTTACGATTTAAAAAGGTGCAATATTGCACGAAAGCTCCGGTGCCGTTGCCATCGCCCTCGTGGTGATTGCTCCGGTGATTGCTCTACGAAGAACGGGGAAATGTCTGCAACGGACAGGTTGTGCTGTTTAAGCTGTTTTAATGCAGAACACGGCACGGTCCAGGGGGTGTAGAAGTAGTAGTAGTAATGCTATCTCGAACATAATGCTATCATTGAAATGGCTCCCGGTGTGGGGGGGGAGGTTTATTAATTATGTTTGTTTCGGTTTTGCAAAACTAGTTAGTTGACGCAGTTAGTTGACGTGGTACGTTTCTCATTTTTGGGATGTTTTTCTGTTCATAAAGGTGGGGCTAGCGTTTACAAATGGCATGTTGTAAAGAGAGTTTCCGTACAGTTGTTCTTGATGATAGTGGTTCTAACACAAAAGAGCAAATAGTTATATGTTGTTTATTATGAAAACATTTGTTTTGCTAATTTATGCTAACCAAACTCTAGCGGTACGTACGTATCGGAAGGACGGCGCTTGTGGTTGTATGCTAACAACTAATGCGAATAGAAAAATAAATATCTGCTATACAGACAAATAGATTGCTACTTTTGAAAGATTGTTGTTCAGATAAATGAGCAGCTGTTTGAGCTGGATTGGATTGGATTGGATAAATCAGAGCTGCTACCCTGTTATGAAAGTATTCAAATATCGGTCACTGATTGAAGCTTTTCATAAAATGAGCCATTTTTTACAAATAGAATTTGTGATTTACTGAAAGATATTATTGTTTTGATTAGGAGCCGTTAAATAGTTGAAAAGGAGTAGTACAACTCGACAACTGGTACGCCATATTGATCCGTCTGTATCGATTTTCTGTAGCTAGCAATTTACAACTGATCATCCTTTTTCTTTATCCCCATCACGAGCAAACGGCGTCAATAAATAGTTTCCGTTTCAAATAGTTCGATGCACACTTGACAGTATTTTGTCGTCATGACGACTCCATGAATATTTCGGACGTTCTGCGTTGCAACTGCTCCAGCGTTCTGCGTTGCAACGGTTCCAGTCAACAGTCAATCCATTTTCATTTTGCTGGACGACTCTTTCGAAAATCAAATTGGTCAACTCGAGAAGACCTTCTCGAGAGGTTATCAGCGTTTCAGTGGACGATATTTTATAGATTTGAAGTTCAAAGTTCAATATAAACACTTTCAGTTTACTTGTCCTTTTCACAGTAATTCGTTATACGTTTTGCTCTCAAAACATAAAAGTATATTTATTATTAAGGGGCATTGCAATGTGGAACGGTTTCTCCGCTTTGGCAACGGAGCAAAGCGCATGTCTGGATTTGATCATGCGATTAAAAGCGTCATTTATTTAGCTTTACCTTTCTTACATCTTACCTTCAGACCGACTACTTTCCCTCACCAACTCTACAAATCCAAAGACTTTTTTGAAATACTACAATAATTTTGCTACACCCGGGGATAGTAAATGAAAAGAAAAATCATTTTACGGTGCAGCATTGATGGAAAACGCCATTTTTAAACGCCAGCAAAACACAATTTTCACGTTGCCCCCCCTCCACCGGACCCACCGGCGGACCACCGGTGTGCTCAGGTGGCGGCGAGCGTTGAAAAGTGTTTGACGAGGAACGATAAAAACGGAGCGAAATTTCTTCATCAGCAGCACGCCAGCAGCAGCAGCAGTAGCGTCGTCCTGCAACATCGCCGTCCGAAACCGCCGTACAAGAACGATTTAAGCAAACCAACCGGGCAAGACTGCAACCGGCCACAAGCGGAACGATCACACGAACGTCCACAATCACGGCGCTCGCCACGTTGGCCACGAATGAGCGAATGGGCCCCGGGTCTGGTCCGGGGCCACTGGAGACCACATACGGACAGTTGGCTCCCTCCCTGTCTGCCTTGTAATAAAGTGAAATTTATGACTCGTGGGCCCAGAGTGGGTCCTGCTCCCGTTCTGCAGCGCTAGGAGCAGCAAAAGGGAGGTGGTAACGCTAGTAACACCACCGGGCATCACCGGGCACCACCGGGGGTGATTTATCGACCTGGTTGGCCACACTGTGGAGGGAGGTGCCTTGGAGGTGCGAATGCGTGTGGCTATCATCTAGCGATACTCAGGTATCAGGCGAATAAATCGAAAATCGGACCGAATGCGCCGGACCCCTCGGAGTGGCCACACTCTGGTACTTGGTTCAGATGTTGCTCTGGATCTACGTTTTCTTACGCAACATACGAGCACCGGCCTTACTCCATCCTTCTTCTAGCGACTGATGCTAATAGCGATGGAAGGCGTTAGTTGGAATATATCCGGTGTTAATGGTTTCTCTGTTCGGTGTGTGCGAGATGAGATGGGATGATTCGTGGAAGGTGAAAGGGGGAGGAGGACGGGGGGAGGAGCAGAGCTTTCTTGACAGATCGCCCCATGATGTGCATGTCGGATACATTTATATAACGACTGTACGACGTGCGTTCCTACTGGATGCTCGGTTCTCGGAAGAACCATTCTTCCGTTACGTTCTTCGTAATCGGTTCTTGTTTTCTGATGCAAAAATGAGTGGCTTCGATTCTTGGAGGCCATCTCGGAACCGACCAGGGCTACCATCGTGCGTTGTGTCAGAAGCAGGTTTCCAGGGGTTTTGCATCCTCGAGTTAATGCAATAATTTAAAATCGTTTCCATCTCCATGCAAAGTGACTCGGCAAGCTGCCCTATGCCCTCTTGAGCATATATGCTGGCCGTGACTTCCGAGTGCATCGGGAGCGTTTGTTGTTTTTCCATCTTCGACGACGTAGTGTATGTGTGTGTGCAATGAGAGAGAGAGGACTGTTGAGAGCAAGCTAGCACTGATTAGGTTTATTGTTCAATCCGTTCTTCGAATTTTAATTTTACGGCCATCTCTGGCAGCTTATATCTGCTACTGCTATAGGTATCGACTATCAACATGAACGAGATGGTAAGCTGTTGTTGTCAGTGAGAAGAAACGGAAGTTAGTGATGAGCAATACTTTTCCGGTCATTGCTGCCAATCGAACAGGATAAATGAGTGCAGTGTTCAATTGGGTTTCTGGAAACGAAATCAACAAATCCTGTTATGCATCCTTTTGTTGAGTAATCGTTTGTAGAAAACCAAGATAGCATTCCACTTTCCTGTTTTCAATCTCTAATGCTTCTTCTTGTGAGTTTCATGGCATCGTAACAATACGATCGTTATGGTGCTCGTGTAAGCTTCGCAATTATTGTGTAAACTTTGATAAAGTATATGTACAATTTCCGCATCGTAGCATGCACCATTCCGAATGTTCCGGATATTCCGAATGTAGCATACAGGGTCGGTAAACCAATGCGACGCGAAACGCGGTGTGCCAGCCACCATTGCGCCATACGCAAACAGGCGACCCTGTTGTTCGCATAAATTGCAGTGCAACAACCACAACGAGCAGCGCACAACCCGGCGATAACAGCCGCACCGCGTGTGGGAGTTTTTGTACTTTTTTTTTCTACCAACAACAGGCGTTCACAGAAAGCTAATGTAACGTTGTTGCTAACGTTGTTTTCTTAACGACAACTGAGCGAAGGTGGCGTAGCGTGAGCTTGGCTGAGAAAACATCTTTGAGATTGGTGTTGTTGCCGACTATAGTTTCGCGGAACAGGGCCGAGATGTGTGTGTGTGTTCGCCCAGGACCACCATCAGGCCTCGCTACACTGGCGCATACTGGCACACCTGACGATGATGGCGTGTAAAGCGGTTACACTACGCTCGCTGGCTGGTTGCCTGGCTGGCTAGTGGTTACCGTTGCAGCTTGCAATTTAATTTTCATGTAATCGACAATCATGTTGCCGTTCGAGGAGCATACTTTCTCGTGCACGAGTGCTCTCTTTCTCTCTCTCGTCCTCTCCTTCTCATATGATTACCTTTTTTGCGCAACGAACACTATAATATGGCGTTGGCCTGGCAATGCGGCCATTCGAAAAGTTTCATTGCAATATCGGAGCCTGCTAAGAGTGCCCGGAGCTGGTTTCCTAGCTCTAGTTCAAGGGCTAGTTTGTTAAGGGGCCGACAGTGCTCGCTTGTTTATACTACTGATTGGAAAGGTTGCACACTAGCCTCGCGCCGTCCTCCTGTTTACAGCATCTGATCGGCGAGGAAAGTAGTCTGCCTGGTGACGACCCAGATCATGCTACATCCCGATTATGCACACAGAGAGAAAGAGAGAGAGAGAGAGAGAGAGAGAGAGAGAGAAAGAAAAAGAGACATGTAGAAAGCGAACCGGGAACCAGAAAGGGAGGTGATATGTTGCGAGGTAGATATTTTTATCTGACCTGGATTTCTCGCCACAGTTGCTCTCAAGCCATGTTGTGATCTATTATTTGCCGTTTTCGGGCCAGGGGTATGGCCTGGGGGAGTGGGATCTGGAGGTTCGGGAGGCCAAAAGTGTTCGAGACCGAGTCCGAGTCCGACGATAATTGCAACTCTCGGGACAACAGGGATGAATAATTGAGTAAGGAACCTGAGAACCGAGTATTCACGTGGCGGTGACGCGGCGCTGTGGACCGTGACTCTTGATCCATCATGAGCGCAGCGCTTTTCCAATGATGTGTTTCCGTGTTTTGGTGTGTGTGTGTGTGTGTGTGTTTCTTATTGCGGCGCCAGTGTCCTGTGCCTATGCCACCGATTGGAGAGGCCAATCAAGTTAATAGCTGTGGCTCTTGGCTAGGTCAAAATGTTGGGTATGCCTGCGGTGCCAGTGCGGGAACGTTGTATTCGAATATGTTTGGCTCGTTTTCACGGTGGCGCCATTGGTGCTGCATAGTTAATGAGGGCCACGGACCTCCGGTTCCATCGGGTAAATTGAGTGGACAATTTGTTTCGAAAATTTCTTCACCCAACACATCTCCCCCACCTCTGGGGAGGGGAAAAGGATTTGTGGCTCTATTATTGAGTGATTGAAATAATTTAACTTCCGCTCCCTCAAGCAGCCTCAACCATCCCCCTCCCCCGCCTCCCTGGAAGGACACAAATATTGACCGGTACATCTTCGGCGCGAAGTCGAAAGCTGAGGTGAAAGCTGAAGTTGAGAAGATTTTCCTACTCACCGCGCCCTGCTCTGTCAAGCTTTTTCCCTCTTTCGCATTCCCTGGCAGTGTAACGGTTCTTGAGGTGTCCTCTCCCGAATGGTGATGGTCGGGAGTCGAAAAGTTAAAAATAAGTTGTCCTCTCCCACACCCCCCAAGCAGTATGGCTCCTGTCGTTGCGCCAGCGTTTACGAGGAGCAACTTTCTGTTCAGTGGAAAGAATTCAGCTGAAAAGTTTTCGTTTTCCTCGGTTTCGGTGGTGGTGTTGTGACATACTTGGTGGTTTGTTTCGTACTGAAAGGATACACTCTGGCTCTTGCCATTGGGAGCTACTAGTGTAGAGACAGAAAAGTTCTGTCACCCCGCGGACCACTAACTTTGGTCCGTTTGTTGTTCTTCCCTCGTTGGTGTTTGTTGATTTTAATTCTTTCGGGAAGCATTGCTTGGCTGTTTTTGTTGTTTTGCGGACGTACGGCCGAGGTCGTGGACATGAGGTTGCACTCCACAGGATGCGGATGCCGTGTGCATTCGGCTATGCGAAACATTACATTGGCTTGGCACTTTTAATGGTGGATAGGCAAATTTGGTTGTAATATGTATACAAATGCATTTAACTACAAGAGTAGTACTGAATGTTGATTCAGATAAGCCGTAGACATTTCACTTTGGACACAAACATTATAAATATTCGATATCCGAGGGGGTAGTTAAATTACGAAGCAGTTCGAAGTAGCTAAATCAATTTATATATTTTTTTGATTCCGTAAATGGGTGTACGGATTAAAAGGAAAGGAAGTTGTTCGGATCTCGGACTCTTGAACCCTAACCATAGAATCATTTCGAGCATATGTTTGCGAGAAGGTTTTCGCAGTACCTTAAACTAACCTGTTCGAAATCCAATGGATGTTTGCTGATGTATAAGTATTCATACATGCAGATGGTTTGTCTACATCCATTATACTTGAAATTCTAACACCATTGCCTGAGGAAGTGTCCCTGGAATTGTAGTTCGTTTTTCCCGATAACCCTGGAAATTCTTGATATGAAAAGTCCATTGCAGCTGTGGACAGTAGAGCAAAGATACCATCAGAAAGAGAATAAAGAGCTTAAAAACATAAATAACAAAGAGTCTATATCCTTCCCGTTATTAAGGCTTACACAAATTCAATGAAGTTATGGTCAGGCTTAGCAAGCTCGAAGAACACTGCAGTCGAAAGGTACTCCAGTGGTACCGGGACAATTGGGTGGAATACTCTGAACAAGATTTAAACACTTTCAATTGTCTCCACTTACGCCAGGCCGACAATCATGGGAAATTAAAGAAAAGTGTTATTCAGGATGCTATAGATATGAAATGATTTTAAAGTAAAATGCCTGATAAGGCGGGTCTATGGAGTATTGAAATGGTGTAGGAGTATATCCGAAGATAGCTATGAAAATTCTTTAAAGGGAACACCTCATTCACTGCATAGCTGGATGTTTGTTCAATAACTTATTTGAAATGGACAATAAATTAACTTGATTTAGCTAACTAAACGATATTCGAATTCTTATCAAATATGAATAAACAGCATGTCTTACGTTTCCGAATGCCAAGTTTATCAGATGCACCAAACTTTATCACTTATGTAACAGCGATTTCGAAACTATGCGTTGGCGAGTCATGTTGATATCGTTTAGTGAGCGAATGGATTTGATCGAGGGATTATTCAATTTGCGGTTACCAGTAGGTTATTACGAAGGCGGGGTTTCCATTTGCGCCGCGCTCCAGGGTACATGAATGATGGACCGGAACCGCCAGACCGAGGAATATGTGAAGAGACATTTCTCGCATTTCAATTCAATTACAACTCGGACGCTTCCAGACGGATCGAAGACCCTGCTCTAGCGCTCTGTCCACCATCATGGGATGATTTAAATCGATATCTCGGACATCTCGAACGGCGGTTCACGAGTCTGGTCAATTGAATAAAGTTGTTTTCGCATTGAACTTTAAATTAGATCACGTTGGTCAGAGAAAGTTTTGATGAATTATTGTGGTACCGTGTCTTGTAAACATAAACTTAACTTGAAAAACTGTTTTGATAAAGCATATTTGTATGGCTGGATGGTTCATTTGTAAAGTGTATTTTTTTAGGTTGAAATGAAGCAGTTTATTGATATATTCAGATCAGAATTAGATTACCAACCCACGGCATGCTTTTATCCTCGGGGACTCTGGGAATTGAGAGCATCCGCAGTAATCATAATGCGTCAATAGAGTGAAGATGCCGAGGGGCATTATTTTTATGCTTGCCAGATTACATTGGCGATACGTATTGGGGAGATATTTTATTTATCAATATCATTGTTTGTGATCACGTTTCGCCTGTTGGCCACTCAGTCGGCATGTCTGCAATGCGCTGGACCCAGGCATGAAACGATAATAAAATGTCTGCGCATTTTGTGAATAAAACAAAGTGTCCATGTCAAGCGATTGAGCATAATCATTGACCGAGTGCTTCTGTTCGTTGCCGGTAATTTATCCGTTGGCGCAACGCTTAATGCCGGGACACGCACACACACACTACTACTACCTTGACAATAAAGTGTGAATTAAAACTTTAAATCGACACAAGAACAGCGACGCTTAGCCGACTGTGACGAGAAGAAGTCAACCGAACGAAAAGTAATTAAGCAATTAATAAATTATGGTAATTATTCCTTTCACTTCCGGCTCGGACGCTATCGCAGTCGCCACGTATCCGCCGACCGTTCTGGCCATCGCCTGGCAACTCCGTTAACTTGCGCCACAGTTATCACGACCACCACGGGATATGGGGCTGTAGTTCATGGGCCAACTTTTGCTGTGCCTGTTAGGAAAGGGAGGAAATTAAAAGCACTCAGCAATAATTACGACAATCGATCTTTAAGTTCCTTCCTTCTCCTTTGGCGAAGGCATTCTGGAAACCGTTCCGTTTAAGAATAACGGCGATTGTTGTGTTTGATAAATTTTAATAATGGTCACATCACTCAAAACCGCTTTCATTGCAGAGATTTGAGGAAATCCTTTTTTCACATCTATTACTAACTGCTTATTTTTACACATCTACTACGTATTTAACTATCTACAGTGCTTCCATAAATGCATGGTGCACGTTGCTTCCTGGAAGATACGTTGTGGTTATCAATGTTTCAATTAAACATTGTTTTCTAAAGGCTCGTTATCAGCTTCTAATCTTCTTCTATATGTATAAAAATGAATGTGTCTGTCCGGATGTCCGGTATAGACTCCGAAACTACTGGACCGATTGACTCCAAATTTGGTATGTGGGGGTTTTTGGGGCCGGTGAGTGCTATAGGCATGGTTAGAAACCCTCCGCTACCTTCCTTCATGCCCTTCTCTAACACATGATTGTTAAAAACATTCATTACTCCACAAGTTATGAACCGAATACCATTAAAACTTGCACAATTGTTGATGGTTATCTGAGAAACTATGGGACAAAATTTGGTTCATATCGGACGAGGAGAGGGGGGGGCCTCCATACAACCCCAATCCTTAAAATACGTCTTAGGGCAATATGGGTATCGTTTCCAAGGTTTTGATGGTCTCTAAATAGGTTGGTTTTATTTAATACCCTTTTACTTGCTTCTTTCACCTATCCACCACCACCACCCTCCATTCCGTACATCTTGCAGAGTAGAGTGATGGGTGGGAAAATTATATAGTTGCGAATAAAACCAATAGAAGAACGAGAGAGAGAGAGAGAGAGAGAGAGAGAGAGAGAGAAAGAGAGAGAGCGAGAACGCCTGCGGTGGAATGATAACAATGTGATCGGCAACGCTGCAGAAATCGTTACCATTTTTTATTGGTGTGTCTACTGTTGGTTTAAATTTTCTTAACAATTTCTTTAGTTCAATCAAGTCATTAGTTAATGAAGAAGTTGCTTTAAGTTTTACAAGTCAATTTACATGAAACAATTATAAAAACTAATTCAGTTGTGAAGTATTTGAATTGATCAAAAATTATATTAATTTTTGATTATTGATTTACGTGCCACTTTTCAATGACGATTTTCAACGTATCGGGTTAAGAATGGTTAACGATCGGCATTACATGCACAAACATATAAAACAGCAGTAACCAAATAGTAAAAGAAAACAATACCAACAAATCCTATCTATCCGGAACGGTTTGCGATTGAAATGTCCACCGAGAGCGTCCGAGAGAGAAGAAAGACCCTCGATCTGATCGATTGACGTTTGAGTAAATTTGAAGTGCGGTGCTTTTAGTTATGATCTACCATGTGACTATGTAAATCATCGTAGGCTTAATACCGAAAAAATGGATCAAATGTGTCGTATTGTACTGTCGATGACCCATACCACCATTTGAACTTAACGAGCTATGTGCAAACCGAGCACTAAAGTCAAAGTATTTTATAAAAAAAAACTTGGGAAAATATAATTCGTGGTCCCAAATGACATCATTTAGCCCGAAAGGCAAAGCCTTAAAACTCAAGCATCATTTTAACTTTCCAGTTCATATTTACAATCACGTCGCATCTCTATTTCCAACATCACTAACAGACCTAACTATTGATTTGGTTCATTGATAAATCGAATACGACCAAATGATGGAATAGATAAAATAATATCTACTGAAATTTTCAAGTTTCTGTTTACGATAAACCCACGACCGATCAAAGACAGTACGAAGTCTGTCGGGGCAGCTAGTTGTATATAGAATGATTAAAAGCAATCGAAAACGACACAAATTTGATTAGAACTTGGACTTGAGTTATCAAAAGGTCTTCAGGCTTGAATGTTTTCCATTGTTTATGTAGGAGCAATAAATCACTGTTTTGTGTGCTCAGAGAACACCATTCATTCGAGACCGATAATACCATTAGCAGAAAGGAACCGTTTGATTAGTATTTGCAAATTGTCATTCATCTGTCGGCAATTGAATATCCGCCCGTTGGAACAAAATTCAATTACAGCGAAAGGACACTAATCCAGCAACATTTCAAACATGTTCTCCCATCGCCCCCTATTGTAACCGCTCGGTGGTTCTATCGATTGATAGAATCAATTGACATTTGCAGAGGAGGATACTCGTGTCTCTGGAGGTGAGGCTTTGAAGGGCCTGCGGATTGAGGGTTCTCTTCAGCGTTCGTTCCTGCATGCATGTGGTACAATCGGCACCAATCTCCGAGTGTGGATGCATCAATCCCAGGACCCAGCTCGACAGATATCATGTAACAGGTTCAAGTGCGCACACGCTGCCGAATGTCTGCCGGTGCGGAGCAGCCATCTTGGCTCAAATGTTACAGCGAAAAATATATACTTTATCGAGCCACGCAGCGCCCGGAGGGAGGGAGAGGGGGGGGGGACTGGCTTCTTTCCTCCGGGAAGCTCCCCAAACGTGAAGTTGACAACTCCATTATTCATGTGTCATTCACACGGTGAGCGATTACAGATACAGATGTGCGTACGTGCAGCGACGGTTTCGACCGTCTTACCGGCCTGGCTGGTTCGCTGGCTCGCTGGCTGGCTGGCTGGCTGGCTGGCTGGCATGCTGTGTCAGTCTGCACTGACGCTGGCTTTGGTTTTGGCTCACGACGGTAAATTGTGGTCGCATCCACACACCACACACGGTTGAACGAGTGAGCTACGTGTCCTGCGGCCATGAGACGTTTTGCACACCTTTCCTCGATGCGAACTCCCATCCTCACTCCAGGGCTCCAGGGCTCGGGGCATTGAGGTTTACAGTTTGTGAGGTACGTGCCCCGTACCAACGACGGAGCGATGGATGGAACGCATCCAATATGGACCATTTCGAAAGGACATGCCAGGATCACCGCAACAGGGAAAAGGAGATGGAGAGAAAGAGAGAAGGAGAAAGGAAAAAAAGAAGAAGCTCCAAGTCCTTGCCACACCAGCGGGTCTTCGTCGTCGTACTGCTAGCAGGTTGATCTACAAAATGAAAACGATTGGCCAGAGGAACATGACACGCCACGGCGGCGAGAGAGAGAGAGAGAGAGAGAGAGAGAGAGAGAGAGAGAGAGAGAGATAGAAAGGAAGAAAGAAAGAAAACGAAAACACGTGGAATCCAGTTCATACGCGAGCGATAGAGAGGGGAGGCGGAGGTCCCCCGTATGGTGTAGTGTTGCGGTGGTAGCGAGGAAATTGTCTGCATTGCAGTAATTGCTTGCGGGAATGGCCGTAACCCGGGGAGGCCGGGAGCGATTCTAGTGGACCCCCAGCGGACCAGAACCAGGACCAGGACCAGCGGGTATGAGGAAACATGACGAAAAACAGCGTTCGAGGCATCAAAATTTGCCCGGTTTCGCTCTCTGCGGCCAGTGATACGCTTCGCTGTTTGATGTAGCTTGATGTTTGCCTGTTAACCCGGTTACTGGACGCTGGCAGGAGATGGCTGTTCGTCGATTCAGAAATCATGATTTTCCCGTGGTATTCCAGCCCGTGGTGGGGTTTGGTGAAGGGATGGCCCTGCATCTCATAACTCAATGGATGGCTCGAGTGTTCTTGACATGGACATGGTTGATGGGTGGAAAAACAAGAAATAAAACTGTTGTGTTCGACCGCGAGTATTTCACTCAATGCACACGGAGCACGGAGCAGGGTAACAGTGCATTTCATTCTGTTCATGTCAGGAGTATTGAATATATTGAGATAAATTTCGGGTTGGTCAAGGGATTCGAGTGCTGATCTAGGGGTTTTCATTTTAAAATAAGTGAATTGTTCAGGTTTGTTTGAATTTCTTGCCTCATGTCTGGAGGTTTGTGTGATTGTTTCCGTTTCGATAAAACAACCATCTTTGATGCGAAATAGCAAAGCTCTTACCCTTTGATCATCATAATGACGAGTGATGACGATACTAAGCTAATGGTATCAATCTATCACAAAAATAGCAATTCAACGATTCAATTTGTGTAAATGTTGAGTCCAATTAGAGAATACGTAGCTGACGGTAATGTATAGGAAGGGTTTTGTTAAAATTTTTGAATATTTGATATTTTTGCTAGGAATTTGAAGTCTGAAAAGTGATCGTTTTTACCATTTTACTGTGTTTTACGTTAGTGGGCATTTCAATTGGTCAAAATTTCCAATAGTTCGGTAGTAGCTAATTAGTTTTTATACCATGATGGACGCCGATTTGAACTTATGAACGATATTAATACTAAAGGAAAAGTATTGATAAAGCATAGATGAGTAGATAAGGGTTCCTTTCAATGTTTTTAAACATAATGAAGTTATCATTGTTTTGCTTCAAGAAAATATTTCTGTTTGGTTAATTAAATGTACGCATTCGAAAGTAGCCGATTTTTAAATGATTGAAGCTATCGGGGATATAAAGAGAATCACGCCATGGTATTAATCGATTTGAGGGTATTAATCGATTGTTCTATACAATCGATTCTATGTACCTTGGTTGATAGCATGCCAGGCACTTATTGAAATTAAAACCATTTTTGAATTAATTAGGGATTAGAATCCTAGAGCTAACACTTTAGCTTATCAGGTTGATTAACAATTTGCATCAAATGTATGTCTACATTTAAGAAAATTACTGGCCATAAGATTTCCACTTTCAAATGACCTCACGGGTGATAATTATCCTGGAACACACCCAACCATAACTTGTAAGTCACAGCAAAATACGACACGCATTCATTTAACAATGGACCTTCGGATTGTATTGCTAACAGTGGTGGTGTTCATCGAGCCTCGGCAAATCGCTGGTGATCGTTCTGAAAAAGTTATTGAGCTTGTAAACAGTGTAACTACTCATCAGAGACGAACGTACCGCGGAACATTCGTTTGTTGGATGCTGCAGTTCACTTCTGATGCGGACATTGTACGGTTGAAGACGTCGCTCGCAAAAAGTCTCACCAAAACCGATGACATGGTGCTGTTACAAGCAAACGATCACACTTCGTATACTTCGGCATATTCGCGGCCTAGTTTGGTTATAATATTTGCCAAAATTATGAGAGACCCAAGCAATAATCATGTAAATTTGGCAACATGGTTGACTAACATTCCAGTTCCAGCGCCTGTGATATTGCTGTACGAACACGAGCCCGAAGTGTCATTATATCAGTTAGGAATCGAAGCAGCACAATACTGGCTGTGGAATTACATTTTGATCGCTGTAAATGAGGATCTTGTTCACACGTTTGACTTTTTGCCATTGAAAATTGTTCAGCATTCTGGAGTTCTTCGTCCTGAAGAGCTCCTTCGCGATCGGCTCGTGACTAGTGGAGAACTACGTCTGTCGGCTGGGTACGTGGAAAGTAAAGATGAGCTATATAATCAAATTCTGCAGGTAGAATTCAAGCTTCAGGATTTATTTTATAAGCGCATCGGTGTTCGGCTCGATTTCCGGAAGACTATTTACAACGGAACGAAGAGTCTAGAGAAGGTGTTTGAGAGTTTTATAATAATAAATTCCTTTGATTTTTTTCAATACGACGAACGTTTGATTGACACCATTGAAATGCAGAAAACCGGATTGTTTGTTCCAAGAGGAATGAAGCTGTCCTTCGGTGAAGTATTCTTCAAACCGTTCAGTTTGTCCGTGTGGATACTGTTGGGTATCATTTGCTGTTTATCTTATGTGTTGCATCGAGTTGCTGCGAGTTTCTTTCAAAATAATTTGTTTTTGCTCGCGCTGGTTGGATGGGAAAAACGCAAGCTACGGCTGACTAATCGGTGGGAGAAGATGTTCGCAGCGGTGCTGTTGATTCTATTTTTTCAACTGAAGTGCGCTTACGAAACCAAAATGATAAGTTTCTTAATCGATTGGCCTCTGGAACCCGATCCCAGCTCAATCCAGGAGCTACGAGAAAGGAAAATACAGGTCCTCTACGATAGCAAGTACACGGATGTAGGAGTGTTTCAAAACAAACTGGAAGACCTTATAGTGGATATAAATAGGAGAGACTTCAATGGTACCAGAAAAGCAATCGTTACAGCTATCGTATCATCAAAACAAGCTTTGCTAATGAAATCCAACGTAGACCTCGGTACTGGTAAGCTTAGGTACATTCTTCTACCAGACGTAGTAAAGGAGAACCTGTGCTTTTTCATGTTTCGGCAGAAATCGTTGTTCCAGCGTAAGTTTGCTAAATTCCAGAGGACCGCGTTCGAAGCAGGACTTATACAGTATTGGAAAAGAACGGTCATAGACAGTCATCAAAAGAATCAACGGACGAAGCAGGTGGCTGCGTACGGATTCGACCAAACGATTATACGTATGGATCAACTGTGGCCAACCGTTTGGTTCATGATGGTTTTGTGGTCAGCAGTTACGGTTGTATTTGTAGCCGAAGTTATCTTCTCTCTAGAATCGAGTGAATGTCGAAAATTGCTCATCGCACGCATGAATGTTGCAAAGGCTTACTTTAGCGAAACGAGAGCCTAGTAACTTGCAAAGAAAGGTGCTTGGAATGCCTTGTGTTAGTAAGCACTGGAACTACGTATCCCACCTGGGATAAATATTTTTCAACTGAAAATGGGAAAATTGAAAGAATCAATCACGCTATCAGTATTTTACTATCAGTAAAATACACGCTTTAAGTATTTTACTTCCAAGTCTAAGTAAAATACCAGTTGATGTCACGAAATAAGAAAACACAAAAAAATATATCTGTTAGGTGCCGTAGAAATTGTAAGCAGACGATCCTAGATTGTATTACACCGCTTTGAGTATTAACTGTTGTTGGGATTTTGAGTAATAAACAGCATATAGTGCATCCGTAATGAAATTCTAATGGTCCTGCATTCATGTTCCACTTTGTTTCATGTCCATCCGAAGGTATTAGGAATAGTTGGCCCAGGAGATGATCAACTGGAATTTCACTGAAATACAACTGGGGAATCGAACTCAGAGAATTCGTCTGGAAATGAAAAACGTGGAAAACCGTCGCTTCGCATTCGATTGACATTCGGTTTGACGATTGTGGTGTTGGTTGGATCAACGTATCCGACATTTTGCTCCATGTCTTCTTAGTAAGACCAATGGTGGGATTAGCTTCCTAGGCACCGTTGGGAAAGAAATCATATTTCATACCATTATTACTTGCATGTGCGCCACGACATCGTCCACCAAACAGCTCAGTCCGGTCTGTCTTATGCGAGGATCGAGAATGGAAAATGCAGCGTTGCAGTTTTTCTTGAATCCGAAACCTGCTCTACCCTCGGTTAAACCCCCGTTTCTAAGGCAACCATTAACACCAGGTAGGGAGCAGGATATCGGGGCATCGGTTTCTGCTGCATCCCAGCAAGGAAGGCGCTTGGTACCGTTGCCAGTGCTGTGGTCTTGGGATTTGGGTTGCACCTTTCTTACCTGCTCTCGAGGGAACCATATTTTGTGGCAAGATTCCTCCCGTTCTCTCTTCTTTACACCTCTTTGCGTCCGTATTTCACATGTTTGCCTGTTTGCAATTGTTGCAGCAAACAGTTGGAGTTTTTTTTGTGGCTTTCATTTCCGAAACCAACCCGAGCTTCTGCTACGAGCCCCACACAAGGTCAAACAAAACCTTCGATCTGGCCGCATGGCGGAAAAGGCTACTGAGCAGAATTTTACTACTTCCGCAGTTTCGCGGTTGTAGCCCTCTCAGCACACGGAACTTGCGCGATGCAACGATTTTCAACCGAGAAGCGCATCCGGTGAGTAATGAATTCCGGAGAGTGTGCGGCTTGGGTCGAGGTAAGAGAAAAGTGGTCCACAGGCTGACAGCTTTCGGCTTGAGGGCCGACCAGCGCTGCACCATGACCGCTGTGCTTGGAGTGGTGTGATGCGGGAGGCATAAATCTCGCGTCCCGGTGAGAGTAGCCAAGCTGCCGAGCGGTAACCGGCATCATTGGCCCATTTTTCCAGCATTTTCCGACCAGCCGGGTGGAAATGTGTGTGTGTTTTTTTTTGCGTTGCTGTCGCCGGTTCGCTGTTAAATCCAAATCGTGCAAATTGTTAAATGCCTTTTCCCATGCCAGTGTTCATGGTAAGCGAACGTTTCATCGTCTCGCTTGCCATGGTTCGGTCAGCACAGCTTCCCTTCCCTGGGGAGGGCTGGAGCTAATTTTCGGTGCCCAAAATGGCACCTTTCAGCCCATCTCGCTTTCGCTAATGGGCAGCAGCGCTGGATGTTCGAGTGGTACGAGGAGTTTCCGACCTTTGGAAGTAGATAAGAACCCTGATGGCTGATTTGGCAGGGTTCTCGGGAGTGGGCGCTTATCTCCTTGACGCGTATCCTTGCAGCCAACCGCGGCCAGACTACCACCGATCATGTGGCAAATCAGCTGGCGAACGAGTCGACAATGACGAAAGCTCCCGCTGGCTCGTGTCGTAACCAGCTGCCGGCGACTCGGTAGCCAGGAAGCCACAAGGGCAACAGATAGACAGACACAACCAAGGATCGAAAAAGGGAGCAGGCTGATAAAAGCAAAGCAGGAACGAGAGAGAGAGAGAGAGCGAGAAAGAAGGAGATGAAAATTGACATGCAAATAATTCAGATTATTGGTGATGAATATTCATGGAGCGGGCCGAGAGGGGTTGTTTCCGTGCCGTGCGCTGGACCAGTGGGCAAATGAGGCGCAGAATAGGTCTCCTATTGCCAGTTTGAATGGAGAAGGGAAGGGAGAAAGGCCGCATGGTCCCGTAAGGATGAGGATTTCCGTCCGTTTGATGATTGGTGATGTGCGGGCGCGCAGGCCAGGCCAGGCCAGGCACGCCGTGTTTGCTGTGTTGGTATGCTGGAATGCTGGAAGCTCGAAATTCGAAACGGAACTGGCCTGTCTGCCTGCCAGACTGCGACGGTAGCGGCGGCGGCGGCGCCGGCGGCGGAGGTTCAGACCTCGCTTAAGAGGTTCCGGTCTGTAACGAGTTGGGGTGCGGAGCGGAGTGGTAGAAGTGCCTCTTCGTTCGCTTCTTTCGTCTCCGTCGCCCGAAATCGGCCGAAAGGAAACATCTTATAAATAAATCTTATTTTGGATCAATTTGCATAAATTTGCTCGCGAATTTCGGCGGCATCAACCTGCAGCAGCACTCCTGGTCTGTGTGACTGGTTGTTTATGACGTCTTGTTGGTTGGTTGGTGTTGGTCGGCACGGCAGAAAGGAGGAGCACAGTGGTGCAGTGGTCTGAGGCCTTGAGAAGTACTCTCAGAAACCACCCTAGCAGGAGCTCGACGGTCGATATACCCGGCTGCTACAACTGCTAATGATTCCCACGATCTCTGTGTGAGTGTTTCGCGTTCTCGGTTTACCTTTCCGCGGGTAACGTTGCTGCATGCATTGCTTCACTGTTTTCTGTTTGGCTCGGTGTGCCGCCGGTGGGTAAACATCATTCGAAAGGAAGCCGGCCACCGAGTGCGGTATCGGTGTTAGTTGACGTTTCCTTCTAGGTGCTCCAGGATCAAATGTCGATGGCTGGATAAGCTTAAGCAGAGAGGTTTCCATTACCCTCATACCAGAGGGCAAGCGAGAGCGAAAGAGAGGGAGAGCGAAACAGAGAGTGAAAGATAGAGACAAGAGCAATGATATGAAGCGACGAGAAGCAGTACACTTTAGATAAACATGATGACATGACGATGATTGCATAACATTCGTGGTACTACGTACGGTACGATGGTACGCGACTGAAGCGCACGGCCACGGTCGGTGTATCGACGCAGCGTGTGCCCACCGTCGACATGTGTCGAATGATGGAGCAGAGCAGAGCAGAGCAGAGCACACCTCAACCAGAGTAGGCTGGATCGGGTTGGATGGCTGGGGGGTTTTGCTGGCAGCAGGATGCTCTCAGCCCACTGCGATCGTGCTTAATGTACGCAGGCTTTCCCCCTTTTTTCCCTTGGAACAGAGTGCCCTGTACTGGCCTTCCACCGTGTGTAGAACGCTTCGCGCTCGCCGTAAGAACGTGGATAATATGTTAAACAGTTTTTAACTTTTTCAATTTAAGTTAACCACATCGCGCATCGATGTTGTCGCGTTGTCACGGAGTGAAGCAAACGGGGTGCGGTGCGCCTTGTACCACGGTGCGCGGTGTCAACGAGAGTACAATGTAACGCGTGCAAAAATTGAAACATGGATCAAAGGTGTGAAAGCATGTTTCTACCTCGCACCACCATCCACCCCCGTCTAAGGTCGGTGCTGCGGTCGGTATGTTGAAATTTGTTATTCACCGTTTCGGCAATTTCGGGTGTATGCGTCAATGAACATGATGGCGGAGCGGAGCATACGCGAACAACAAACCAACCATCCCGTGTGTGCTCGTCGCTGGTGACACGGACTCACCAGGACGTGGAACGCTGTTTCGGAAGATAAAACCATCGGACATCGGGGAATCGGTTGGTATTCTGGGTCACGACGTGGGGTGATGGGCTAGGGAGGAGGAGGGTGTTTTGTTGAAATGGAACCGGGAAGCTGTTTACCGTGGCGCACTCTGGTCGTGCTCCGGTGATGTTGATTCGGGATTGTGTTTCACTTTTTATTTCACCTTTTTTTTTTCTTTCTTGTTGTTTTGGTTCATCTCGAGCTGCTCCCGAAAATTTGAAGTTGATGTTGGATGTTGTAGATCGGAATTGTCGCAATTTTAGTCTACATTCCTGCACAGTCTATGGTGTATTGTAGTCTACACAGTGTTATTGCAGGCTGCATACTACATTCATCACTATTGTAGAGTACGAGCTGGCTAGTTCCTCTACCGCTATGAATTGTTTAGTTTCTAGTTTAAGGTTTAATATTAAGTTTGGGTAATTGGAAGCAATTCATTTTCGACAATACCTGCGAGCTGGAGTGTTGAAATAGATTTTATTCCTGATTGTGAAAGCATAATGTTATTCGTGTTATCAAAATTCCAGTTAAAAATGTGTTATTTTAATGCAAGGGTGCTGATTGTTTTGTATTTAATAGTAGAGTATGTTATTTGCATATCACTGTCGCTTATAGCAATGAAACCGCAAACTAACAGTATTACGATACTCAGTTCATTTGTATTCAGAAGAGTAGAGTTTGCAAAATGTGCGTTTTACCTTGGTTTTTTGTACTAAAAAACCTATTAGTGTGATAACTTTTGCAGGCACTGCAACATAGATTCACTTGATATAGGAAATTGTTTTTATGAATGCAGCCTTTTAAACTCATTTGAGGAATCAATCGAGTTACTCTCCTAATTAGATATATTCACAGTATAATGAACATTTTCCAAACGCAAACTTCTTTGATTCATCTTTTCAGATAACTTGTGGGAGATATTAATTATGTTATGATTAACTAGTGGAGCTGTGGTTTATTGTGATGAACATCTAAAACGCGATTTGTTCAGGTTAACATAAATTTTGGAATGAATTTTTCATTTCCGTTGCTAGAAAGATATGGATTCTTTCTGACAACGGAAATGAAAAAATCAATACAAACCTTTAAACGAAAACCAAATCCGAAAATTATTAAAAGAGATCGTTCACGTTTCATAGTATAAGACGTTATACGCATTGGCCTCCCCTGGATTTTTGCTACAGATACGGTTCGTATACATTTTTGATAAAGCTTCTAAAAAACGAATATGCACAATTGACCGCGACGGAGTGAAATTCATACGATTTAATACGGTCGTAATCCTGAGTTGATAGTACAATAAAGAGTCGAAATCGTTGCCCTCTGGTGGACATTTGTACGGTCTAGTGAGCATAAGGCTTGTTATAAGGGATTCAGCATAAACTTAGAGAAAAATCAAGAGACAGACATTTTTATTCTAAGATTCGTTTATCACAGGGCTTAAGTTTAATACCTTAACGATTTGTTCTCCATTAAATTTATCTCGAGATATCACTGATGTAATCCGCTCAGCTTTATACTGTCCTTGCATTCCAGTAACTAGTTCAATGTTGTATATCCTGCACATTAAAACATTTTCTTGGTTTGAACAGAGAAATCTGTACAAACGATCATCTAGGAACATTTCCCAGTTCCACAATTTTATTTAGGAGAAATGACGACAAACTTACAGACAACAAACTTATAAGCCACCAACCTTGGTTACTTCCTACCTTCCACCGTGAGCACATTTCCCATCAGACGCATGCACGACTTTAACTTTTCCCCACTTCTGGTGAACACTCTTTAATGATCTCAATCTTACTGGTCGCGCGTCTTAGCCATGCCACTCTCCACACTCTTCAATTCTGCAGAACGGTTTTCAAAGTGCAAAATGTAGATCCGTTTTCGCTCTTTTTTCTTCCTAAAGTTTGTTGATTTTGGGCATCCCTTCTCGTGCGGCTCAGTGGCATCGTCGGCAAATGGCTTGAGGCGGGATGAAATGGAAGGGCCCGGCGAAACAAGCGAAACATAACGGATCCGGGCCCACCTCCGGGCTGGCAGCCAGTGAGCGCCGAGATACGATCTTATGATCCCAGCGTGACCGTTGGCTAAATTCTGAAAGATTTTTTCTCTCTCCCGTCAACGGACAAAGGTCAACCAACTGTCTGTGTGTGATTGTGCGCAAGTGTGCAAGTGTGTGTGCGTGCGCTCGTGTGGCCTGTGATGCGGAACACACGTTGTGCCACGTATGTTGTGCTCGGACAGTGCATCGCATCATATCGTCATCCGGGGGCATCCGAATCTTGTTAGCTCGTCCCCGAGTGCCGGGCACTGCATACGCCGCAAGATTTATGTCCCTTGTGACAGGCAATTTGCAGGAAGGACAATCAAAAATCGCGCTGCATTCCTCGTCGTACAGTGCACTCGGTCGGTGTTTGTGTCCAGTCCTAGAGTCGGAAATGGAATTGTCTGTCCGTATTGTCCGGCCTATGCAATGCGGCCCTCGCCTGCGGCTTACTAGCATCCGTAAGGGACTCTCTTTCTCTCTCTATCACTCTTTCTCTTTCTCTTCCTCTCATTCTGATACGCACACGCTTATTGCATTCCGATTAAGCTTTGCAATAACTAACGGGAAGCTCCCTGTTCCTCCTTCCACCTTCGCGCACCTTTAAAGCCCTTATCCGGGTGGAAAAGCAATGAGAGGCTGCGGGGGCCGCCTCGCGTCGCGTTCTTAAAATCAACAAGATGATGAAGATCCCGCGAGTGATTTAGACCGAGCGTACTCGCATCATACGTCCGGCGTAAAATACGGCGCACATAAAACGAACGTACAATATGCGAAGCACCCCGGAACATGGTCGTGTGAAAAATGTAGCGCACTGTAGCGTCCCGGTAATGGGCCGGTGGAAGCAAAGATTTATGGAAATCGTTTTTTTCCGTTGCACGCAAACTTTTATCTCGTTGCTACTGCTGCTACTTCTGCTGCTGCTGCTGCTGTTGGAAAGAAGTTAGCAGAAACAGCAATAAGGCTCGTGAGTGTTTCAAGTTTATGGGACTGTGTCTGTGAAAGTGAAGTGGTCGGTCGGAATGCTTTGTGTGGTAGGGGTGGCGACACAGAACAGGCGTATGATAAGGACTTGAGAGAGCATTTGAAGTCACTTTCGCCAATAGTAAGTAGTAAGTTTATTGATTGGTATGATTAATATTTTTATATAGTTGTCTTAAAATTTTTCGGATGAGCTCGGACGTAAGCTGTTCTCGTAGTTTTAGATTGTTAATTTGTGTTTTTATGCTTTTCAGAACTTTATGTAATAAAAGCATCGGCAGAAGTAGCTACAGGAAAATAAATACAACAGCTAAATCCTCCAGCACTTTGTTTGGCTAGCGGCTAAATTTAGCTTGAACATATTTTAGTATACTAACTATAGTTTAAGTATCAAGTGAACTTTATCATAATGTTAATGTTAGATATTGCCGGTGCCACAATCTCCAGGCCAGGGGAGATCTCTCTGGTACAAATCGCAGAATATCATTCGTGTTATGCCTCACGGAAAGGTAAGGTACGACTTCAGCCTATTTGACTCTAATTGGATTTTCCAAGTAAATTCCTTTCTGCTCAGTTTAGATTTTCCTTTGAAGAAGCAATATAACTGATGATAAATCAAGCTAAGCATTTTATCGCATCTGAAGATTGTGTTATGATCTTGAAAAGATAATCTTTGCTCCAGGTAAATTTCTAAGAATATTATCATGAGAGATGACGACCATTGTTGCGGCGGAGTAATACTATGGCTTCTAGGATGTAATTCGTTCCAAACAACCATTTTTTCTATAAATGCTGTAACTATGGAGAGCATCGTTACTAACGTTTTCCACCGAACCTTTTAGCGTTGGAATATGTAAATATGAAAGTACAAAGCATTTAATGAGTGTGTACAACAGTTGTTGGGATTGGGAAATGAAATAATTCCCAGTACTGAGCCTACATGAACAAAATGATTCCCATCCCTCCGGGCTCCAGGGCTAAACAGCATCGTTACACGGCGCTGCATTCATCCTGCAGCCATATCTCAAACATGACCATTTTTGCAATAGAAATCAAGCGTTTTTTTATTGCAAAAATGGCAATGACGTCGATTACAATGTCCGCAGGAAATCGATTCAATGTATTCCAGAAATGCATTACCACACGCACAGATACACACACACACAGATACACACACACACAGATACACACACACACACACACACACAGCGATTGGCGATGGTTATCTCGTGCGCCGTGTTGCGCTGGAGGCTCTGCGGCAGATTGCGGTCGGCTTTATGATAAATGTACATGCACACGTTGATCACCGGTATAAGCATATTGATTGTGGCAGATCGTTTTTCAATTGCACACGTTGATTTTCAATCTGCTCGATGTTGGTGGTCCAACCATCCACCAGGGCAAGGAGGGGGGGGGGGGAAGGGGGGTACTGCTGTCAAAATGTAGCGTAACGTGGCGCGTACCCAGAACTCCGGCGGTCTGCACGAAAGTGTGTGTACCGGGCCAACGTTCGTTAAGCCGCTGCTTATCCGATCGATCGATCGATCGACCGGAGCCCCCACGGTGAAGAGCCAATATAGGGGATGGGATGGAATGTTTTGTTTTTTTTTTCGATGGCGCTAGCCTCATCGTATGCCTGATGCCAACAATGTGCCGCCGTTTTGGGTGTGCCGTGGTCTATGTATAATTTACCGCAGCTGGGTTTTTGAATATTTCAGCCCTTTCCTCGTGTGATGTGTGCGTGTGTGTGTGTGCGCGTGTGTTTGGATTTGAAGCCATGGTTTTAGCGCACTGGCATGCTTCCAGATTCCCACTTCCAGGGGGATTTTTGCTAAACTTTTGGGCAATTGAAATTTCGGATGAGGTGACACGTTTACCGCGGTTCACTATCGAATATTGAGTAATGGATAAATGTTTCAGTTTGGTCACGCACTGGAAACGTGTCGGGATCGATGAGCAGCGTTGTTGGCAAAGGGTCACTAGACAACGGGCATACTAAACGCGTGTTAGAACCGCGTGTGACAATAATGCTCACTAATATCCAACGTGAAAACGTTTCAATCCCTTTCCAGCCTGTTCCAGTGGACATATTGGCGACTATCGACCTTCGGAGCTCGTCGCAAAGGTCGTCCTTGACAGCTACAGAGCTACTTGATCCGCACGCCATCGACATCGAAAAGCGTGCCATGAAAGTGAAAAGCTCTTGCGATTTTCACACTCCGTTTCTCCACCTTCCAACAACCACCGGCAAAACCCTCGACAACGTCGCTCAACTTTCGCTGATCATCAGTCAGTCAGCCGAAGGGGGTGGGGTGGACCGGGCGCGCTAAATTGAAAACGGAGATGGAAAGGTAAATAAATCATCGACAGATGCTTGCGCATGGTAAACAGAGCATCGAGCATCGCATGGTGATGCAGTGCCGTACACTGGAGTGTGTGTGTGTGTGTGTGTGTGTGTGTGTGTGTGCCTCGTACACCGGTCGTTGCCTTTCCCCAAAAACTACTTTCATTTCCGTCGCGCGGCCTCGAGTTCGCTCGGTACCGGCCGGTAAACCTTCTCCACATTTCGGCGACGTCGACCGACCGTTTCTTGGAATAAAAAGCCCCGATTTACGGGGCTCACGTAGTATGGCACGTCCGCTCCGACGCTCTCCGACGGTGCCCGGAGTCGATGGAGCCGATTGTTAAAACTCACTCAACCGTCGCATCGTTCCGACAGTGAGCATTGGAAGTAAATCAATTTTCCCGGAAATTGCTACATTTGGAAGCACTTACTGGCTGCATCAGGGCGGTGCACGCTATGTCTCAGGCGGCCTCGGAAACGCCGCAGGCCACGGTACACGTAGAACTTTGCGAAAGAAACGGGAGGGTATGGAGGGGAGGATCATATTCTACCTTCAGGAGTGTGCATTACGGGCAGGATTATGCTGTAGACCTCGAATGAGGCACGCCTCGTAGAACAGATCGATGAAAACACATGGAAACTTTCCGTTTTGGTGAACTACTGTTAGTTGAGTTGTTCATATTTTATAAACGAACCGTGTTATGCTTCTCGACGTCAAAACAGGACGACTATCATCATGTTTTTGTAGTATTATCGGTGAACGTTGGTGCATGAAGAGCACGAGAAGACGTGAGTAATTAACGTTCACGCTGCGTTTACATGCACTAATTGATGCTTCGACAGCTGCACCGTTGCTAGAGAGGGAACTCACGCGAACAACGCTCACGTGCCGAATGGCCATTTGTTTCGGTCTCACGGTGTGCATCGCGGCAGCAGCAGCAGGGGATCAGGTAATGCAGGTGATAAAAACAAATTAAAACAAAAAAAAAAAAACAGGGAACGGTGATAGTCGATAGATTTCTGTCGTGAAGGACGACAAGAGGCAAGAAAGAGAGAAAGAGAAAGAGAGAGAGAGAGAGAGAGAAAGGGTAAAAAAATAATCCCCGCCGCGATCGTGACGGACCGTGCCCGTGCCAAGGAATGTCATATTAATGGGAAATAAGTTGTTATTCGCCAATGAATAATTAGAAATGTCCGTAGCACATGCCGCAAGCGAATAAAAAGGGGTTAGTGATGGTGAACAAACGTAGATAGAGAAGAGAAAGAGCGAAGCGGGTTAGGTGGGTCGGAGAAAAGGGGTAGAAAAATTGCACTTCACATTACTTTGAAGAGGTCCGGTTGTGGTGGATGGGAAAATTGCATGTTTACACTTGGTGCACCGTTGGTGCAAGGCATGCCGGGGTGAAAGGCTAATGAGCGATCGGAACAGCGCGATAACAGCCGTCTGTGTGCCTGGCCGGTGGGTAATACAATTATAATTTCACCGGCATGCAGTTTTCTCACGCGCTGTGTCAGGCAACGAGTAAATTGCAGCAATTAGCACCGCTAGTTAACCTCCAATTTTATCACTTGATGCAACCTCTCTGCAAGGGGCTGTCCCCCACCGGTGGACAGGTGGACGTTCCCTGGTTCCATATAATGGGATATCTTTATGCTCGTAAATCTACCGACGGGCATTCAGTACGGATGTAGCACGGTTGTGGTGTACGAGGAGATTATTATTTGGTAAATATTTGTCATAACGCCAGCAAATGGTTTAGAAAAAAGGAATACATTGATCTAAATGCAAAATCGTTGATTTTGATAGCGGATGTTTTGAGGACATAAAGGTGACATTGCATAGAAGAACTCTTTACTGTTCCTTCTGTTATAATCTCTTCCAAGCACTTTTGTTAGCAATTTCTGTAAAATCAACGGAACATTAAATCATCCACATTACAATTGAATATTAGGGCCTTAATTACGGTTTCAGATATTGAAACATATGAAAGTATCGCTATAGAGTAGGCTAAGAAAATATAAAAGTAATATATTAGTACTGCCTTCGCGCCATCCGCAGATTTCTGAGCAGTTCGTCTATAATTATTGCATTCCACATATTAATAAAGTATGATATCAAATCAGAAGTGTTACATTGCAAACCAAATTGTTTGATTGGATGAAAAGCACAGTAGTTTCCCAAACGACGTAATGAGGAAGAGTTAAAAAAATCTCGTTTTCTTGATAGAGACCATCTTCGAATAAATTAAAAACAAAACATATCAACCCAAATATACCAAATAACCAAAATACAACATTGACGTTCTTCAGGCAATGAAGGCTAAATTTAGTAGCAGATTTGGAGGCATCCAAGGATTTAGTGCACACAAATGTGTTCCACCCCTTCCATTTTCAATGTCGACTCAACCCCCGAAAATATGCAAATGAAACTGAATGAAATGCAGCGCGATTCCGAGCTAGGTGATAAATTATACAAACACAATCTTTTAGGTTTTAATTATGGATGTGAATGTTGGTTACGTCGAAAGCAAATTTGGGACAGCAAAACTTTAGTATTTTAGTAGACCAGCAAGAAATAGTAATAAGGATTACTATGATTTGGTTTTTTTGTAAAATCAAATTTCCCATGAATTCTCTCCGCATGCAAAAATTGTTGTTTGCATCCCATGTTTAATGGGAAAACATAATTTGTGAAACGTTATTCATACTATTAGATGCTGTTTCAGGTCATAAAAGACTCTTGTCACGCTGCAGATCATAAAAGAGTGTAAAATCCGACTGCGGACAGCGTCTTCCAAAGAACGGTCGTCACTCGTCTAAGCAAACAGAGAGACCCCCCCCAGCTACCAGCCAGGGACCAGCGTTTCTGTATAAATTTTAATTTTTCATACTATCTATCGGCCAGCGTACAAACCTTAAGCCTGTGGGAAATGAGCTGGCTGCCGTCAATAGTTCATGTTTATCGATCGAACGAACCCAACTCCCGGGAACGCTGCAAGACAGTTTGTCAAAAAAGACACGAAAAACCACTTCTTTAAAAACTCCTCAAAACAAAAGAGGGAGGGAGCGGATAAGTTCCTCCTTCTGCTGTCTGGTGGTGGTGCCTCTATCGAGCTGAAATAATTAATCTTTACCACCGAGCTTATCGAGCAACCAGCAACCTCTCAATCATGGTTCCGCAGAGCGAGAGCAGAGCTTCGGCACCACACTAGGAGACAAAGAAGCGGATTGGCTGTGCGGAGTAGGGTGAGGGGGAAGCCAATCGTCTGAGCTAACCTAAACCTAAAGTTTTTGGGGAAAAGTTTCGGGATAGTTTACACAAATCCCTGCCGCCTGCCATCCCAAGGCACCCGCAACTTCTGCAGAGTGCAGCAATGCGTGGCAATGGCTGGCTGGCTGGCTGGCTAGATGGCTGACTGGCTGGCTGGCTGTGCGAACCACAAGACTCATGGCTTGAGACAAAACCGGAAGTGCTTTTCCCTGTAAAACTTTCATCACAATCTCAAGACATGGCAAGGGATGGTAGGCAGGTAGGTAGGTGGGGAGTGCAGAAGCATGACAACCGAAGACCGTTGCGAGCTGGTCTCCCATTGCTACTTTGTGGAGGAGCGGATGGGTTTTCGGAGCTCTTCGAAGGTTGTGCTCCGGAGTCGCTATGGCGCTCGCCAAACCAGTTTTTCCGCCTGGCATCCGGAAGTGAAGTAAGAATCGAGCGAGACACACAAACATGCACACAACACAGCAAGATCATAATTATTCATTAGACCGTATAACACTGGAGGTGGCAACCCCCGAAAAGTAAATGTAGGTCGCTGGTGCCTTGGATCGGTTGGCACGGGTTGGCACCATTTCCGTGATCAAGTTTGGTCACCGATGCATTGACATTTCCCTTACGGCCGTCACCGTTGCAACTTCGCTCAACGACGGATGCACGCGAGTAGCTTACATAGTTGGCGTGTCCCAAGAAGCCGTGTACATCTAAGACCCTCGGTCCTGGTCGTTGTTTCTTTGTGCTACTACCCCGGGTGTCACTCCATTATCGGTCCGCGACGCGGTTCACCTTTTGCGCTAGAAACCGATCTCTCTTTCGAGGCCGGGCTGGTGCCCGGAGTAGCTCCAGCCCTGCTCTAGCCCGGCCGTAAACTGCTGGAACTCAATTAACATCTGTTGAATTATTAATTCTAATGATATTGCAGCATTAGGACAGTGTCCATCCACTCCAACTACATGCCCCTTCTGCACGGTCTACTGTGGCAACCATGGTCATGGCGTTCTTGGACCGACGGCGCCCGGAAGCAACTCCACGCAACTCAAGGAAAAGGAGGAGGAGGAGGATCTGTGCTCTTACTGTTGGTGATCGCGTTGCGCCCTGCATTCAGCCAGCCAGTGAGGTGGATGCCGTAATGCCTTCCCAATAAGCTGCTACACCCCATTTGGCCTTCCATAAGGCAGAACCCGGACCCGAAAAGCCCTTGGTGGGGCGCAGAGAGAGAGAGAGAGAGAGGTTCAGCTGAGGGTTGAGTTGAGCACCAGCTGAGGTCCCCGTCGCCTGCTAGGGATTAGACAAATTTTTATTGCTCTTTCGAATTTGTTTGTTTTTAGGACACCAGGCGCAGTAGCAGTAGTAGTAGTGGTAGGTGGTGGTGGTAGGCAACGGTTGACCGAGCGAAAATGTAATCTCCGTCGTCATCGTCGTCGTCGACGTCGTCGTCGTGTCCGGGTTGTCCCGTTCCGTCTGCTGGAAGCATCTTTAGCAGCGAACCGAGCGGACGGTGCCGAAAACTGGAGCAAAATCAGTGACACGGCGAGATGTTGTGGAGAGAAGTGAGGAGGGAAGGAGAAGCGAGAGTAATAAAATTATCATAATCAAGTAACGTTAATTATCCCATTTCGAACCGGACCAGCACGGTGTCTGTGTGTGTGTGTGTGTGTGCGTGCTGGTGTACAGTTCAAGGTTTTTGGTACGTTGGGCGGTGGCGGTTCTTCTTCTTCTTCTTCTTCTTCTTCTTCTTCTTCTTGGAAAACATCTGTAGCTTCCCTAGACCAGGCCAGGCGTTAGAAAAGTGACGATGGGTTCATGGTGTCCCCATAACTTTGATCCAGATTTTATGACCCTTTTACCGTCACCGGACGGGTACACTATGGCCCTGAACCTGAGCGGGCATTCATTTCGATTGGGGATCGTGTTCTATCGTCGGCGCGCACTCACACACACACACTTTGAATCTGCTTTCGGCCATTTAGTCACAGCCAAGCTGCTGGTGAAGGAAATTATGTTTCTTCGCTTTTTTTTTCTTCAATGCATCTAAGTTGGCTCGTTGTTACAACACGCCTCGGATTGCAACAGCACAAACGAAGGCAGAGAGAGAGAGAGAGAGAGAGAGAGAGAGAGAGAGAGAGAGAGAGATAGAGAGAGAGAGAGAGGAAGAGAGCGAGAGAAAAAGAGCGAAAGAGAGACCAAGATATGGACAACATCTTCAGCGTTCTCCGTCCGGCCATCTAGATGACAGACCGTACCGAACCCGGTCTTAATGTGCGTGAAAACTTGAAACCTTGGTAATGGTTTTTAGCTCAAAATGGCTCAACTTTTACAGGTAACAGACGCGTTCGCCCAAACAGGTTTGAGCTTGAAAATGGTTTTATAGTCGGCGCGCCATTTTGAGCAACGTCACCGGTGCCAGTAAATTACATTAATTATCGAGTTGTTTTTGTAGCTCGCTCCACGGCTTGCGACGGGGTCACCGAATGTGACAGAAGCGCGGCTTGTTTTGCAACGTTGTGGGCCACTCTCCCTTCCACCCTCTCCCCGTGACAGATTCCTCGTGTTATCAGTTCAGAATCAGTTTGCTCCGCGGACCACGGTTTGTGTTTTTTTTACTTTCTGGTGTTGCTCCACGACTAACATTCGTTTTCCTGGTTCCATGCCGCTCCTTGCCCTTGAGTGAACCCCCCGCCCAGGCCTTGGTCCCGCTGATACATACTTCTTGATAAGCCGGAACACACGTGAATCATGCGCTCGCGTGAATAAATAAACATCGGAACGGAACAGAAACTGTCACAACACAGTTGGTGACAGTGGTTGGCTAGCTGGCCGGTCAGGTGCTACGGTGCTCGTTTCGTCTCGTTTGGTGCGGTTCCGGTGCGACGCATAACCGACATTAGACGGGGTCAGAGCGGGATGGTGTGTGTGTGTGTGTGTGTGTGTGTTTGTTGTGTGGCTGCGGAATCACTTTGATGCCACATCAAAGAGCACGTCGAATCGGACACGGGCCGCGTTTCTGTGCCCGTTTCCCGTTTCCCGCGCGTGAGGTGTGTGACCGAAAACCTCTGTTAGTGAGGTACGTTCGTCCACAAGGCAAGGGCTCTTTATCGCTCTTCGAGTTTTCCTTCCGCCTCACCCACCCCAGGTCGTCATCGTCATTAATTTCAGGGATCGTTGTTTATCAATCATTATCCTCACACAAAAGAGAGCCTCCCCGTCACCAGTCGTGACGTCGAAGACAAGCGGAGCGGTGCATGTTTTGTGCCAATGTGGCCCGGGCAATGTTCATTCATCATCGACAGGTGCGTTGACAGGTGGACCCCCGGCTGGTGGTGGTGGTGGTGGTGAATGGTCGGTGCCATAATGACGGCCGGACAGAGCCGAACAGAGCATTTAGTCGGGTTTGACAGGACGACTGGGCTAGCCGACGATTGACACCACGGGGTGGTCTATAACCGGGGCACGAGTTCTGTCTCCGAGATCGATAAAACCGGTCGATCACAGTGTCCGAGAGTGAAGTGAAGTATTAAATGCTCGCTAAATCTCTCGCCATCAAGCATCCGTGGGTTTGTAGCGTTTGTTGGAATGTAAAATCGATGTGACACAATTATGCAGCACGGAGCAACCCACGAAGCGAACGGCGCAACGAAGCATCCGGGAGAAGCGAAGCCGGCTTTGAAATAGCGGCCAGAGCTGTCTTCTCACTGAGCCTCTAAACAACGCTCAGCATGGACGTACGCATGAATTATTTAATGGGACTCAGCAACGCAATGCCGTGGTGTCCATTCGAATCATCATCCAACCAAACGGAATATCAGCTTCCGGGCATGCCACGTGCAGAAGCCGGATACGGGATACAACCGCAGGTGGACGCTACAAAGTGTGTTTAATTCCATAAGTGGAAACAATTACAACTCACCGGGAATGCACCGAGTTATCTGCGAGTTGGACGACGATGAGACCACGGTAACGGCACACCACGGGAGTGTGTCCAGGAGCGCTGGACTCCTTCGCCTCCATGGACTTTACCGACCGCCCAGCAGTCGGCAAAGGTAGAAAACTTTAATCCGATTAGGTTGAAAGTTTCGAGTACACCGGTAGGCAGCACACAATCCAAACACCGGCGAGTATGGGGAAGGTCTGTGGCCGAGGGTTTTGGTCGGTTTCGGTACGCCAGTTACAACGTGGCCACCACCTTGAACGTGGGCCACGATTTCGATTCCAGTGAGTAGCGGTCGTGGTTGAGGGCGGAAAAACGGATCGGGAAAGCGTTGAGGGTAAGCGAGCCCTCCTTCCCGGTGCCGGAACTGAAACAGCGATGTCCGGATGCGAAATTTGGCGAACGGAAACGCTTTTGCACAAAAGTCATTGAAAAGTTTTATCCGCCTTCCAGCCAGCTTCCAGGTCGGTTTTTCGGGTTCGTTGCGTTTGCGGCCCTCCGAACCTGTGCCTTGGAATTGGAATCGGTGGCGGAGTGAGAGACCGTGCGCCTCCATCATGGGGAGGGTTCGAAGGGTGAACTTTCCGGTGGAAACAATGGGCAACACTTTCCGAAACCATTCGACTACCTTGCTGCTGCTGCTGGCAGAGACAAACAAACTAACCACGATTCGTTAGGTCCGTTTGCCTTTGGTAAGCATAGCTTTTGGACACTGTGTGTGTGTGTGTGTGTGTGTGTGTGAGCACAAGCATGCTCCTTAATTCCGAAGGATTTCTGGTGGATTGCACTTGAACACGTAGTACCACACGCAATCAATAGAGATCGATGGGAAGGTAATGCTTGAAAGGTGGTGTGCAGCTGTAAAACCGATTCGAAGGACGAATCGAAAACATGAGCAACCAGGCGCCTCCATGTCGATAGCTAATTGAACGATTCTGGAACGTACGGTTGAGATGCTGGACGGAGCAACGTTTCCGTCCAAGCGCTCTGAAGAGAATGTTTGCTATTCTTTTAAATAATTCTGGGTCAGCAATTACCCCTTTTTTTGAAAAGGAGTCGAATTGTGGTAGAGGTGTAAGAGCAATTAGCACAATGAAGCGATTGAACGCTTTGAATGTAAACATTTGGGGTATGGTTTATGAACGAAAAGATTGAAATATTAAGCTGATTAAAGGGATAATCCAGCATTTTTTATCGCTTTATTGATCGATATGCCGTAGAATATTGAATCAACATTGTAATCGATATCTTATGTATTATTTGAATTTAACTTTAATTCATTTTTATACTCGAGAATAAATTGATATTCACTCTTAAAATGTTCTATTTTATAGCTTACTATTCGTTCCATTTGATTACACGTTACGGGATTTTATGCCTTTCTTTTAAGAAGAAGGAAATGCCTGTCGAGCCACTGATAAAAACAACCATGTGTTGGTTTGTATTTTCGTTGTTATTTTTCAATTTCATATCGACTTTTCCCATGTGACATTTGACCGTTTTTGAAATTAGCTACCATGTTAGCGCTAGAGGGAAAGTTCTACAGTAAAAATTTGAAAAACAATTTGCTCAAGCAAAGCAACACAAGTAGCTCGAATGAACTTGACTAATATTTATAATGGAAGTTATGGTTTTTTATGCGACGATTCCGGTCGAAAGCCAATTACGCGCTGACTTTTTATTTTCTACTATAGCAAGACAGTAAGTTCCAAGCGACTTTGGTTTGGGTTTGGGTGAAAGGATTAACTACGCCATTAAAGGTCCAAAAAAAAGCGTGGCGAATGCCCAGCGCAGCCTGTAACACGGTGACCAAGGTTGGACTATCGGCAAGAAAATTAATAATTGATAATATTCATGCAACACTAAATTAAGATTTATATAACCTGCAAGAAGTAAATAAACAATAAGAAGGTTAAAAAACTTCCAAGAAGATAAAAAAATAAAGTCATGGCAAGCTGTAGAATCAAGATTTTCAAGAGAGTGCAAACGCACATGAAAATACTTTTAAAATGACTACAAATTTATAAAAAAACATGCGCCATTGACAACTAGATACCAAAATACTAAACCACTGGTTACTTAAAAGAAGCGTTGAAATTCACCCCAAAGAAATGGATTACATTTTTCTCACCCCTGATATGATTTCCGGTTTGAGCATGAGCTTGAAAAGGGGAAATCTATCCGACAGCATGCTAGATTCGTTTCCACCCTAACACACAACACGATTGAATCTATTTTGCATAACCTTCAGTTACACGAGCGCATCACAAAAACGGTGAGCTGCCAGGCCAGGTGCTATTACAAGTGAAATTCGTTGCATATTTATGCCATGTGCATTGTGTGACGTTGGATCTTTACATCACCCATACACTACCACTGGTGGACTGGTTGGCCATTCGGTTACCTGTAACGATTCGTCGAATTCGTTGGCAGCTCTAGTAGCCTTTTTTCCGGGGAAGCAGCATTTCGTGCCAGTATGCCAGAATGTCAGAAGGGCACACGTAACCGACGCAGGACCGCCACCGATCCGGTGAAACATCTTGGAGTTGCCCTTTCACTGCGAAGGGGAACGGTGCATTAAAATTGGATGAAGCCATTAAAGCAGCGTTCCAGCCGTGAACAGCGCTCCTTGTAGCACCTTTGCACCAAAGCACCATTCGATTGCGATTCCGACGGCACGCCATGAAGCCAACTTCCCCCGGAACGGAACCGTTGGGGCAGGGCCAGGACCAGGGCCAGGGCAGGGGGGAGGACACAAAGTTAAACAAAACAGCCGCGCGCAGTTGCATCAAACTTCATCCAATCATTGCTCACGGAGCACAACCAGCGTTGGAGTGTTGTCAAAGTTGCCGGGTCCGACGGGAAGTTGCCGACAGTTTGCGCTTTCGCGGTCGCCCACTCGCGACGCCACCATGGTGGCGTTGGTTCCGTTGGTGGTGGTGCATTATGCAGGGCACGGAATTGGGAATTGAGTGACTTGCTCTGGCGGAGACGATTGGCGAGGAGGCCAGGCCAAGCGGTTCAGCCCTTTTTGTGACGTTTTGACATTTCGCCAAAAACCGCGCCACGGGAACTGACCTGGCAGGAAAGGCTGGCTGGCAGGTGGTGATGGTGATGGTTGTGCACTTCGTTCGTTTCCTCGTAGCTCTAGGAACGCCTCCTTGGCGTGCGCGCTAGACACTGAATCTGACATCGTGGCACAATCCGTCCGTTGGTTAAATTTATTGATTTCTAACCAGAATCCACCGATCGGTGGGAAGAGCATCGGTGGGAATGGGGTTTGGGGGTAGCAAGAAATAGCATCTCCATCCTTTGAGATAAGCCGACCGGACGTCAATTTGTGTAACTGGCGTTGTGGCTGTTCCGGATGGTTTAATTAAAATCGTCCGCTTTCGAGCTGCATCAAATGTTAAACGTAAGGTACGATATGCATTGAGTGAGCTTCGATGACGATGGAACGGTAAAAACTGCTGAACCTAGATTGTCATCAGATACGAGCGGTTTTCGGTTTCGGAGAAACGATCCCGGTCCAAGTTCCGAGAGCGAAGCTGTAACGGCTTATGCAAAGCATGTTCATTTCTCAATGCCAGATGTTTCCACAAATTGGCAATCAAAAGCAATACGGAATGTTACGGTGTACTATTAATCTAGCACATCGGTCAATAAGTTTCCGGTCTAGCGTATAGTAAGAGAAGATTATCTACTCCGGCCAACAAATTGGCGTGTTGGTTGATTTTTCATGGAAAACTCAAGTTTGAAATTTGAAAACCACATCATTTGAAGCAATGATGTAATGTTTTTACTGTAATTTGCTTTTATCCAAAAAGACGCACTACAAAAAGTTATGTTAGAAATAATCGAGTTATGTAAAAACGAAAATCTAAAACAAGTTTATTCAACCCGATTTATTGTTTTGTTTTGCAATTTTTTCATTTCAAAATAATCAAATAATTGTCTTTTCTCTCGATTTCAAAGGTTCATGTGAGTTTTTTTTAATCTCAAGCGCATCGTTTGAAGCCCAATTGATGGATTTATCGCCGAAAATAATGGAATTAAGAAGCACCTAATCAGAGTTCAGAGAAAAAAAGAACGACTCTTGTTCGAAAGCAGGCCAAGATTTTGTGGGTCATTGATTAAATAACAAATGTTATCAGGTAATAAGAAAAATTAGAAGAATTAGTTGTCTAGTAACATTGCTGTATAACTTCATATGTTTTGGCCATGAAGACATCACATGGATTTCAAATGATGCAGTTGAGATCAAAAAAGTCGAAAGCATCGTTGAAATAGAGAGAACAGTCGAATATTTGATTATTTTGAATTGCAAACAATAAAAACTAAAGCGAATGATATGTGATTTTAATTTTTCGACTTTGGTTTACCATAAAAAATCGGCCAATACGTCAATTTCTTGCAGGAGGGGATACATTTTTTTGTATATTGTACAACGGTCACTTTTAAAACCAAAATCAGCACGTAGCACGATAGAACAGATTCTTTAAGATGTATTGTCGACCAAAAGAGGCAATTGTCTCCGAAAAATTAAAGCAGGAGCAAAATAACGAAAGTAGCGTTAATGTATCGTAACTCTATCGTGCCACGAACTGATTTTTGTGCTAAAAGTGACCGTTACATGTCAGGACCGGAAACTTATTGACCGATGTGTTAATGTCGATTGTCAATCCCTTTGACTGGTATTGCATGGCCTTCATTTTGTCTGGTGGTTGGTCCAGATCAATAGCTGATCATAACTGACACTATCGAAGCCAACTGGTGCGCTAACCTTGAGTACCTTCCGGTGGGGGCCAATGTCATATAAGGGGATATTCCGTTTCCGTCGAGTCCGCTTACAGAATGCAATTAAAAGTTCGCTTCGCATACCTGCAATGCAGGATCGAGGCAACGTTTACTTAGACTGAGGCTGAACTGTAAAGAGAGAGTGAGAGAGAGATGGAACGAGAGACAGATAGAGAGCGTGTTAGATCGGGAACTGTTGACTTTCATCCTTGGCGGTTTTGGCCCCCGACATCGGTTATCAGCCTCCCACCGTACAACACGCATCAATGAGCCTCTTGTCGGTCGGTCACTCAGCGCACAGTCACACATCCACCACACATCTGATCCGGACCGGTCTGGTGTGGACTGCTCTGTACCGCACTGTGGACCACGGTCGCTGCTAAATGCGCCACGTGTTGACACGCGCTGCCGCAGGTTTCTGATTCATGTTCATGTTCGAGCATCTGACAGCAGTTGACCGAAAAAACCGACGAAGCGGGAGGGTAAGCTGAGCGGTACCGGAAATGGATACAATAAAGCAGCATGCTGCTGAGTGACCGAAGGGACCGAAGCGACCGACGAGTCGACGGGGAAAACTTGCGCAGGCTTTCGTGCCGTTTCGTCGATTCCGTCGCGGTTCGAGTGAGTGTCTTCATCGTCGAAAAGGTTCATTCCCGATGGCTTCGTTCGTTGGCTTCATCGTCGACGAATCCTGTCGAGTGGCCAGCGGCTACACGCCGGTTGCTCGGTGCTCAGCTGCGGTAGTTTGTCGTGAGAATCGGTCGGTCGCGGACACAGACAACCAACCAGACACAGATAGACGGACGTGTGCGCGCGGGCTCGTGTAAGTGCGTGCGTGTGTGTGTGTGCGTGCGGTTCCTCGCGTACTGCTGGCGCATTTTTTGCAGTTTCGTTTGTATGTGCCGTGCATCCGGGCACCACTCCGCCCCCCGCAAGCTTACCACCCGTGAGGTGACGTGCTAGTGCTTGCTCCAACGTCTGCGCCATTTTCCATTACCATCCACTGCTGCTGCAAAGAAAGCGCGCCCGGGCACTTGGTGCAAGTGGTCGCAGTACCAGCGACCACGACCAACGCAAAACAGATCCATTGTAACGACGTCAACAGTGTGCCGTCCACCCGCCGTCGATTATGAATGTGATCGTTTCCTTCCGTTTCCGCTAGTAACGGGCAGCCTGCTTGGGAACCTGGGAGCCCTCAGATCAGCGCGTTTGCCAACATTGTCGTAGGTTCGGGCAGCTCGCGGTGAATCTCGTCAGCTCGAATCATCGTGTTGGCGTGATCGGAGTAGGCCGTGACCGCGTGTCTAGCGCAGCAGCGATTTGCATTCCGCAAAACTAATTCGATTCGCCGACGACGACGACGACGGCGTCGCGTTCGAGGTTGACCGCGCGCGCGTTGATCCGGTTGATGGTGGTGATCCTGGGTCCGGTGGTGGGGTGTGGGATAAGAGAGGATGCCTGTCAAGTGCACGGTGCGTTGTTATAATATCCGATTTTGTGTGGGCGCTTCGTGCGTGCTTTTTGGCCATTTGCTCCGACGTCATCCGTCGTTTTGAATCCCCGTGCGTGCGCACGTTTGTGTGTGTGAGCCGACAAAGTGTGACGTGTGACGCGTGTGTTCGTTCGCCGCGGTGTTGTACGTCTCATCGCCAGCCCATCGCCCATTTCGCGGTTTTGTCAGCGGAAATAACATACAACATCGAATCGCCCGCTGGGGGCATTGATCGAGTGCGTGCGTGCGTGCGTGCGTTCGTGTTCGGGAGTGTGTGAGAACTACGGGTGCTAGGAATCGCGTGTTTTGCGGTGTGACACGGTACAGTGATTCGAGCGGGAAAAGCGACGGCAGCAGCGCGGCTGAGGCTGAAGTGAGCGAGAGTGAATGGGAATGAGCTGTGGCCACCGGAAGCCGTCATCAGCCCGTCGTCCGTTTACCATGGGAATTAATTTACATTTTACGATTCCGCACCACCACCACCACTGGCCATAAAATGTCAATTGCAGCAGCAGCAACATCGCAACAGCAAAAGTAACAGCAGGAGCAGGAGTAGCAGCAAGTGCGGAATCGACATCCGGAAATCGGGAGACACATATCAACGCTTGTAAACTAAGCTGCAACAGCAGGCTGTGTGTTGTGGTAAAGACCGGATCTTCGGATTCTGGGAAAACAGCAAAAGTCTGAAGCAGAGCTAGTGACGTAACCGAAACATATCATTTTCTGGAGAAGCGTCGAGTCCGTAGCCTATAAGAATCATCTTCTACTTCGTAAGAATAGCTGCCTAGGACTAGTATTAAAGAAGAAGAGGAAAACCAGAGACTTGCATCCGGTTGCATTCTTCCGCGTGTGTGAAAGTCTGCGGCACCACCGTGCGCCGATCGCCGAGCCGCCACAGCTCAGGAACCGCTGCAGCTCCTGAGCCGCAGATCAAACAAACCGGATACCGGGCGTGTCGTGTCGCCGGGGTGTACCGAGAGGAGCGGTGGTCCAAAGTGGTTTGAAGTTCGAACGTCGCATTTTGATCCTTCCAAGTGGGCGCGCAAGAGCCGTAGAGTGAAGTGTACAGCGGTCTCCTTCTTCTCGTCCGACGACGTATAGTGTAGTGGCTGAAGTGTCTTACACGTGTGTATTTCGGGCCCCTTGTATGTGCCTCTGCCCTCTGTGTGTATAGCTGTGGATGTGTGCGTTGTTGTGTGTTTCAAAGGCCGCGTATTGGTGGCAGTGTTACCGTACCGAGTAGATCGTAGCAGTAGCGCTGCGCTGTACCAAGGGGGAACGCCAAGGAGAATATACATATTCCCGTTGGGTTCTTCTGATTGTCAAAATCCATACGCGTGCAGGCGTAGTGATTGTGGGCCGTCGAGTGTGGTACGTTTGAATGGTACTCGATCGATCGGGCGCAGAGTTCAATCCATCGGGGTGGAGTAGCACGTGGCGCGCGGTGCCGATGGCACTTCAGCTGGCTGGCTCCACTTGACGTTCGAACAACGCGAAGCATCATGTAAGTTTGCCCAACCTTGAAGTGGCGGATACTTCAGATTACACTTTTGAGGAAGTTACATGTTAAAGGAAATTTGTTTTCTTAAAAAAGTGGAATACTAGCTCGTCGAGCTCGTTTCCATGGAGACTAACTGGAGAGTGATTTCTATCTGTGGGATTCGCCGCAAATTTGATCGGCAGTGATCGATGGTAGACCCAGGGATTCGTTGATCTGATTGCTTGGATCAATTTTTATGACATTAAGTTAAGGAAATCTAGCATTTTAGCTATTATGATGAATGCACACAAACCAGCCTCCTCGGATCTGGTTTTGGAAAATTGGTTCTAAATTGAAAAGAAAATGGATTTATGAATCCTTCGTTGTTGCCCGTCGCCTTCTTCCTTTTATCAAAATCTGCCATCATTGGGCAATCATTACGATTAGTTTAAAGTGATGTTCGCTTAGCGCTTCGTATCGTCCATCTTCGACAGCCGAATTGGTGGACGTGCTCTTGAGGCAAACAATTGCCTCTCGGTGAAGCGGCTTATGGCGGCGCTTTCAGCAGCCTATTTTGTGCCTTGTAACGGTCGAACATGGACATGACTTGGCTTTCTTTCTTGACTCCGGCTGGCACTCGCCACAGCGGCCACAGCGAGAAAGTGAACAATGCCGGTCGCTCGGCATTCAAGAGACGCGGTCAATGTAGTGCGCCCCAAACGGCCCGCAGCGTTCTGTTCTGTAGCGTTCTATCCGGCCTAATGGTGAATGTTCGCTATGGTGGACGTGGTCCTTGGACAAGCGTCCATTGTGGCGATTTCTCACAAACACCATTTCCACTCTAATACCACCATCCATCCCCATGATGGATCATGTTAAACTTCCGTTAGCTGTTTGTTGAAGTTTTTCGGTTAAAAATACCAAAACAATGTCGACGAAATTTCCAAACACACACACACAAATACTAGAAAAGTAGGAGAAGCTTGCACCTGAGACCCACAGGCGGACGATGAAGGGCTACGGCGAGCTATCAGATAAACAGATCGTCGTCCCGTTCAGCACAACTCCCCGGTGCGTTTGACTGTTTATTCTTGTCAAACCCAATTGGGTTGTCATTTGGACCTAGACGGGGTTGGGACGTGGTTCTATCGGTCGCTGCTTCGGTCCTTCCCCGGGTAATGTCGATGCCAAATGGACAGCGGGGCACAAGGCGGGCGCGGGTGGTGAACGGTGGACGATGGCAGCGATTCGAAAATTTATGTTCCGTAGAAACGCAAAATAAGTCGCAGGGCGGCCCGGGGGGCAGCGGCATCCGAAAGTGATTTTGATTCAATTTGAACGCAAATTCGGAACCTAGGTCGGTGTACACACACACACACACGCACACGTAGAGCCCTCCGGGGCCAGTCAGTCAGCGAGTCAGTCAACCTGTCAGGCTCAGAATGTCTTCTGCATTCCGCTGCCACCAGGCGGCAGGTCTCATCATTCCGGCTCAGCCGGAAGCCGTGGTTGACGGAGTGATATCTAAGATCTAGAACACACACACACACACACACATGCACACACCCGTACACATAAGCTTCGATCTTTGCGTAGCTAGATAGCTTTTGCGCGTATCCCTATTCCTGAGTGGCTGGCAACTTTGACTGTCGCACTGCTATCCGTTCTTCTTTTCAGGACAACGCTCGTCCGGCCTCGAGGCCCAAAGTTAGCACCGTGCGTGCGTGTGTCTGTGCGTGCGTACGGGTAGAATATTTTATGAGAAAAACAGAGATTTCGCATCGCGCGTAAACAAGTTTTTGCTCGTGCGGCCGGTGTTAAGAACTCTCGGAGCCGCTGGTGCCTCAAGTTCGCGCCGGAATGTTTAAAAGAAGGGCACAACCACCGAGGCAAGATTCCTTCAAAACAGCTTCTTCTCCGGGGATGGTGATGTTAGGACCAACAGCTACAAAAAGGACATAAAGAAAGCTAAATGCATGTTGTTCGTGTAAAGTTTGATTGTTGAATGTTTGCCGCACGCTTTTATACTTGTTTCAAGTTCTCCGTTTCTAACACCTTGCCACACCGGAAAGGTGTTGTGTTGTTTCTTCCTCCGCCCCCCTGCCTCCATTCCCCTGCTTTTCGCACACCTTCTTTCCTTGCCCGCTCTACAAACTCCCTTCGGATGGAGGTTTATTTAGAGCAAAAAAAAAGGAAAATGGTGGATCGCAAAAGGCAACAGCAAGACGAACCCATTGTAAAGCTCTGTCGACTCTGTGTTCGTGTGTGTCGGTGTGGTTTTTGGATTTGCTGCCAGCCTGCCGGCTTAATTTTGGAGCGAGTTTCGTGATTGTTTCAGATCTGCGAAACTTGTCACTTGCCGCTTGTCGCCATGTCGCCGGGTCAGAAAAGACAGAAATGAAATCTGAAGGAAAAACAAAACGCGGAATCCAAAACGGAAACAAAAAGGCAGCATGAAACGTTTTCAAAGAAAGGAATAAGCACAGCAGCACTTTAATGGGCTCCGTTTGGTGTGTGGACACACACAAACACGCACATCGAAGCCTGATACACTCGATTCGAGCTGATACAGCTTTAAACGTGCGAATCGCGCGTTTGCCACGAAAGCTTGGGGGCTGGGGGGCGGACGGTTGGGTGGTTCGGATGGACGTTAATAACCGTAATGCTTCAGTGCATTCAGGCCCAGCGGTGGCCCCCTTTTTGAACTCGATGCTGTCGATCATATTTATACCGACTCACACACACACACACACAGCCCTCCGTTCCCTGCCAACCGTTTGCGCAATAGAATGATTGATGTTCAGTTCGCACGGGGAGGGGCGGTGGTGCGGCGTGCACATGAGGATGGCCATTGGCCGATACCGATGCAGGATCATTTAATGCTATTCCGTGGGTTTCCGGCGTCCCACGTCCCGGAGTTCGTTCACGCTGGATGAGCACAAAATGTGCGTTCAGCGTTCGAAATTTGCAGACGAGAAGCATTCTATTTTCAGCCCGTCAGTCGCGCCGACGCCGGGTACGCGTCCGCGTGGTTACTAGTTGGGCTTTTCCGGCACATTATGCTGAATGGCTTAATGAAGGCTATTGATAGCTTGCCTTATCTATGCTGCCTGGCGCGCTGTGTAACACAGCCACACAGACAGACACAGCTACAGGTCTGTGGCTGTTCGTCAAAGGTGATGACGGCGCCCGAAACAGTTTGCCGCCAAGCGGTGGGCAAAGCGGTTGTTAAGATCGCAGGAGCCACAGCAGAGGAGAAATCAATCACCACCTCGTACGTACGACGCCGAAACCAACGTCTGGTCGTCTGGACTCTTGAAAACAAGCACTCGCCTTCCACTTCACAGTTACACCACCCTTGAAGAGGACCTCTTCTGAAGCGCTCGCGCGCGCGCGTGTGTGTGTGTGGTGATGGAAAAAACGGTCCACGGACACGGGAGGTACTAGGAGGATTGGCACAAGCCAAAAACCGTTCATCAACCTGGCTACCGGCAGGGCCGGAAACAGCGGAAGCTGTAACGGTCGATTCCACTCCTCGTTGGCCGGTCCTCGTGGCCGTCCCCAGAAGTCACAACGAATGGGAACGAAAACACGGATCCCCCAGGCGGATTGGCCCGATGGTGGCGGAAAGGTGGTTTGTTAAAACAATTTATGGTTCATGGTGTGCCTTTTGGTGCGCCGGGAACAGAAAATGGAATAGATGGACGCACAGATCGTCCGTCCGTTTGTCCGTTTGCCCGTTCGTTTGTTCGTTAGTTCGCTCCAGCCAAGCGGCAACCCCCTCGCACACCTCCAAGGGGTGGAGTGGGTTGGGAAAATCGGAAAACATCGACCATGGAGTCTCGCATTCGCCCCTTCCCCGGCACACACACACACACACGTATACCTTCCCAAAACGATGCTCGTAATAATCTTTTTATTAAGATGGATGCCAAATTTCACGTTCACTTAGGCTCAGACTGGGGCTGGGTTCAGGGTTCTGGAGCTGGCTGCCGGCCGCGGCCGTCCGGAACGGTGTAGGATCGTGATTTGTGGGGACCGCGAACATCCGCGTAGTGTGTCTGCACCAAGCGGCCGGGGGAGGGGAGGGGGTGCCGATTCCCGATGACCGATTGGAGCTTAGAGGATGGTACGGATGGGCTATGGCTGGGCTGGGCTGGATTCGATTTATGGGTCCCGATGCCCGATGTTGTTGTTGTTGCCACCTTTGCACCGAAACCGAGATCGATTTGATGTGTCCGTACCAAGGGACGGGGGAAGCTAATATTCAATATTCCAGCGACCGCCCCCCCGCACGGGAGAGACGAGGATGGAAGGACGGGGACCAAAATCGCTTAATTAAAGCATAACGACCAGACCGGTCCGGTACAATCGGTCCGTGGTGCTCCTTCGCCACGATGCCACCAGCCACGGACGGAAATGGATCGTTTTTCCAGTCATTCAATCACGGCCACAGACGGGCAGGAGAGAGGGTGTATGGGGTGGTGGTGGTGGTGCTAAACGTGGTGCCATTATCGAATAATTATAGGTTTATATATCAATCGGGAGTCGTGTTTATTGCCACATGCTTTGACACACTATCCTGAGCGCTATAGTCGTTGGCCTCGCTTTGGTCCGTTCGGATGGTCTACTAAACCTCCCCCGGGGGGGTCCTGGGTCACCCCGGTACGGGGTCGTCGTACAAAATGCGTAAATTACCTCGGCATTCCATTTTCCGACTGACCGACCGACCGACCGACCGGCGGAGCTGCTAGAGACCGCTTTCCGTGCGCCGCTCCGGTGACTGAGTAGCTATGAAATATGAGTGGCTCTCTGGTTGGTTTCTGGGGTGCCGGGGTGCCGGGGTGGAGGTGGTGGTTCCGTTTCGGTTTGTGGCTTCGAATGTGTGTATGTGTGTGTGTGTGTGCTGTGGCCATTGTTTATGAACTATTGTGGTTGCACCGCGTAACGGATCGTTGCTCATAAATGCCCTGTGACTAAGACTGGACGGGGGAGATGGTTCGAGGGGCGAGGAAGAGAGAGAGAGAGAGAGTGTATGCCACCGGTTCTCGGTCTCGATATTATCCTGTCAGGTTGGTCCTCCTGGTGTTAAGTGAAGCCTCTAATACCTGTGACTGTGTTAGAAGGAACGAAGGCATCTGCACTAAACGGTAATAGCGGCTTTAGGACGACGGCCCCAGGGAGAAGCGCTTCTTGGCATCGAGCCCAATGACTGAATCTAATGATCGGGGCTTATCGATCAATATCATGACACCGCACGCCAGCGGCTAGGATGGGATTGTATTTTATAAAAATAGATTGTGGATAAATCGAGTAGTATCATTTGACTTTCAGGTCCGGGGGGAAGCAGCAAATGAGCGGTTTCTCGAGGTAACGCTATTTCCGTAAAAAAGGTCGAGAGCTATTTATAGCTTCGGAGTGGAAATGAAGCAGTTAAAACTATTCCTTTTTAACACAGAGCTTATCCTGTTGCTCAGTAATGGGGTATTGGGGTGGTGGGGTCAAAATGAGATACGTTGAGTTTTAAAATAGATATCTTTTCGGCTGTTAGCTACAGTTTAGAATGCATTTAAGATTATCTCTAGTTGAGTTGAATAATTTTAAAACCCTACTTCTTGTCGTTGAACTTTTGGCAAAAAATAACAGAACACGCGTAATGTTTAATAAACACTTTCTGGAGTTTTCTTGTTACCTGTTTGATTAGAGTAACCAATTGTTATTGTGCTTTTTTTGTTTGTTTATAAACTAAGAAGTCCAAGCACTTTAAAGGTTCATAGTTTTGATATTTTGGGCAACAGTAGAACCGCAAAAAAGAGCATCACAATGGTCGTGTTTCATAAAAGCTTTTGAGGGTTGGAACATTGTCTGTTATTTATTTATACAATATGATTACTTCAAAGCTGACCGTTTTCTTGAGGTGAATAAATCTACCATTTTTTAAACACTTCCTCAAATACTGATCTGATACTGGCAAATATTTCTCATTTCATTTTTTACTTTGCAAAGAATTATTTCAAATGAAAAAAATAATCCATTTAAATGAATCATAACGTTTTTGAAATCATATCAAAGTCTAGATTGAAATTAAACAAGTTAACGCTGTACTGCATAACTTATTCAATTCTGTTCACGGCTGGATAGGGTTTTCTTTACAAAGAATAAAGCTTTTTTTAATTTCCACATCCAGTACATTAACACGCAATTTAACGACAAAATACCGTGGAATCGATGTTGTTATTAAATATTTAACGGTAATTATTGATCAATAAAATAAACAGCCTCTTCCCTGGTGCTTAACGAACGGTTAATAGACCTCGCACGTAGGCTTAGCAAACACCAAATTGGCTTCATAGCACGGGAAATCATTTATAGAGCAAGCAATACTGTGTTTGCTGTGGAATAGGTAAATAGTCATAAATTATTATATGAATATGTACCGATGTACAATGAATGTCATTTCAAAGATGGCCACTTTGGCGTGTATTAAACGGTTTGTTGTTTATTCATTGTTTATTGTGATAATTGCATACAATTGAAAGCTGCCCGCAATAAATGTGATTAAATGCTTGAGAAGCGAAGGAAAATCGCGGCGGGGGAAAGGAACACCCTTTGAAGGCCCTGATAGGAATTATCAAATGAAGATGATATGCAAACAACAGATTATCTTGGGCAGACATGAGACTTTGCTGGTCGATATGTTTGCTTCTATATCGTTTACACACTATTGGGAATCAAAATCGAGAAGGTAAATGTATGGTTCATAAATTGAAAAAATTATGTAATATCACAAATTCACCTTTGGTGGAATGGTTAAAAGATTTTCCTAAAAGAATGACTAAAAAAAATCATATTCAAATTGATACTAGTTTGAAATATGAATTTATTTGAAAAAATTGAACGCCTTAGTCAATCTACTTTACACTGCAATTAAACGTTTACTAAATACTTACAATACCAACAGAAATGGAAGGATGGTGAAGCGATAACGCAGTTAGATAACGCTGTGTCCATTTCATTTTCGTAGTTGAAGACTTTGTTGAAAAAATCATGGAGACATATTTTTTCCTTTGCATTCATCAGATCTGACTCGTTTTTATTGTAATTGGTCAATAAAATAGAACAATCTCCGAAGGTTCCAAATTGGAATAGGTGAAACGGTCTCTTCAAATCGTTTTATGAACGGAACTACCTTCAATGATAACTTGATTTAATCTCTACGAACATCAGATACAAGCTAAAATTGTTTATTACCAGTTGTTCAAGAATCTGTTTACTTGTAATTTCATATGAATAATCCATATGAAACCATCGCTAGCAAACGTACAACGAACCCAAGAGAGTGAGTCCCACATTCCGGTAATTAGCATGCAGTGGCACCATGTACTTGCGGCCCAGTGGAAGGAAATCATAATAAGGCATATTGATTTTCAGTCCACCGACAGGGGGGGTTACATGCAAAAGAAAATTCCGGACCGTTTATCTGATTGCCCTTGGCCAAATCCCGTTGGCTCGTAAGCTCGTAAGCCTCATCCTCATGAACTGTGCCATTAGAGCGACTTCCTGCTGTCGAAGGCGCATCGCATCGATTCATGTTGACCGATACTGCTGGTGCTGTGTGGTCGGCCATTGCCATTCCCGTTCGTTCGGCATTGACTAGACGAGATCTTATTTCCGGTCTAGACCCGCGCCTTGGATGGCCGGGGCCATGGACCGGGTGGGGTTGGTTTGCTCCACTTCTTCATCGCCGTCGAGTCATAACACAACAAAAAACACGGGGTCTTGGGTACGATTCGTATTCCTTGGCGCAACTAAAATTACCCGAATGGTGCCCCTTCTCCATCGATGGGCGAACACGAACATGTACAGGCCCTTTTGGTTGAGGTACGTCGAGCAACCGTTGGACCAACCGCTTCCATTGCTAATGATGAAGTATGAGCTAAGGAAACCGGCACTAAACTTCCGGCCGGGAGGGGGGGACCTCGCCGGCTATAGAGTCCTTCACATCACAAAAAATGGTCTAATCTAACCGCATGGACGTGTGCACGTGCACTCAGGTCTACTTCTACTACCTCTACCAGCAACCAACCGGTAGCACGATTCCGGCACGCAAACCCCATCCCTGCCGCCGCCGGTTTACATGCCGCAGAGGTGAAAGTGCACGAAGCGGTGGAGTTCAGTGGCCAACCAACCGGCTACCGGTCCACGTGCTAAGCCAACAGCAAAAAAGCATTCGATTAGTTCCATCTTCAGATGGAGGGGTAGCGCGCAGCTCCCTTTCGACCTGCTGCTCCTATTTCTCCTTGGAAGACTCCTTCGCCTTTGCTACGTGGAAGGCGCAATCCACCGAAATGCTCGCTTTATAACATTTTATCACGCCATCAAAATTGTTTTCGAGCCACCACCAACCGACAACCAGGGACCAGGCCTGCTGCAGCAGTGCCAAGAAGTATATGGGGCCGTAGTACCCCGTAGGTGAGACAGCTGTTTTGTCCGTGAGAAGTACGAGTAACGCAAGGGAAAGTTGCCGCTGGGGAAGGGAAAATGGACAAACATTTGTTAACAAAAGGGCAGAGCGATGGCGATGCGGCAGAGCGCGTCGCCTTCGTGCGTCTCTGGTTTTGTTTATTATTTAAATACCGCTCCACGGTCCTTCCTGTCCGTTGTTCCCGGGTTTTGGGGCGGCCCGCGGTGACGACCATTAATGGTGTGCTTTCCCTGGCCATGACGACGCACCGCCAGACCCCCGAAGAAGAAGAAGAAGGCCAGGAAAGCAGTCACGTCACGCCGCCTCGTAAATTTGAACTTTTCGGCACCACCATCTACCGCCGCCCGGGCCCAGGGCAGGGCAGGGCAGGGCATGGGTCCTGGTCGCCGACTCCGGGAACGTATGATTAATTAGTAACTTTGCCATCGAATGCCACAATGGCGCGTTGGCGTTGTTTGTGTTTGGTTTTTGCTGTTTGTCATCGTCCGATGTCCCGATTGTTGAAAGGAAGTGCTTCTGGTACTCCTACTGCTGCTGCTGCTGCTCTGCTTTGTGAATGCAATGAAGCTCGCGTGGACCGGTGCGCTCATGATTAACCTCCAGCCGCTGGAAGGGGAGGGGCGAGAAACACGGGGACAAAATGGTTTTGCGAAATGGCGAAAGTGCCAGATCGGAAGTGACGATGGGGGTAAAGTAAGCTGTCGTGCTGCGTGCCACGGTGTGAGAAAGAGAATCGAAGCGAAGTAGAAAGAGAGAGAAAGAGAGAGAGAGAGAGAGAGAGAGAGAGAGAGAGAGAGAGAGAGAGAGAGAGAGAGAGGGAGGGAGAGCGAAACATAATAATTTATTCGAGATCAGTATCAGACACAACGGGAAGTGACCGTTTTCCTTCCGCACGCCGAGTCATCCGGCATATTAAGTGAGGTTAAGGGCTTGATGCACTGCGATAGCGGCCCGGGAAAGGTCGTCGAGAGATGGGGATTTGCCTTCGATCGAGCATGCCAATGGTGTGTTGTTGTGGTGCTATAGAGATTTGTGGGGAAATAATTTGCAAATGATGTTTGACGGGATCTGCTTTGACGTTTCCAGGGGAACTACAAAGATTTTGTTTTTTTTTTGCGTTCACAGCTCAGATACACAAGTCTTTTCCAGCCCAGCTAATGTCTTTTTGATTCCAGTGTTTCACATGAAATCATGAAATAAAAAAAATACAATTAATTAAACAAAATATCTTTTGTGTTGTAAATCTGCAGAACGGATTCTCAACACCAGCAGGATCAAGATCGGTTGCTGCAATGTTGACGCCGCAATCGATAACTGGTCTCGTTGTTCTGCTTTTGCTATATGCTTTAGCTTTAGAGCTACTCAAATATTTAGTCGCAAGGCCAATTATTGTTCCATTTAGAGTGAGCTGTTTGGCAAAAGGTTCTATTAATTGATCAAATCCATTAGCAATTCAAGGTTTTCGACGATGCATTATAATAGTCATTTAAAAATACGCCACAATCTGCATTTCAACAATTATTTAAGACAAAAAAACGCCATCCATCCTCATTCTGAACAACTTCAAGTATTTACTTACGATACAAACTGGCAGATTGTTTATTCATTTTTCATTATTATTTGTACTGATTGTACAGATTTATTGAGAAAAAAAAAAACGCTCTTTTTGTGTGATTGCTCCTTAACAGTTACGTCCGGGTGTTTGAGAAAAAAGGGGGAAGGAAACACATTCAATGCCATATTCGATGTATCCGAATCGATTCGTTTTTTAAGCTCGAACCGTAATTTGTGGTCCATCAGAGGCGACGACTCTATCATCGGGGATGGCGCACTCGCTACAAAAACACACACACACACAGCCGGGAGCACATAGTACGTGCCACATGGTTAAGCGAACTCCCGTTCTACGCGCTGCACGCCGATAAGCCGATTATCGGTTCGTCCCCGAGGCGCCCGGCAGCTCGGACGCGTGGTCCCCGAATTCGTTAGAATCCCGGAGTGCTCGTGAGATAGCCACATCACGGTCCCTGTTGTCCCGGGCTACATATATCCTCACAATCGCTAGCTCGCAAAAATCCCAGGCGAATCCAGGCACAGGGCCCGGTACGGCCCGGCAACAAGTCAACGCGCAATTCGTGACCGGCGAACCCGGAGTGGAATCGTCCGGGCTCGAAAAAAAAATACACTCGTGAAGCAGCGCACGGAATGGCGCAAAAGTGGAAGGGCGAGCGCAAATTGGGGTATTGCCTAGTCCCGGTTTCTCCTTCCACCTTCGAAAAAAGGTCTGCTTCCGGGGGTCTGGGACATCGGACCGGGGTCCGTGACGGTTCGTTAGCCACCCGGGCTACCCGGGCCCGGGCCTCCGCTATCCGGCGTGGCGTATGGTGACTGGATCGTCGAGAACACACACACAGAGCAAAAGAGGGACGCATGCCGCATCGTCGCGGTGTTGCGGCGATGAAAAATTCAAGCAAAGCACTGCGAGAAACCACTGCAATGCCGTCGTCGCGGTGGTCGGTGGTGGCTCTGTACACTCGTCCGGTACTCGCGTGAACGACGAATTGCGGCCAGCCTACCGCCCAATTCGAGACACGAATCCGTCGGACCAAAACATGGTCTGCATCGCGACGCGTGTGTGTGTGGTGCTTGTGGTCTTGTGGCCGGTAGGACCGACCTGGTCCTCCTGCCCTAGTTGCAGGAATAGTAATGATCAACCAACAGCCAGAGCTTGCCAGCGAGTGAAAGATCAACCATCGACAAGTAATGGAGAGGATACGTAGAACCAAAAGTAACCAGGAAAGTGTGTGGCGTGTGTGCGCGCGTGTGTGTGTGTGATGAAGAGCGATGGTTGAAGATGAAACATCGTCGCAGCGCATTAGAACGCAACAGTCATTCACGATAATGGAACGCCAGGAACCAACCAGCCAGATAGTAATTCGTCGTAATCCCAATTGGGGCAAGCTCCGGCGAAAGGATCGGAAGGAGCATCCTAGCGTAAGCTGTACGCAATGCGTGTTACTCGCTTCTTTGTGTTTGGTTGGCTTCTACGAGCCCCCTTCCGAGTTACGGACTACCGGATAAACCTTCCGAGGCTTTGCTGTAGCAAATTTAGTACCAGCTCTGGCCCTGGAGTTAAAGTTTCTGCGAATCGATTACACGCCCCTCCCATACGGCAGCTACGGAAAAGCTTTAAACTTTTGAGAATCCCCCCGCATCTCAACTTCGCCGCCAACGCGCTCGTTGCTCAAATTGCGGAGCAAACAAATCAGGCTCCAAAGTAGGAAATCAGAGGCAACCTACAGCTGCCTGTCTGCATCGTGGTATCGTGGGCAGAAGCACATCAAGTCAAGCTTAGCGAGCGCGCGAGAACTCAGCCAGGAGAGCGCACCCAAGAACCGGAGCCGGATCCGGAGTGTTTGCGTAGGAAAATCGATTGCCTTCGCTGTCAGTGGCGATGTCATTCGGTACCTCGGTGTGGAGCTGAACTTTGATTTAAATTGACGGCAGCAGCGCAATTAATAAGGCAGCCAGGCAGAACCATGAACCGCGGAGAGCCAATTAGAGAGACCCGACCGACGATGCGCGAGGGGTGAGTTCGTCAAGTCATCCTGCCAGCCAGCCAGCCAGAAAGATTTATTAATTGTTTATTAATGTCATTTCACGAGAAGCGCCAGCGCCGGTGACAGGACAGCTTTGCCTTTGTCATCATCATCCTCATCATCAGCGTCGTTGTCGTTGCCGATGACTGGAAGGATGCTGGAGTGAGTGACGATGATGCTGGCTAACCGGGAAAGACGATAAGCTTACAGTCCGGGCCGGGTGACCGGAACGGGGCAGATCCATTTGTGGTGATTGGCCGTAGGTCGGTCGGTTGGTCGGTCGGTCACACCGCCGATGTCACTGTCACTGGTGGAAGAAGGTGTCAAAAGAGGGACGCCGGCGGTCGCTCGAAGGAAACAAAAATGGACCCATTGTTTGGTTCGAGCGGATCTATGGTTTTGCCGGGGGGGATGATTCCGTGCGATCGGTGTGATTATAAATAAGCTGAGAGGGAAAGAGAAAGGGGAAGAGGCGAAACGAGAAGGGACGAAACAAATAGTAGAAAAACACTTATGCTCGCTGCCTTATATGCGATACAGAAGAGCCTCTATTGCGGAAATGGAACCAACCGACCACACCGATGTCTCAAAACAGGGCAATTAATTCTGGCGTGCGGCTGACCATTCGTTGAACTCACGTCTGTTTGTGTGTGTGTGTGTGTGCTACTGGTCCAGCCACAAGCCAGTCACAATCAATCTTTGTCGTCCGGACGTTCCAGACGCTCCAGAGGGGACGCTGTTGTTCTGCTCGAAGAAGACGACGACGACGACGACGACGTCGACAACGGTGATGATGATGATGATGATGATGAAGTGTCCACTTACAGCACTTTGCCATTCGCAAACCGGTGACCAGTGACAAGGAAAAAAAAAAGAGAGGACAGAATCCAAACGGCTTTCCGTTTACAGGAAGATATCCTGTTACAGCTTCTACCACTACGTAGCGTTTAATTCACATACGTCACATACGTCGTCTGGAGCGGCATTGAGCTGAAAGCAATTGAATAGACGCTTGGCCGCTCGCTCCGGACGTCTACCGTACGACCGGACTTCCATAAATGATGGTGTTTTGATGATTGAAGAGCATAAATAAAGTGAAAAGCATGTGTACGGCTTCATGTCCTCTTCCCGGGGGTAAATAGCAATCAAGCAGCGCAATAACGGCATCGACTGTGAACGCGTAGGGTGTATTGGTGTCCGATCTTTCGAGGAAGAATTTAATGATCCACATGTCTACCTGGAACAATGATGTTGATCCATTTCCTCCGATGATGGCAAACGATAGATTAGACGAGAAAGCTTATGCTCTTTGAAAGCGAACCAAGCAAAACACAACACTGCAGCTACGGTATTAGCGATCGGTAACGATCTTGTGAGCTTCACACACACACGGTTGGTGCGCCTTTTTTTTGCGCCACGTGTATCTTTCTTCTCTCCTCACACAGCTCACATGTCGCGTTCGGTTTGGGCGTATGAAAAAGTGTGTCACATTTATTTAATTAACATAATTTATGAAAAAAGGACATTCATTTTGTCTCTTGCGCGCTTGTCCATGTGGTGTAGGTGAGACGCAAGGCCATTTCGTCATGACCATGACTGGCGTGATGGTGGTGGGGCGAGAGGTGCGGCGCTCAATTCACCGGCCCGTGCCGAGCCGGGTGTTGCTGACTCACGTGACCCATTAGGGACGCCATCCGCTTATGCCATCACAGCGGACATACCACTGCTTGACCACCACTGACCAGGCGTGTTCTGGTTTGTATAGGTGGGAAACATGCCAGCACATTGCTCGGAACTGTGATGAAAGGAAAGGAAGAAAGAGAGAGAAGAGAGAGAACGAGAGAAAAAATATAAAAACGTGCCGGAAAAGCGAAAGATAACGGAATTTGGGTTCGGTGATGGCGTACGGCATGGTGGTGGTGGTGGTGGGCTAATGGTTGACTGGAAAAGGACAAATTGCCTCCCTCGTGCCAGGATGCGGGGGTTCGCGCCTCGCACCTTTAGCCTACAGGAACGGATGAATATTTTAGCGCGGATCAATTATTCCCGGTTCGACGGATTCGCTCTGAGGGAACTCTGAGGTTCGGTTCGTGTGCGAGCATGTGTTTGTATGTGTGTTAGTGGGTGCTCCTGGCATTACGCGTCCCATGAGAAGCACCAGGACGTGCTCCAGCTGGTGCTATGCAAGGGTGCCAGAATCCGCCATTCGGTGGCGGCCGACGGCCATGGGGTGGTGTCGCGAGGCGTCGCGCCGCGTCAGCGTGACAAATTTCCGGGACATGTTTTCGCTTCGCTTGGCACACCCCCCGGGAACACCCCGGCGGTTGTGACACCGTTGTATCGTGATTAAAAATTAAGCATAATTACGACATTATTTTGCTCATGTGCAACGAGGGGGGAGGGGTGTTGCCACCCCCGCTTCAGGCCTCTCAGGACCCACTCCTCTCACACTGCTGGTTGCTGTCAATTGGGGACGTTGTCTGTGGAGGGGGAAATTAGGACGTCGCATGACACGTACCGTACCGAACGTGGTTGGTCCGTCCACCCCGTCCGTTGGTTTGACAAATTTGATGGGCCCGGGTTGGGGGGGACGAATGAACGTGTTGCAGGGGGGGATAACGCGCGTTCCGCTAATGACCGTCAACCCTGGCGAGGGACCATGTGAGGTGCATGGTTTGTCGGTCTGGAAGGGCTTAATTTTGGCGCCATTGTTATGTGATGGTGGTGGTGGTGATGGACGAAACCGACGAAACATCGTTCCATCCGGCATCCGATGAATATGCATTATAGTGTCTGGGAGGTGCAGCGTGGATGCAACGAACATGAGATGCAAAAATGTATGATTGGATAATGTAATGTTGACGTGATTGCACTAGCAAACGAGAGCGCGGCTTCGGAGTATAGCTGTAGCACACACACACAGCTGGAAGGAGGAGAACGATTGCATAATATTAGCACACCATAAATGCAACGATTGGAAGCGTTTGAAAATCAAACTTTGACCGTGCATTTGATTTAAGAATAGGTTCCCAACATAAGTGGAAAAGTGCAGAAGATGTTCACTTTTGTGCGATGCTAGATTCGGAAAAAAGGCGAGGCACCACCAAGGCAGCCATTTGTCGAGAGCCACTTGCGTCTTTCGCCGTTTGATGCGTCCCGGAATTCGCCACGGAATTCTCCGATGGACCTAAACTTCGAGTACGTGAGGACTCCTGCCGGTTTTCCTGCCGGAGCACACATACGGAACGTCTTGCGAGTGATTGTGAAACCGAGCGGTCCCGGGCACCGGCACCGACGAACAGGCACGCGAAAGAATCCCGCTTGTATCGAGGATAAGCCGGGCTGGGCCGCGGTGTGCCATACTTCTCGAGCATAAGCATGATGAAATATGAAAAATAAATGAGCAAATATCGGCCAAGAATGCTTTTATGCTCGAGTGGTGCAATAGACCATTAGTTGTGTCGAGGTCTGAAGCAGGAGCGTAGCTTGCAAGAGAGAGATGTAGGAGATGCCTTTGGTACAAGAAGGAAGGATGAAGCTCCTATGGGCCCGCAGCTGCTGGGCAACCCGGTATACCGTTGCCCCAATCTATGGCCGAGTAACGGAACATCAATTGTTGGCCGTAATCCGTTGGGTTTGGGTCGCTTCGTGACCGAGAAGACTGCCGGTGACAGCGGGCATGTGCCCACCCCGGACCCCCTGAATCGGTTCGGTTATGCTTCAATACAAGTTTGTCTGATTGCGTTTCCGCCTCTTGACAATAGGTTTGTGCAACGAGTTTGTGGTTGTGGTTTGCCGGTGGAAAACGGTTCGTCGAGCATTTCGTTTGTAAATGTCAGGTGCATCAGGTAATTTGATTTTGAGTGTACGGTTCTTACATACGGTATCACTCTGCGGGGCTCACGGAGAGAAGGTATTGCCACCCGAAAGGATGTGTACGGTTGAGGCTTTCCACCTAGCTGTCGGTAGGTGTTGCGATTCCGCAACGCAGGAGATAGTTATTTAACACAACTTGTCGGTTGATTCGCGTGTCGCGCGCCTTTTATATGTTTTACTCGCTTATTCTCCTAAATATAACGCGTAACGCTTGACTCCAATGTCTCTGTTATTTTTTAAACGGTTTGTTTGCTTGAAAAGAAATACTTGCATCATTATGAAAGACATATTTGCTTGGCTGGGTCTCTTTACTTTAATTAATGACGAATTAACTTGTAGTAACTCTATTTGGCTTAGTTATAATTTCACGGTCTGGTAGGCCTGTATAGTTGGAATGTTTTTCGTGGTGCTCGTTTCAATCCGGTACAATCCGGGCCTTTTTAATTGCTTGTTGCTACCGCATTTCTTTTCTTTGTCTTCCACATTCGATCAATGTTACTGCAACTTTAAAGCGAGAAAAAGGTTAAAAGTGAAAGAATAAGTAATGATAGATGTTCCTAGCATGTAGTAAAAGTATGAAACTATACCGATAGCACGCATAAGTGAATAACAAATTCTTGACCTGTGTTCTTAGGGATTTTATGAGTTAGAAGAACGCAACGGAACGACAGAATAGTGTTCAGTTGAGGAACAATTTTCGCGATATGATGTGGGGAGAAATATTAAGAATATTAATTTATGAACCTCAAAGTACGAGGGTGAATCAAATATAAACGAGACTTTTTTTGGCAAATTTATTTTTAGTTTACACGCAAAAAAGGATTTTTTTTAATTTTTCTACAAAATCTCCTGATTCCGAAACACATTGTTCCCAGCGGATAGGCAGCTTTTTAATATATTTCTCGTAGAAAGATGATGGTCGTGTTTGCAGCTAATTGCGCAAATGAGGTTTCATCCTCAGTATCATTGTTCAATCATTTGTATCCAAAAATTTCCTTGAGAGAGCTAAACACATGAAAGTCACAGGGTGACAGGACAGGACTGTAAGGAGAGTCTTCCAATTTTTCCTACCTCAGTTGCTCTTATTTTTTCCTAATAATGGCTGCAAGTGTTTGTGGGGCGAGTATTGCCATGAAAAGAACCACTTCCCTTATCAATATGTCCCATATTTAGTCGGAACTCAGCAAATCGGATCTCACTTAAAACATTACAAGAATTAGCAGCATTAATTGTCCTGTAGTGATACGACGTCTGTCATTCTCAATAAGCCGTCTAAAGGATTTAATGATGCGCTCTTAGACTGGTGCGAGGTCTGCGATTTTGGCTCTCATTTTCAACACGATTACGAGCCAAAAAGATTTTTTTAAGCTATGCAACCACTCTGGCTTTTGACAGTGTCTCTTTCTGGAAGTATGCAGTCGATCTCTTCAAGATTTCAATTAGTTTTACGCCTTCTACGGCGAGAAACTTGATTATAAAATGTTGCGCAAATGACGAAGGTACCTCATGCAGCAAAATTATTGCTGTGGACACTGGCAGAGGTAACGAGGCGATCCAGGGCGCTTTTCATATTCCTGACAAATCAACCCAACAACTAAAAAAGTGAGAACGTTCTATCTTCATTTTTATGACCGTAGGACGAAAAGTCTCGTTTATATTTGATTCACCCTCGTAATTTTGGTATTGTTTTCTTTGCTTTTAGTCTGTAAATAAAACTGTAAATCCCTTGTGAACAATAATTTAAAGAATCGCGAGACGTGAAAACAATAAGCATTAAAAACATGTTGTATTTGTTAAGTTTCCATGTAATTTATTTAATTCAATTAAATACTGTGTGATAACAGTCTCAGTTAGGATTTCAAATAATCATATGGAAATAACTGAGTTTTGAATACCTCAGGCCTTGTTTTATTGGCTTCTATACCAAATTAAGTTGTGAATTTTGTCTTGTGAATTTTGGAAGAGACAAAGTTGCGAATTGGTTTTTATTTAATTCGGTTTTGTATTAAAAGTGGTGAGTTGTGTCCTAACCACAAACACCGTTGCTGCTGGCTGAGAGAATATCAAAGTATTATCTCTTATTCAAATAATGAACCGAGATCAGCTATTGGTGATAAGGTGTTTATTTGATTACAAAGACAACTCAAATAATGGGTATCATTTTGGAATTGATAACCACTTTATCGTTGTTTTTTTCTGGCTTCAAATTTCTTTCTTGCGCAATCAAAGCAACAAAATAGACATAGAAAAGAAAATCACATCAATCTACCTGCAGTGGAATCGATTGTCCATCGAACTGCAAACAACTGGCCGGGAAAAGGCTAACGGGGATCACCATTAGCTTCGCGATAATGCGCGATATCAGTTTCATTCAACTACTCACTGGTGCAGTGGTTGTTCACTAAACAGCCCCCCTCCAATGCATTAGATGAATAGCGGTAAATGCACTTCAAGACTTCATGCCAAGGATCCTTCTACAAGGGTGCAAGGGAAGTGGAAAGAGCCGAAGCACGCTTAAGAGCCGGTAAAATAATGAGCGAAGGACTCTTAGCAATAATGACGCAACACTGATACCGACGCTAACCATTCGGTAGCCGAAGGTAAACACACGTTAATGGATAAATTACATACCGTTCACGCTTCACTAATTACACCAACTCCCATACCACCATCCACCCTGGGTTTCGATTTTCTCCGCATCTGCTTATGCTGAGTAGCAGCAGCAGTAGCAACACAAAAAGGGCTTAAAATAATACCCCTGATGCTGGATGCTGGCCCTGAACCGTGAATTTCCCGAGCAGGTAATTCTTGGTAGAAAATCTGCCAAACGAAAACCTCTCACAGTCGATCGATTATTAATCATCGAAGCTTGAAGGTGGATCGAAGCTTGAAGCGATGCACCGCACGCCACCACCACCACCACCACCAGCACACCCCCGATGCTTTATTGTCACAACCAGCAGAAAGAGGCGAAAGATGGTGAGAGGGTTGGAGCATGTATGACTATACTAACATCTCGCTGGGACGCTGATGGTTGTGTGGTGTGGTGTGTGTGTGTGTGTGTGTGTGTGTGTGTGTGTGTGTGTGTCCTTGTTTTACATTGGTTGTTGTTGTAGCCACCGTTACGGGGCCAGACGAGGCGAAGCGAAAGTAATGCGTTCTTTCATCTCTAACGAACCTGTCGATCGAATTTCCGGCCTGCCTTCGATCATGACCTCTCCCTCCTGCTATTTGTCTACTCTCCCCCTCCACGTTTCGCTCGCTGGCCAATTGATGACTGTCAAATAGTTGTTCAGCTGCTTTAAACATTAATGAAGCTCCTCGAAACCAGCGGACCAGTAAGAGTGAAAGCAGGGCGAGGAAGGTAGACTGAATCCTGTGCGCGATGCTACGCGACCCACAACGGACGTATCGATCGGACGTGATGATTACATTTCCCGCCGTCAAGTAAATGGAGGACGTCGGAAGCCTCCGAGTTCGTGGCGCTTTTACGAAGAGCGTATTTTAGGGAGGATTCAATCCCTGGTCTTCTTCTTCTTACCGTCGCGTTCCTCGATTTGCTGGATGGTTTTAAAGGTAGAGCTGGTTGATGGGAAATGCCTTAATGGGTACTGAACGAGCGGCTCCTGGTTGGTCCTTTTCTCCAAGAATTCTAGACCTCTCTTCCTCCCCCTAGCCCCTTAGCATATGGAGTGAATCCGGAAGTGCTGACTATAGGAAGGGGGGAGGGAAAAGCCTTGCTATGGGTATCGATCCGGTCCTTTCCGGCTTTACGCGGTACTAGGAAGCGGCACTACTACTAGGAAGGAAAGGATGGATTCCGTTTTCCGAATCTGATTGAAATCTCCTAAGTGCCTTTTACACCTTGACGGTGGAATATATTGGATATTCGTTTTGCGTCAATTTCATGGCAATTTGAATGCAGACCCGGTCCCGTGTGCCACGCGATGTGACGCCCTGCCCGTGCCTCGGTGATGGCGGTTTTAGTGTGTGTGTGACGTGACGTGAACCAAATGGTGGCATGGCTCGAGCCTTGGCATGAATACGCGAACTATTGGGGGCGCACTGCCGCTAAATCATAAACAGAAACGACCAAGTTAAAGATTCCAGCATGTAAAAGGTGCATGCAGCAAAAGCGGCGGCCACGAGATCCTTCACAAAAAAGATGTTTTGTTCGCAAAGCGTTGCTGTAATAGCGGAACGGCGACGGGAGGGAGAGAGAGACAGTGTATTATCCGTGGTACAATGGCGCGTACCCGCCGAAGTAGAACAGAATGGAAAGCACCAGCACCAGCAGCAGCATGTCCTCGGCAATTCTCGGAGCCGTCATTATGCGAGCGAACGAGGTGTTGTTACAATGGATATTGTGATTTTATAGCCCTACTTTTCCGAGAATTGCACATCAAATGGCGAGAACTAATTAAAAAGCTTCAATGGTGGCCTCTCTGAATGGGTGGCAGTGGGCCTCACTGGAGGGGCCCCCCCTCACGATTCATTCCTGGCATGGGCGCCCCAGAAACACAATACACTGGTACCGGTGGCAATTAAGAGGGATATCCAATTTCTTGAGGGCACAATCAATTTGATCAGTCAGATCTCGGAATTTCCGGAACAACCGGTAGCCTGGTGCTGGTTGTCGGTTCGGGCTGATGCTGAGACTATCCTCCTCCTCCTTCCTGGTGTTGTGTGTTTGCTAATTAAAAGCTTTTCCTTGGCGGCTTTTGGCGGTGTGCGGCGACGGATGAATGACGAAGACACGCTCACCGCAATCGCACGTGCGGGTAGGCGCGGAGGCCCAGTAGCGTTGGGCCAAAGTCCAAAAACCTCCCAAACAGAACACTCATAAATGGGCTCAGAGTTTCCTCGGAGGAAAGGGGAAAACAGGAAGAAAGCGGATTTGTTGGTGGGGAGTGCAAAAACCGGGAAACCGGAACCGTGCTAACAAGGAAGGACTTGTCGGCTTGTGCGTAACACACACACACACACTCACAGCTACACGCACCGGCCAATAAAACTAGCTAGCTAATTTCCCATTTCTTGATTAAATTGTTGCCGCATGCTGGACAGCGCACGTACGGGCTGGAGCGGGTTCACTCCGATGCTGATCCGAAGAAGAGGCAGCAGCTTGGCTTTTGACTTCGGTGATGTGGTGCGGTCGGTTGCAGCCGTAGGGAGCATCACTTAATCCGATTCACTTTGGGTCTTATAAAGCCGTTCGTGCTGTGCGAGAGTTCACGAGTCGAGTTCGAGATCCTTTCAGCTCAGCTGTCTGAGAAGGCGATGTCCTTTGTATAATATGGTTTGCTTTTGTTTTTGATTTCTTTTTAATTTAAAATCAGAACAAAAGGACAACTCGTGACTTACAGCGGGGTTGAAGGTTGACTTGCCCCTTTGATGTGTCGGGATGCATTTAGTAGGTTTAGGAGCGAATGAAATTTAGGCTCTTAAATGAGATTACTGACTGATTTATTGGGGTATCCAATTGATAGTATTGATAGCGGCACTCTTCACAAAACTACTTATTTATTTGTTTCTTCACAAACTTCTTATCTACTTATATTTTTTGTAAAGTTTTGCGACGCAGCACACTGTATTTTGTGTTTTAATATTAAGTTTAGTTTCTGCAGCTTGCTTGCTGAAATACTATTCAAGCCAACCTTAAGGGGGGGTTTCGGTATTTTATTTTAATTCTTCGCATTTCCTTTTTTTTGAGTGCTTATCCTTTCAAGAGTATTGTGGGAATTTTTGAGATCAATCGAAGCAAAACTGACAAAAATATGGATTTTCGAAAATCCACCTATCATACAAGGCTCAAAGCATATCGCGACCCTGAATCGCGTTTCCCAAAACCTATGTTTTCAAAGTCGGTGCCCATCGTAGCATAAAAACTACTGGTCGCATCGATTAGAAATTTTCAACACATAATCTGCACACTATTTGCCAGGTAGCCCCGTCGAGGTTTTATTAAAATTGTTGATACTTTTTTTAAGACAATTTTTTTAATCATGTAAAGTTCATTGTTTGAGGCAATATCGAAAAAAGCATCACTTTTTCAACTTCAAAAGTCTGCCAAAAATCGAAAAATGGGAAATTTTATAAAAACTCGCTGGGGCTACCTGGATAAACTTATATTCTAACAAAAGAATATTCATTTGTATATTTCTGATGATTCTGCACATGGCTACGGTAGGCACCTCAAAAAGTACATTTTTGCAAACTTGCCTATCTACATTGGATGTCATGAACATAGTTTTGAATAAATCGTCCCCAAAATAGAATCAGATATTCTTGACAAGTTGTAGTTTGAAATGACATTCACTTAAAAAATTTAAGTTGAATGGTTTCTGCACAATAAATCGTTAAAAATAAGCCTTTTTTTGACGGGAAATAACCAAAGCCCCCCTTAAATAAAATAGGGAGCAAATGGAAAAGAAAAAGGAAAGCAAAACGACTTAACTATATTTCACTTGATTGGTCATATCATAATGCATCGCCATTTCTTAATGCTGCTTCTGACAATTGTCGCCATAAATCAATGTTTATTAAAGGGGCCATCAGCAAGAGTTGTTGACTAGCAGAACAATATTCTATACGTTACGGAATTAAGTACCACACGTCCATTTGAAAATCGTTAACACTGTCAAATCTGGCGCCAGTTCTGTTTAGAGTCAGGTTTTTGGGGAATGCGTACATATTAATAACTATGATGATTTCTCCCATTAGTATTTTTTTAATAATGAGACTCTTTTTGGCTGACGAATCATCGTTGCTTCACCATTTGTTGATAATTCTTCTGTTATCTGTTACTGAGTATTTTCCAAAGTTATTGTATGTCTGGAATTTGATTTTCTGGCGAAGTTATCAACGTTATGTTTGGACCAGGTTGGAGAATGATACAAATCCTTGAAACTCCTTTACTGTTTTTTTTTAGTAACGAGAATTCCGAGCACAACATGCACTAGAATAGGGGAAAATCTTCCGTCAACACGTTTTTCGGAGATCGATAAAAAAGATCTTTTTTTTTAATATATATAATGACGGACGAGCCGTATGTTTGATAAAAAAGATCTTTGAAATGTCGTAAAATCATTTTTACTATGTTCATATTGCAAACGAAACGAAATTTAAGCTCAAATGATTGTCAACTAGGGTTAGGGTTGCAAGATGTGGCTCTGTTATTGGTATAATAGATTTATACATTTTAGTTAAACTAGTTAACGCTCATTTTAATAATATAAATTTCCGAATGCGTGCAAACTGCTCCAATCACTACCTGTGATTGCGTTTCGGTTTGTTTCATTTTCCCCCTGACATAATCACATCTCACGGGCTGTGCTGAGGGGGGGACATCATATTTCACAACCACAAGCGTCTGAGCGATTTGCCTCTTACCCTGTGCCCCCCCCGTCCCCTCCAAAGTACTTCCGAAGTACCAAGAAACGGACACGATGGAAAATATTGCCATCATTCAAATAAAGTTGAAAAAGAAATAACATACCCCCTGCCCCATTCCCGTAACACCCATCCCATCCTTCAAAGAATTTCCTTTGCCCCTTGCCACCACGGAGCCATCGGTGAAAGTGAGTTTATAAATTGACTTAAATTTCTTCACTGCCACCCCGGGTTCAACCGCTGCCGGTGTGGTCAACCGAATTGATGGTGGCACATGAAAAGAAAGAGAAAGGCAGGAAGTGGAAGGAAAAGAAAAAAGAAAAACACAAAATGGCGCATTAAGGACGGTACACCGCGGCGGTACCGTTTCCTTGTGGCAACACTGACCTGCACGGGAGGGATGGCTAGCAGGTTGGCCGGCGACGGGACGTGACACTGTCGCGGATCTAATAATAAAAAAAAGCTGAAGAACCAAGAGCGTAATCTTGTTACTTGAATACCGGTGCTGGAGGTGGTTTTTATATCGTATAGGAGGAAGTGGAAGGGGAAGCGGTGCCACTCTTCCACGTACCGTCTCCTTTTTCAGCGATTTTTTCCGGGGCTTCACTTTCGATTTCCATTTCCAAACCCACTACATCGGGCGCCACCAAAACCACGAAAACCCTGGGTAAAAATTACGCGTTTGTGACAGTCCGTTTTCTGCCTTCAATAGAGAAAGAGAGAGAGCAAGAGAGTTAGAAAGTTAAAAAAAGAGAGAGAGAGAGAGAGAGAGAAACGAATTGAGAAAAGGTTGCTAAGAGAAAATGTGGAAAATACGTTACCAAAATACCAATATTGTTGCTATATTGCTTTTTTCATCTCATCGCTCACCGCATAAAGGCGCTAAAGATCGGATCGGAGGTTATCGTGGTATGTGTGTGTGTGTGTGTGTGTGTGTGTGTGTGTGTGTGTGTGTGTGTGTGTGTGTGCCATTTACTTTTTACTCATTGTTTTCGCGTTCTAAACGCTGTAAGATGAGCGACGGAATGAAGACTGACAGGACAAAAGTGAACACGGAAAGTAATGCGTCCGAAAGCAAGAAAGAAGGGCACACAATGAAAGACCCACAATGGCTGACCAGCACAGCCCCAACCGTCCCGTGGTGTCGGTGCCAGTGAGTGTCGCTTTCCAGGTACGCTCCACCACGCTCAGCATAACGCATAATACCATCAACATCAAAGTATCAAAACACTTTGGAGCTCAAAATCCACAAAACCCAGTGGATGAGCTGCCCTTCACCTCGGTAGGGAGGGAATGGGTGGGTGAGGAGAGGATGCAGGAAGGTCACTGGACGGGGCCGGGTCCACTGGCCGGACCGGACGGAGCTGGTGAGCTGATGGATTAATAAAATCTCGCTCGCTCAAATATCAATCAAAACTCTCGGCTTGGGGTTTGGAGGTCCTGGAGGGATCTGGTGCCACCACACCGGCGGTCACCGCACCAATACTTACTACGGCAACTGCACAAGAGCAAAGTGGTGGTGAAAGAGGCTAAGCACGGCTTTGGCGCTGCTGATTCCAGGGGATACATAGCGCTTGGAAAATGTTCAATGTAATAATCGTATTAAACAAACGCTCGGCGAGGGGATCGCGTGGATTGAGGATCGCGGGAATATCGGTAACCGGTGACCGGTGGCTCGAATGTGCCCAGTAGCCAGCGGGCAGCATAGTGCCTAGTGCTAAGCCGGCAGCATAAAAATGTAATGCTGTATGTTTATGGTAATCTTGTTGCTCGGTATTGGTGTGCCGGCAGCGGGAAGCCGAGTACCACAATGTTGTTGCTGTTGTTGTTGTTGTTGTTGTGTGATTAGCTAATTGGAAACGCATTAGCCGGATCGGTTGCATCCATTTGATTAGATAAATCATGCAAATCATGTGAACGAGCTTTTCGCGCGCGCGCGCGCACGTGTGTGTTCGATTAGCACCGCGGAAAGCGGAAACTAAGGCATGGCATGGCCAACGTGATGCAATTCGGTGAACAGAACCTTTTATTTGTATGCGGTTTTTTTTCGTTGCTTTCGTTCACACTCTTCTTCATATTGCTTACTTTTGGCATCGCTAATCATTAGAACTTCAACAGTGATCGAATACAATGAACTTTTGCCCCGAACTGATTTCCACCACCGGATAAGCTAAAACGCTGACAATGGCTACAGAAAATAGAAATGGATTACTGTGTTGTCGACTCGTCATCTGTCAATGAAATGTCAGATCGATTCTTCAACTCGAGTGTTTGCTCGTGTCTGTGCAAATCATAGCAGCTCATCATTCGCTCGCTGGGATTTTTCACAACGTAGATAGAAGTGGGAATAATAGAGAGGGAGAAAGAGAGGGAAAGAGAAAGAGAAAGAGAGAAAGAGACAAAGAGAAAAGCGAGCGTTGCTTTGGAAGGAGCAGCACCGGGGAGCTTCTTAAATCATTTTTTCAAGGTACACACACACATACACACGTACACCTGCGGCCAACCTTCACAACAAGATGTCGATAACGATGGCAGCGGATGGCGATGGATGGATGGCGGCTTCAGGAGACGAGAGAGAGAGTGAGGAAGCGAGGAGCTGATACGGAAGTACTTCCGGTTACAAAGGACCCCAAAACCCAGCCGGCGGAAGGTGCTTCTCAAGGTGAAAGGAAAATTTATTGTTTGATTGATCATCGCCACCACCACATCGTCGCCCGCTGATTTCACCAACGGAAGTTCATGAAAGTGGACTTCCCCCGGGGCGCGTCCCGCCTGATGTGGAAGCAAAGGAAGGAGGAAGGAAGGTCGATGGCGTCGGTAGGAAGGACGCCGAGGGAGTCGAGTCAAAACGAATTAACATTTTTATATTCAATTTGACGTCTCTATCCGTCATTCGCTGGCGTCGTCGCTGCTGGCAGCCTTGGTTGCCGGGCCGTGAAGGACGGATGTGGATCCAGGCAGGCTAAGTGTTTCTAGTGCCATGTTCGAGACCTTCCCCTTCCCTTAATGTGTCTTGGGTTGGCTTGGCTTGCTGGGACTGGTAGCTGCATGAACAAGCATTCATCACTCGGTTTGACCTACTCGGTATCCGGAATGTGTCTCTCCACTTGCTGGTTCTTGGTTGCCGTGTGCCCGTGTGTGTGTGTGTGTGTGTGTGTGCTTGAGCACACTTATTGAGTGGCTTATTTATGTTTCATTAAAATGGTTTCGATTCGACCATGCTCCTGCTGCTACTGCCGAGCGGTTCGACTCGTTGCGCCGCGAACGAGTTACTTGTTTTACGTTGTTGTTGCTGCGACAAACGCGTCGTCGTCGTCATCATCATCATCATCGTCGTTGTCGTTGAGGGCAGAAAACTCTTTCCGCGCCAACCGTCCAAACGGGGAAAGGAAAAGACCCAAAACAGGATAACATTTATCGATCCCAGAACTGGGGTTCTTCTTCGGTTTGTTTGCCTTCGCTGATTGACGACGAGCACCGGGTGGGCGTGGTTGAGCGGGGTTTGAAGGTGGCGGGATGGTGGTAAATAAGCAAAACAAACAGAGTGTCACCGTAGCGCGTTGCGTCATTTTGTGACAATTTTCCAAACTCACTCACGGAGTCTAGCCGCCGGAGTCGCCGCCCAGTCCCCGCTGACTGTTTCCGTAACTTCGACTCTAGCGACTCCCAAAGGGACCGTCAGGCCGGGCCCGGCCCCAGCCCGGGGCCCAGGCTACCCTTCAAACAACAAATCTGGCTGACCAGCAAAGGCGGGGAAACCGAGGGCGTAGAAAATGGGAAATGATTCAAATGATGAGAGAGCAAAGGGAACTGAAGCGAAGCGAAACGCAAGACAACCGCCATTCGCCAAGCGGAACACCAGGGCAAAGTGGACCACCGGTGATCCGGCCGCCCCCCCCCCCCCCCCTCGCGTTTGCCTCCTTCTTGCCGGAACGTTTAATGAAAACTAATGAAGTAGAACGAGTGAACGGAACGCACGCGGTCCGCATCCGTGTCCGCGAGGCCTCGTAAAATCTTAACGACCCGCGGTCGAAAGCAGTTAAAAAAGTCCATAAAACAAGCAGCTAATAGGCCGCGAGGTTGGGCCAGGTCCGTGCGCGAGTCCGCTTAACGTAATGTGTTTGCGTTTTCCCCGAAAATTCAATCGCTCACGCATGCAACGCATTTCCATCTGGTTGCGGCGGCGGCATCGGTGGGTATGATGTCCCTTTTTTTTGTTTTGTTTTTTTTTATTTGCACGCGCCTCGAGAAGGGTGATGGGTGATGGTTGGGATGGTTAATGAGATGGGAGAGGGGTGGGTGATGTTTGCGGGGATACCGTTTAATACATTCCGGGTATGGTATCGCCGTGGGATCTGGATGGGCGTTTTGTGTGCTTTTTAGATGGGAAAAAAGAAACAATAATCGCGCTCGTTTACGCGTTACAACTTGTTGTTTAATTTATTTAATCGGCTACTAATCAAATCTTATAATTTGCTTTAATTAAAGTTTGGTCTACTTTTAGAGGTTAATGTTATCAGAGACAGTGTGATCGGTAAATTGGTGTCAATGTTTGATGGTCAATGGTGTGAGCGTTATTTGTTTTATGTGTCTTTCAGCATTGCTATCATTTAAATCCATATGTGATAAAGTGTATTGTGTGGAATTAGTAGTGGAATTACTCCTTCCAATCGGGTTAGATATCTTTTAGCCATTGTAGCCTTATGATAGCGTAACATTCATTGTAGCCTTATGAAAATTTCTAAATGGATACAGGTTTCCAGTTACTGTCGTCTGTGAATAGCCTTTCATGTGACGTGTTATTATTACTGAAGGAGAACATATGGATACTCTCCTTAGCTCCCGGGCATTACAACGCAAAGCATGTGTTGAAATTAGATGAGCTTTTACGAGATCTATTAACAACGCTCCAGAGTTTCCTTGGCTGTGAAAGCAAAAAGATATGTTTCGAGTATCTCAAACTCATAATACATGTCTTACAGCTGGGGAAACATAAACATGGTTGGAAGCGATTTGCAAATAGCTTTAGGTAAGACCGGAAGCAATCCATGTACTCAGTCTAAGTCGATCTAATAAAATCATGTTATGTGCTGCAGGAAGTACCTGCCACACGATATGGCTTTATGCCATAACACTGTACAACATCATCGGTATGAAGCATACTCTATTGCTATTGTTTCTAATTCCAATTAGCAGTTGCTTTGGGGGCAATAGAATATCGCTTGCCTTTGTGTAAAACTGAATAAGATAAAAGTGTTCCTCCATAAGATGTGTCGTTACAGCTTTAAGATACTGATGTAGTACCATAGAGATGACAAGCAGCTGTGGCTTGAGAGAGGAAATACTTGAAATGGAGTGTTTTTTTATAATTGGATTTGAAGTTTCTGCTTTTCGTCTATCATAACATCGGCAGACATTTATAGTGCAACAGTATAACATTTGAACTTATTACATGAATTCGTCGTCATTTCTGTGGTTTAGAATAGAACTGGAAATAGATAGAAAAGTTTTCGTTTTAAATAACATAAAGATACCTTATGTAAGATTTATATTTTAACTGCAAACGTAAAATTAATATGAATATGAAATGGCGGATACTTTTTTAGAAGACTCCGTTTCGATCTGCTAAAAACCGCGGGTCTAGATCCATTCAACAGTCGTCAAAATTTAGCATTTTCTCAACTTTCTACCTACTACTTAAAACAATTCAGTTGACGAAATGTTTACAATGTTACATTAATATTTATATTATTTATATAACGTTCGAGTATACAAGAACACCATCTCAAAACTACGGCGTAGCATTATACCAAAGCAACGTAAAATACAAGCAAACACTTTTTTTGCAATCGATTCAAGCCAAACTACTTGCTCATTCTTATTACTGTCTCTCTAAGCCGATAATCGGATTTTAGGATTTAGTTCCTCTATAAATGTCAGTTCGTAATCCCTTTCTCTCTAATTTATTGCTCATCCTTTAAAGATGCTCAGAGTAATGGATTGCTCGAGGGCATGCCGTTTGGGTTTTTTTTTATATGTTTGCAAACATTCGCATGGAAACTGATGAAACACCATTTTCACCGATAGGTTGATAGGTTAGGTAAGGTTGACTAGGTAAAACTTACATATACTGTACATAAACGGATTAAGATTTAAAAAAAAAAACGTACAAAAAACACCATAAAGTTGGTCGAACTGGTCCTGTCATAAATGAATGAACATATCGTCCAAGACCGAACAGTGCTGGGACAATGACACCATTCCACCAACAAAGAGAAGCAATATAGCTGAACCCGCTCAAAGCCCAACAGCTCATGTAAATCACATTTATATTTTCAAATAAACCAATTTAATATGCATTAAAAAACTATCTTCACCGATATGACAACATATTAAAATCCGCAATAATCCCCGAACATGCGCCACTCATCTACCATGCACCAGAAACAATAAGCAACTCGTTTAATCGTTTGCAAATCATTGTTTAGATAACATTAATCCCCTTTTTCCCTTTCCACCCGGCTCAGCGAAAAGCACTCTCAAGGTTAGTACTTTAGTTGAGCATCCATCTGTAATTGCCAAGCTAAGAGTTTTTCCCGGGCACTACCACCACCACCACCATCACAGTGGATTGTGCAGTAAATGCACGACGATGGACCTAGTGCCTGGTGGCCAAGCTTGGAAGCCGGCTGCGTGGGAGCTGTTTCCGTTCACGGAAGTGCCCGAACACAAAAGAGGAACATTCACTTTTCGTTTGCGCTTTAGCTGCGTGACCCCACAATTGGTGAGGTGGATGGGTGGGCCGATCTTTTTTTATTTATTTCCTCCTTTCAACCTACCCCATGTTGGACACACACACACAATGGCGGGTGGTGAGCTGGTGAAAGCATAAAAACCACATTTTTGAACGGTTTTTGTGCACGTGGCCGCGAAGGTAGGGGGATGAAAATTGGAATGGTCCTGGTGCTGGTGCGCCAGGGCGGATGCGGCCAAACAATGGTCGATGGGTTGTCCGTTGACAAAATGGCACGCACAAAACGGAAAAAGGGTTCCTTCTTCTTGCTCTTTTTTGGCGATTTTTTTGCCGGAACCTGAATCTCCGTAAATGGAGGAGTACGTACCTGACCTCCTGGCGACAACGGGCGGTTCGTGCGGTGCGGTGCGCACCACGAGCGGCACAGCACAGGAGAGAGGAACGCTGAAATTACAGAAATGACTGTCAACAACAGAAACAACCGGACGCTCGATGCTCGCTAACCGTTTGATGATTCCGAGGGAGGGAATGAGGGCTTTTGGGTGGCCACTTCGCTTCTTCTGCTTCTGCTTCCGGCCACCACCACCATTTTTGGGGTAGCTTGGAACACAGTGAACAGTGAACCCCTTCTGCAGCCCGGGGGTGGTTTCGGTCACCGGTTACCAGGATTCCGATGGACAGAACCGATGTCGTTAGCATGCTTTCCGACCGACCGACCGACCACACCCTCGTCGGTGCTGGCTGGCGCCCTGGAAAACATCAATTATTTAGATCTATGAGCAGCGCAGCGGTTATAAAGGCCGATGGCGAGGTGGCCAAAGCGAGGGGGCAGAGTGTGGGGATTTATTTGATATAAAACTGTTTTGAATATTTCAACAGGATTTACACTACGCACCCGGACTCTGACCGGCGTTGCTGGAGTGGCCAGCTGTAGTGGGTGGTGGTGTCCAGTCAGGCAGTCAGTCCGACAGTCAGTCAATCAGAGAACCAGTCAGCATGCTTCGCCTTCAGTCCAGGAGGGGTTCAGTCGATGCATTGTTCATCGTTGGTCAGTAAAATAGTGGAAAGGGTGACCCTTGACCACGCTGCTGGCCTCTTAAGGTGCGCCAACGTTCGTGCCACCGGTGGAAGCAGCCGGAAAAGGGGAGGAGGAAAGAGTAGAAGGGACTCCATTGTTTTACTCTTCTACGGGCATCGGCACCGGCACTCTTCTTGAATTTTGTCGTTCGTTGGAGCCTGGAGAACATGGAACCTTGAAAGTGTGTGTGTGTCTGTGTGTGATCGTGCTGCTCGACCCAACCCAACCCAACCCAACCCAAACCAAACTTAACAACGAATGAGTGCCCGGTGGCGGCGGGATGGGGGAAGGGACCATGAATACTAAAATTAATTACATGATTAAATATGTATTATCATAACTTTTCCACTCGCATCCGCACCATCACCATAGACACCATACAAACGTCGACCAGAGCCTCGAATGGGCCTCACGCACACACACACACACACTTGGTATGGTAGTCCACGGATAGACTACGTGGCGTGGCGTAATGGCGCCACGATGATGGAGCGGGTTAGCGGCTCTAAGAATGTCCACCGACCCCCCTCACCAAACCAGGTCGCAGACCTTGGCAGACTCCCGGACTACATTGTCAACCGGTTCCGCCCAGCCTCAGAGCATCGACCTGGATGGTGGTGACGATGATGATGCGCCAGGTTGTGCTGGTGTTCGGTGTGAATAAAATTTTATACCTCTTAAGTAGATTAACCAGCGTTTATGGTTTGATGCCTGCTGACGCCGGGCGGACGATTTAGTCCAGGACCGGGAGGACAAGCTTTTATCGTCCTGTCACTACGTGACCCTCGATGCTGCTGCTGCTGCTGCTGCTGACAGGGATGCTCGTGATGCTTTTGTGGATCGTGTATTGTGGCCGGGTTGGAGGCGAATGAGGAGAACGTTAAGCAAAGTGACGAAGCCGCAGCACACAGCTTTGACTTGACAGGTGGTGCTCCCGGGCTTAAGGATCAGCTTGACTGGCTGATCTATATAAAACCACACACGTGTGCGTGCCTTCACACACACACACACACGCACGCATGCTGTGCCATGGAGATGATCTGACAAATTAATCGCGTCGTTCGAGAGGCGAAAGCTTAAGGCGGAACATTAAATCTTATCCTTTCACCATCATCCTTCGGTGTTTGGTGCCGATGTTGGTGCGTCATTTGTCTCGGTTTTCGCTTTTCGGGCTGGAACGGGAATAGCTACCCCTTGGCCCATTTCATTTCTGCCACTGCCACGGTCCCGTTGCCTGAAATTTGAAGTGTTAACTTGGAAACAAGCCGTTGCCGTAAATAATAAATGCCACAAACCCAACCTAGAACTGCCTAGAAATCCCACGAAAACCAACCAATGAAGGGGACCATTGTGGCCCTTCCTTTGGCATTGTTTGCCGGTGCTTTCTAGCGCTAGCGCATAATGGCGGCCACAGAGCTGGCTAATTGAGAGTTTTTGATTAACTGTTTAACCCGGTCCGGGGTCCGGACAGGTAGGTCGGTCAGATTCATCAACGAAAAGGTGATGAATGTTGGTTGGTTTTTGGTGGGCACCAAAGAAAGGATGCCAAAGAGAATGGTGGTAGGTATGTTTGCCGAGGAACCGGGAAAAGCCAAACCGGCGGCGTTAGAGGAAGCTTTACAGGGAAATTGAGATGAAATGTTGAAATTTGCTCCTTTTGTACGTTGTGCTACTAGAGCACCGTTGGAAAATCGGTTGAGTCTGCATTGGGGCAGGTTTCGAGGCTTTCAAAGTGGTGGTGATGAGGTGAAAAAACATGTGCAATCTACACAATGGCCACCTCGCTTCGCAAAAGGAACATGGAAAACGCTCTTACCTTGATTGTCGATTTGTAAACGCCACGATGACCTCGTAGACCACATCTCATTGTACCATTTCGCTTACGGTTCTTGGTAAGTCCCGGAAAATCCCGTTCCCCTGGGGGGGGGCCCGACATTTGTGTGTCTCATTTGCTCCTCATGGTTAACGATGTTAAAAGGCATCCATACACACACACACACACACACGCTCATGCACACACGTTCAATGTTACCATTCACATTCGAACACGTACCGGAAGACGGGGTGAGTCCTGAGTTCGTGCTCGAGAGTATGCCCCCAAAGGCTCCAATCGAAGGGTGTAAAGGATGAAGGTTGCCGGAGGGTGGGGAGGTGAAAATCAATGCTGAATGCCCAACGGTCCGAGACGCACGCATTACTGGCCTCAATGGCTTCATCTTTCGACCTTTTACACGGGCAGCTCCATGCACCCTCCACACTCTGGTCTGGTCTGGCCAACCTCGCACCAAGTGCCATGTTATGCGCCTCGCATAGATATCGATTAATCTGGCAAATCTGGAGCAAAACGGCAGTCTGGGAAGCTGTCGAAGGCTGCACGCACTTGCGGCGGAAGGCAAATCGCGGGGTCGGGGCTCGATTCTTGGGGTTTGGGATTTGTTAATTTTGAAATAGCAGATGCTTGGGATGTGGATGGTGCTTCAATCGAAGGACGAATAGGAAGTAGCATTGGTGGAGCGGGATCGCGCTGGTCAATGTCTTTATTCCATTAGAGTATGGGTTGAGGCGGTTACCTGTCAACTTCGAACGGATGGACAGCAACAGGGCTTTCGATTTGTTTGGAAGCAAATCTTGATAAATATCGTGAGCGATATCATCGTCCAACTTGCGTCGCTTTTAGTTTTGAAATTCAAATTGGACGACCAGCTGCTACAATTGAATACTATCAGACCGTTTTTATCAGATAAATTCGATTAGCAGTAAATGGTTTACATGCGCGTATCGTAAATTACCTAAAAAATGCCGATGAAAATAATTTGGAATTTAGAAAACTACGAGATAGCAATCCAGTTCCCATCGCAAGGGAATTGGTAAACGTATCAAGTTGTGCCTTATTCCAGACGAGACCAGGATCGCGTCTTTGATTCTGAGTAAATGTTGAATTTACAGCAATAACACGACGATTGCCAATCTTTCACTCCAACGACTCTTGGAATGCGTAAAACGCTGAGAAAACTCAATTCCACACGGAAGTCCAATTCGGTTTGTTTGAAATGAATTAAACACACCAATTACATGGAGCAGAGCGGTTAAGGGGAAATCTGGTTATTGTTCGGAGAAAAGAAATTCAATTTTTATTGAGATAACCGCAGATTCCCGTTCCGGTAACGATTGCGGAATGGAATCAGAATCAGCTCAAACTTTGCTGATGATATTGCTTTGCGAGGCATTTTCCGAGGAATGCGTCTTCTGGTCACTATTTCCACTGGACTATGGGTTCTTTTACGGTGCAAACGTTGGTTTGGCGCTGGAAGTGTGTATTTATGAATTCAAGGCCAACGGTAGTACAAAAAGTGATAAATTTCCTTTTTTGACAATCTAAATCCATAAATATATATTACTGCAACAATTGATTTTCGCATAATATATTCAAATCAAAAATATATACTTTTCTTTCAATGGATACTGAGTTTCTTTAGCTAATGCAAGAGAATGATGTTCTTTAATCCTTTGCAGTCAATAAAACCATTTTCGAACGTCTATAATTCAAATGGTTCATTGTTATTATTATTGAAACGAAAGGTGTCTAACAAATACAAAAGTTTTTGCACAACTCGTTTGCAAAATAATTGATTCGCTTTGATTATTACCTCCAGCGTTCAGTGCTGTATTCCACGCTTGTGTTTGTCGAGCTTTTATTGAATCAATGCGCCCGTTGTCTGAACACAAATGAAAAGCCTCAACGCCCAAGAAGCGGATTCGTGGAACAGTCACGTGCCGGTGGTAGCGTAAAATGGAAAGTCCCACGGTGCGGCGTGACGAGCCGAGCCGGGCCTGGGCTGGCCCAGTCCCGACCCTCCGCTATTTAAGCGGATTATGATGCTTCAAAAAGTTCGGTAATTAATATGATTTCATCACCATTCGCCATCACTCCGGGACGCGGTGATGATAATTTGCGGGATGCACCCGTTCCCGTTCCCGTTCCAGCCAGCCGACCACGGCTAATAAGGGTTATGACCGTGCGCTCTGCTCGCTCGCTCGCTCGCTTACCTTTCCGTCGCAAACAACGTCCGGACCGGTTTGGGGGAAGGACTGAAGGACTGAAGCTGGAGGCGGACGGCATGGATGCGTTGGCGTCTAGCCACGTTCGGCCGGGCCTAGCGGTGCAGCAACAGGGATCGTGAAACTCCCAATTCAACCATAAATGCGTCTTATGTCGGTTGAGGTAAGCTGGTTGGTTGACTGGCTTACCGCTTGGCTTCGGCTCGTTGCGGATCGTTGCTCCGTCCAACCGCTTAACGACCCTTCGGTGACACACTCTCTTTTAATCAACCTCTGGTGTCCTCGGCGACGCAATAATGATGAGCTTCACGACGTCTCTCTCTCTCTCTCTTTCTCTCTCTTGGGTGGATTTCCCTCCCCATCGATTGCCACCTACTTACCGGGCGCTAAATGGTGCTACACTTTTATGATGCTCTTACCCTTTCCTTCAAAGACCGGTGTATTTCTCGTGTTTCTCTCTTTCTTTCTCCCCCCCCCCTCTTGCTCTACAACTCCTTCTCATACGTTGCCTGTTACTTCGGTTTTCATTGCAGCTGATAAAGCGGAGCACTTGAGCGGCACACACTTGGGCTTTGCACAAATGGAAAAGCAAGGAAAAGAGTAATAATATTTTGCAACCCAACCATTCGCGGCCACATTGAGGCTCAACGAAACCGTCGCCAACTCCAGAGTGACTCCGAACCAGTCAACAGAGCCAGAACGCCCGAACACCCGTACAGAACGTACAAAACCGTAACGAAAACATATCATCATGTTAGTGACGCTGGTGAGAATCTTCCTCATCGTTTCCATCCTCGGTAAGTAAACAGAGTCCCCTTCTATACACCTGTATATGTACGCTTTCCGGACGGAACAGCGCACTAAAAGTGACGCTCCCTCCTTGCCACCGGGGTCGGTGATGGTGGTTAGAGGCCAGTAAAGACCGCGGGGCGCTGACTCCATTAATCCATCGGCGGGATCCGATCCGACGGAAGGAGGCGTCAGCTCGATTATGGCAGGAAGGAAGCCATTTCATGTTGTTCACATTGAAGACGCGAGACACAAATGACCTTGAAAAGAGACGCAACGATTCTTGCGCCAATTTGCGAAAGGTGGTAAAAGGCGTAATGCACCGGTGCAGGTTGTGCGCAAATCCTTACAACCTTTTATGTAGCTCTCTTTTGGAGCTTTCGTCGTCGGTATGGGTGAAAATTTTCAATTACGTTTAAAGAAGCTTTGTGCAAGTTATGCGTGAATTCTGCGCAGACGCGACTTGCATTGCTGTCTAGGTTCTATGTTTCTGAGGCGAAAGCATAAAATTATAGCATCGAAGCGTGTTTTTCCGAGAAAAGCTTCGACATTTTATAGTAAGGTATGTTAAGCTATGACTCCGGATAGGATAATTTTTAGCGATGCGTCATTTTAGTTTTCTGTGCGAGGTGGCATACAATGGAAGCTCCAAGCAAAAAAACAACTATTTGGATGCAACATGTAGTTCAAGTTTGATAATACGTATCGGTTGCAAAACATACTTTTGATTAGTATCCTTTTTTCGCTTGTCAAATAGGGTTTGTGTCTTGTATAGCACAGTTGTACTGTTAATTCGTGTGTATTTCCATATCCGTTTGTTTCAACGATCCGCAAATTTGCTTATTAATGGAGGCGCCTGGTGGCTTGTACATTTTCCGTTATATTTTCATATTTTTATCGAGGTAACATCAAGGCAAGCATTTATTTCACTCAAATCTCCAAACTTAAAACTACCGAGAGATAAATAAATTATGTTTTAATGCAGGATTAACACACGGTAGCGGTAACAACGATGCATCAAAACAACAAAACTGAGAAAAAAAGACCATACAAACATTAAACAGAAATCAGCAGCAACGCCGGGTTTCGCTTCCGGTTGGGCAGAATCGAAACTTGTTACTTTTAAATTGTACCATGTTGCACCACTCTCGGTATAGCAAGGGCCGAAGCTGCTGATGAGTAGTTTGTATATTATCGTACCCCCTGGTTTAATGTTGCATTTCGGACTACAACCGGCATGCAGCATGCGGATGAATAATTGTTCTCCCTCTCAACGTGTATCGTGAGCGCATGGCAAGGGGCGATGGAAGAAATGCAGCGATGCAGCGTGTTACTGGTCCAGCATATGTACGACAACATTACCGGGCTACTTCCGGTTACCGGTGGTACCATTGGCAACAACTTTGTGCATCCTTCTCACCCACTGCCACCAGGTTGGGTAACCCTTCTTTTTGAAGTACTCGTCGTGGCTTCAAAAAGTAGTACGAATGTAAATTCATACGATTAAATTATAATTAGCCTTTTGCCTGCTGCGCACCCTTTTTGCGCACCATTGTGGCTATGGTTCTGTTTCCTTTGCGACCACTACGCAGACTGACCGCGAGAAATGTGGCTAGGCAGCGTGGCGAACAAAGCGGGTTCCATGATTTACTCACACATGATCAACGATTTTTAATAGCGCTACATATGTCTGATACCGGAAGGGGAGGAGGATTTTATGTTGCCCAAGCTTCTTGGCCCCCAGGTGGTAAAAGGCAGCGCGGAGCGCGAAACAAGACAGAAGTCATGGTTCCGGTAATGTGTTTGTTAAGTTGAAACTTTCTCATTTCTGCTTCTGACCCGGTAGCTGGCCAGAACCGGTGGAGTGAGGTAGGTGGGTGTACATGCTTCAGTTGCATGTTTTCCACCAGCACCAGCCTCCCTTCCCTCCACTCTGCAACATGGTTTCTCCTCTCGTTCGACCTCGTGGACCTTTGAATATGAAAATAGCATTCCGGGCCAAAAAATGCACAACCTCCCACCCGTCCGTCCGCCCGTCACATGCCCTCGATGCGCGACCGCATCGTCCTTCTGGCTGCTACTCTCATTTTCTGACCGGATAAAAACGGGTGAAAAAGTGGCACACATTCGACGGTTCAGCGAGCTCTTTTCGCTAAAGTTGCATGACTGACGGTGCCCTTTGGGCGCCCCTAAACGAGATCCACACTCCCTCGACACACATACAAACACGCACACACACACACATTCGCTCATTCGTTTGCTCTGCGGTGCTGTGCAGTGTTCTGCCGTCTGCCTACCGATCGACCTAGCCAACCAACCAACCATTGGCAGCCATTAATGTGGAAAAATTTCATTATTTTCGTCTCAATTGATTGATAATCAGCATATTATGTACGTAGTGCTGTCCTTCGATTGGGTCACCCCGATGGGTGCTTTGGCGACGCAAACTGCAGCGTTGCTCGCTCGCAATTGTCCTTCGCTCCATTGTTGTCCAAGCTCTTCGGTTCGGTCCGGGGACAAGCAGGAATCAAAAGAGGAGGGCGATGGATGCGCCGCTCTGCAACCACCTCAAATGGTGCCCATGCAGTGAGTGAGTCGGCATGTCTGCAGCGCATTTTGAAAATTCGTTCGTTCGTTCCATCTCTTACATGCAAATCGATGGCGAGCTGATACCGAGCATGGAATTAGCTAAAATTGCTCTGTAGTGGTGTGTGTGTGTGTGTGAAACGGTATCGATTGTGTTGGATTATGATCCGGCTGCGGTTGCACCATCACCGTTTGGTCTGTTTGATTGTCATGTGTCGAGTGTCGATCGGATTCCAGTTTCTTTTCGATCCCGGTCGAGGTCTTTCGATCGATAAAGATTTCATTATTTAAATCGTTGCTCGGAAGGAAGGGTTGATTAATTTCCGGGAAGTTGGGAAAGTGTAACCGTCGCTTTACATCGCGAGCCAAAAAGGAAGGTTGATCTACTCAATGGTCAATGGTTTTTGCTCTGCTCGGAGAACCATTTCAGCATAATCAATTGAATAAGACTGTCATCAATCCAAGGAAAAAAATTGAAAAAGTTCTCTGTTTGATTTGTTTTCTTGTTTGTCTAGGGGTTTCGTTTAACAATTGTTGAGTTGGAAAGTTGGCGCATAAGTAGGAGTACTTACAAAGATAGTTTTTAATTAAATTAAATAGTTCAGACCCATAATGATGGCAGATAAATGAAAGATGCAGTAAGGAAAAGGAAATCAACCAACAACTTTATTAATAATCTAATCTGCACGAATTACTGCTTTGTTGCATTAAGGGAGGCTTTGGTATTTTATTTTAGTTCTTTGCATTTACTTTTTACAATTTTTACTGAGTGCTTATCCTTTCAAGAGTATTGTGTGAAATTTTGCGATTAATCGAAACAAAAGTAACAAAGATATGGATTGTTGAAAATCCGCCTTTCATACAAGGCTCACAGCATCTCGCGACTTTGAATCGCGATTCCCAAAACCTACGTTTTCAAAGTCGGTGCCCATCGTAGCATAAAAAGTACAGGTCCGATCGATTTGAAAATTTGAACATATAATCTGTAAACTATGTTCCAGGTAGCCCCGTCGAGATTTTATAAAAAAAAATTGATACTTTTGTTAAACATTTTTATGTAAAGCTCGTTTTTTGAGGCAACATCGAAAAATGCATCACTTTTTCAACTTCAAAAATATGCCAAAATTGAAAAATGAGAAATTTAACAAAAACTCGACGGGTCTAGCTGGATAAACTTATAATCTAACAAAAGAATATTTGTTTGAATCTTTCTGATGACCCAGCACGTGGCTACGATGGGCACCGCAAAAAGTACATTTTTGCAAACTTGTCTTTCTAGATTGGATGCCATGAACGAAGTTTTGAACAAAACTTCCCCAAAATAGAACCAAGTATTCTTGAAAAGTTGTTGTTTAATATACAATTTTGGAAAATTAAAATAGGCTGGTTTCTTCACTTAAAAATTGTCAAAAGTAAGCCTTTTTTCCCGAAATAAGCAAAGCCTCACTTAATGCTTTCTTATATAGGTCATATAAACTCTGAACAGCGTGAGTTTGTGCAGCGATTAAGATTTTATCGCATTGACTTTCAATCAACATCTTTAATTTCCACCCGTTAATTACTATTTTAATTTGTTATTTTAATACTATCTATTTAGGATGCTTCGTTAAGAATGTAGATTTGCAGAGGGGTTTGTGATTGTTGTTAGAGCAAAACTTGATTTAATTCCACCAAATAAAATGAAATGTTGTTAATGCTAGTTGTAATTACGTAAATTAATAAAATGTAATGTCTGAGATTCAAAGCTGAAAAAAATAATCCCTGAAATTAAATACGTATGAACATTTATATCCGTGTTGATGTCGCTAAACCGGACGATTCTGATTTCCTATCAGTTTTGGTGAAAGTTGTGTAAAATTACAAAGGATTTGTGTGAAGACTTAGTTGCTGTTGAAGACTGATTGATATAACAATTGAACAATGTTTTTGAAAATGCGTAGCATACTACCTGAGCTTGTTCCATTTTCATCCGTGTTAATTTGCGATATTTTATAGAAAAAGAAGTTAGAAAAATCATAAATTTAAGTGCAATGTAATGCTGCATAAAAATGATCGCTGCTCGTCCGAGAATTGCCTCTATACGGTTGTTACTACTTTATAAGGTGTCTGAAGTTGCACATGCCATTGCAAAGCATACTTTGTTATCATACTTACGCGAAAGCTTTCCTAATCCGAGCCACTTATTTTCACTATTACATTAACTGTGCTTGAAGGACAGTTAATTCGAGGTCCCGAGTGATTATTGAAAGAAGGAGCAAAATAAGCAGCGAGGCCGTTGGTTGGCGCAAAACAGTCACCGAGCCGCTCCCCTTCGTTCTCTGACAGTGAAACGCAAACGGAAACATCATAATCCGTCAACTGGTCGCTGGACTGGTTTCACTTTCCCACAATTCTTGACAACTGTGTGACACTGAAACCCGCGTGTCCATCCCCTAGGAAGGCCACAGTCAACGCAACGTCAGTGCCCGCTGCTGCTGCTGCTGCTGCTGCTGATGGTCGGCGGCTCAGCCAGGATAAAGTCAACTTTACGGCTCATTGTCGGCCTAGAGGCGAGGACTGGTTGGACTGACCGGGAACTCCAGCACTCCCTCCCGCATTCCCACTCCACCGAGAGAGGAATGTCAAGCGTCGAGTTGAACGGCGGATTAGGCTGGCTTCATCGTTCCACGACCACCACCACCACCACCACGTCGATGGTCAACTCGAAAGGGCCTCGAGCCACGCGGCCACAAGCAGACAGCACAAGCAACGGTCAAACGGGACCTACTTCCGCTAAATTCCTGGAGGGGTTTTCCACGGGAATCGCGGCTCGTCCTCTGTCTTTCCGGACCGCTAGAACTGGTTGGGTATATTAATTTGCTTCACTCGTTAAGTGAGTGCTTGGAATGCCTGGACCTGGACCTGGCGGATTGGCTGAGTGTAGATGGAACTGTCCCCTCCCGGGACTGTCGCGGATTCGTGTGCATGGGGTTTTTTGGCCAGGTTAAGCCGGGGAATTATCATTATCTCTGTGTCAGGACTTTTGACCAGCGCTGCACGTTATCTGCAACCCCACAGGAGCTGTCATGGAGCGAACGCCCACGCTAGGCACCAGAAGAAATGGATTAAGTGAACCCTCCGAAAGGAGGAAGGGAGGGGGGGGGGGGGGAAACAAAAAAATGAAACAAACATAAACGAAAGTATTACGGAGAAAGATGGATTTGTAGGTTTTGAAGTTATGTTTCCAAAAATTGTGATCAAAGTGTAGCTTCGAAGCGTAATCCTCGAAGTAGTGATCATTAGTTGACATTTCGCAGGTGATTACAGCATGTCGTTTCTGTTTGAATGTTTGAAAAGACCATTTACAAAGCTACAGTAATTACACCGTCGTTGATTCGCTGTTCTCAGATACTAAACCAAACATTTTGTATGAAATGTGTGTTATCTCGTTCTTTAGTTCTCGCAGTTGTTTTACAGCTCTGTTGGATTTTGCGCATGTACTTGCTCCTTGTTGATAAATAATGATAGAAGTTTATGTTGTAAAGATGAACAAATTGCAGGAAGGAAAATGTCCAGGCAGCAGTTTCGCGAGTCTGAATCTTGCCGGTGTAATGTTGGGTTTGATCTGTATATCCTGTGACGATTTTGATGAAACTTCCTTCTTTCTTTCTTGCTTTGTGAGACACTAAGGGTGACAGTTTATCTTTGTATCTTTTTAATATTCTCTTTATTTAATCTAATTTTTACTCATTTATTTAATTTTACTTATCTATTTACCTTCCCATTGTTTATGCTCTATGACCTATTGACGCATATTACGAAGTAATTATTTATTCACCAGCTTGTGTTGATGTTTGTTGCTTATTCATTTATCGCCTTATCATTTAACTAACTTGCATCGTTGTTGTTTGTTGACTTTTTAGTTTTAGTGCGTTTCATCTAATCAGCTATGGCCCAAGAGTTAAATACAGTATTATACAGAACAGTTCCATATAATGCCGTTCATTAAACAAGTCGAAGAAATTAAACTAGTCTCAAAGATCATGGCTTGAAATTTTGGATGGACAAAGTAGTGAAAATGATGGAGAAAATAGTGGATTCAAACGGATATAACACTCAAACGGATAATAGTGGATACAACACTTGTAGTATCACGAGGACAATTACGTGTCTTGGCAATACGGAGCTTTTCATAAAGCTAGCCAGCAGCAAGTGCATTTGAATCGATTGCTGGACCAAAAATTACTTCCCAGTACATCGGGGCTAACGTTTTGAACCCATCTAAGTAATTGTAGATGATATGGAAATTCATTGTGACCTTACTCAAATACGAAATCAAAAAGATTTCAAACGATGAAATTGGAAAGCGTTTGAAGCAATCGAAGACGAACAAACGGAACAATAATTTGAAAACGGTTTTATCAAAATCCGCACACTTCGTGAGCAATAGCAATACCGTTTGAGTTAGTATCAGATAAGGTGTAATGTGTTTTTTTTTGCAAAAACTTACGACCAAAGATGTTACTTTCCTTCACCCTATAACAACATAAGGGAATGGCATACCAGGGGAGCGAGACAGAGACAGGGAAAGCCAGGTGTTTCGATCCAAAATCCCGAATGCGCCGACCGGGCTGGCTGGTTGGCGGGCAGTTTTTCACCGCAAAACTTACCCGCCCATTTATCAGGCCTACGTTGGCGCCTTATCGCCGCCTTGCTAGGGCGAAGAAAATGCAGCACCGTCCAACAGGACCGTCCTGATTGTCGCGGCCGAGTAGCACCGCGTGACGACGCATTCCTGTTTCTCCTTCGGGTCTTGGGTTAAAGTTTGTCCACCGCTTGCATAGTAGTGGCCCCGGGCACGGGCACGGCCACGACGCAACGCAATGCCCGAAAGAGAGCCGCCAAACAAGGGAGTAAGATTTATGTGTAACTCACTCACCTCACCCCGCCCGACTCGATGTTGTCGTCGTTCACCATTCCACCATTCGTTTTTCGGTTGGCGCTTCCGGTATGAAAGCTTGACCTCCGGTCCGTTCTGTCCTTCTCTTTTTTCTTCATTCGTACCCCGTCCCTCCTCGTTGCTTTGGTACCTTTGCGAGGTTTTCACGTTTCTCGTCATCGTTGTCGTGGTCGTCGTTGTAAGGTGAGTCCTTGCGACGATGTGTCCCTTTTAGCAGCCTTTCCGAGATGCTAATCAGTGTGTGTGTGTGTGTGTGTGTGTGTGTGTGTGTGTGGGAGGGGATGTGAAGAAGGGAAGATCCCCCTTATTCTCCTACTACCCCGCCTCAAAAGAATGTGCTTTGACACGACTTATTTACCGCCCCAAGATGCAGACATCGTCGACCTCCAGTGATGGATGCGGTGCAGGCATATCAAGGAATGGGGTGGGGAGGGGAGCTGAAATGGGTAGGAAAAAAAATTACCAACATTACGTCACCACCACCACCACCAACCCCTGGTGCGCGTGTTTAGAAGAGGAATTTCGTGTCGCGGCGCACCGAATCCGGTGCTGCACCGTCGTCCGTCCATGCACTGACCACCGATGGTTTGTGGTCCAACTCCGCGTCGCGTCGCGTGCATTACCTTGATCCTCGATATTCACGTGCTCGAGAGTGTGAGTGTGTTGTACTCTTTTGGGCGTGCAAGGACGGAGGGTGAGGGAATGCATGAATTTCCACTCGGCACGCGAGCTGCAGCAACATGCATGCAGCACGCCCATCGCGATGTGTCGCGCGCTCGATCCAGCCGCCATCATCGATACCAACGGTCCTCGCAAGTGGCCCGGGCAGGTAGTGGTTCGTTTATGTGGTGAGCAGTGGCTAAGCAACTGCTGATTAAACGCACGGTTTGGAACGAAATTCCTTCCAGCCAGCTATCGGTTACACCTCGACGGGAACGAAAGCGTACGGTGTGTCCTTGCCCGGTCCTGGTCCGGTGATTGAGCGTCGTCACCTTGGTCTACCTTTTTATCCTCTCCACCAAGAGTATTGCCAAGACATGCTCACCACCCCGGAGCGATGATTATGATCTCGCGTCCACCAGACCGAAGGCCAGCTCTGGACATTTTTATTCACTCGCGCAACCTTTTTTCTTAATCATTGCTGTTGCGTTACGTGTCCTTCCATCCATCGAATCCACACCAAATTCGCGCACATACACTGTCCGGCTGTCCATAAATCCATTTGCAAAGCGGCAGAAATGTGGTCGAAACCGTCGTCCGGTGTAATATGGTCCGTAACCGGGGAGTGCGATATTGTGCTTTTTTAGTACAACACCGAATCGACGCCGAATGCTGGCCCATGCTTCGAGGAGAAGGAGTGCGCGCTCGCTCGACAAACCGACACCCGAGATATGGCCGACGGCAACGACCGACGACGACGACGACTTTGCAAGCATCATCCGCATCACCGGTGTGCACCGCGGAACATCCTTTGCGAAAGCTCGTTTGGCGCTTGAATCGAGGGGAAAACGGCCACGGGAAAGCTCTGGCGCGCCCGACGGCGGCCGCACGTTTCGTGTTCGTGCGTTGTTTTGGTTACGATTCCGTACCAAGAAGGAAAGCGAAGGCGAAGCGACCGTTCGTTGAGGTCGTCGGGTTGGATGGAACTTCGGGCCCGTCGTTGGCCGAACGTTTGTTGTGGTTGCGGCAGCAGCAGCAGCAGCAGCAGCAGCAGCACGATGTGGTTGGTTGTAGGTGCCTCTGTGGCCAGGTATCGGGCCAGTTGCGAAAGGACTGTTCCTGGTGTCGCGCGAGCGAATCGAAAACTCGACTAGCACCCTTCCCTTCGTTGGAGAGGACAGCAGCAGCAGCAGCAGTAAAAGCAGCAGAAACGCGCGTCCAACGTGTGTTCGGTTGCAGAAGGTCTCACTTTTTGGTTGCCATCCATTTTGACGTAGTGCTACTTGGATGTGTTTTTTTAATGTGAAACGCCTTGATGCGTGTGTGTGTGTGTGTGTTTGCAAACGGAAGGATGAAGAATGTACGCACCGTGCGCATCGCAAGCCGTCATTGGTGATTAGTGTTTGGCCTAGCCTGTCCCTAACCTCAAAAAGTGACCCAAAAGTGACGTTCCCAGGTGTTTGCAGAACCGTGCAACCAACAGAGCGCGCGCTCGTGTGTGTGTGTGTGTGTGTGTGTGTGTGATAGAGAGAAAGATAGTCCATCTAAACGGAGCACGAATGATCGAAGTTTACTGAAACACACCAACAACACACCGTCCTCATCATCATCGCCATCATCATCATCATCATCATCATCGCGGGGTACCAGGGCAACCGCAGCGACCGCGACTGCTGCGATCGAAGCAGAACGGTCTGATGGTAGTGCTGGTGGTGGTCGTGGTGTCCAACGAATCGAGTTGGCTCGGAGGCTCATTACGAATCGCACCTTTCCACCTTCCCCGGAAAATGAGGGTGCCCACGCCCCCACACCCCCCACCATTTAGGGCTGGCAAAAATAGTATAATTTTTGGGGTTGGCATCGGCCGCGAGCGCCATTTTGCGTGTTTCGGAGTCTCGATAGCCTGGTGCCTGGTGCTGCTAGTGGCACGCAAAATACAATCCGTCACGTATCGCTGGCGTAAGGAACCGGTAACGAGGATTTTGTGCTCGCACGTTCGGCCAACCGACCGAAGAAGAAGTAGAAGAAGAAGAAGCAGGCCAAGGGAGGGGCTGCCTTCCCTTTTCGGGGTACCTTCCAGCGCCAATCGAAACAGACAACTGAAGGAAGGGTCTGCAACAGAGCGAGAGCGAGAGAGAATGGATCTCCTTTTTATGTTTTTGATGTTCCGGATGCAATGCATTTCGCAAAATGGTTTCAACCCCGCACTTACACAACAACAACAGAAGGAGGAGGTGGAGGAGGGCTACGTGTGCTATAGTATTCTGTTCTGGGCATCGCGATGGCCATCGCAATTGTTGGCATGCCACACAATTGTGCCACAAATTATTCGATTGCATTCGATTGCAATTGCAATAAGAGGGGTTTACGTGTGTATGTGTGTGTGCGTGTGTATGTGTGTGTGTGGCGGTCGTTCGTGCGGGTGTTCGTGCGAAGTTGGAATTTTAATTGCATTCTTGAGCGATTGTAGGGTTGAAGGAAGGGACCCGTATCGATCGCCCCGTACGATGCCGGTGTGTGTGTGTGCGTGTGTGCAACGGTGTGCCGGTGACGGTGACATCATTTGCAATTGCATTTTGGTCGGTCGTGCTCCAATCAAACCCGAGCATTGGCCACGCGTGTTTGGCAAATGGCCCTCGGGGGTGGTCTCACCTTGGCACGCAAATCCGCACCAACGGTGCAACCCCACCCCGGGGGGGGGGGGGGGGGGGGAGGGGAGCATCTTGGCAACACCGGCGTCTAGGCGTCCGGCTGAGTCGTGCTTCCGGCCACTTTCCGGCCGCAGATAATTAGTTTATTATTCTAATTTGAACTTTTCCACCTCGCGGCGCACTTGATGGAGTTCAAAGAGAGAGCTCGGTCGGAGTATTGCATTAGGCCTTGGCCGCCTTTAAAGGCGGCCCGACACCTCCTCGGGAATGTCCGGAAAATTTGGGGGCAGAAATTGAGTTTCGTCAAATCCTTGAATCTCTCCAGGCGGTGGCGGCGTCGGAGGACGACGATTGCAAACTTTTGGGCCTCGTCGTCTGAGGGACGATGGCCGAGTTTCCAGTTTGCTTCTAATTAATTTGATGTTGCCGCGTCTTCTGTCGTCGTCGTCATCGTCGTCCACGAGCTCCAGCGACTCCAGCCAATCTCGGTGATTTGGGAATCTCACGCCTTTCGCGCTAAGTCCGGGATCAATTGGATTGATCAGCTCTTCCATTTGGCGCGCTTGGTGTTTGTGCCTTCCCTGGTACGATGCTCTACTGTACGCCAAGGTCCGGGTATGCTGCCGATTACAGAAAGAGGGAATACCCAGCAAAGAGTTGTCTAAAAAACGAACGTTCGCATGAAAAGCGTGTTAATGGATCCGCTCGAGGACGACCTTGTTCCACGTCGGATTGCGGATCGCTTGACCGTCAGTCTGTTCGGCGATGGATTGCGCGCTCGTCAATTGGTTAAACATCCCCGAGAAGCAACCAGCTTCTCTTCGTCCCCGAGCGAGAAGCGAGGAATCGAGTTGTTTGAACTTCCTGGTGACTGGTGCAACGGTCGAGCGTCGTTCTACCTCCTTCGCGGCGACGCATCAAGCACACGCCAACGAAACGGCCACCATGATGCGCGATCCGTGGCACGCTGCACGCTCCACAGTCGCTTCGCTTCCACGGCGCACTAGCAACAAAAAAAAAAAAGGGGAAACGAAAAAAGGGTTTCGAAAAACTTTCGTTGCCGAAAAGACAGTCGTTGACGAGGGATGGTCTTTCGGACGGTGAAGAGTTCATGCGTGTGTGTGTGTGGGTGTAGAAAGAGAGGGAAAACGGATGAACGAGAGAAAATCTAATAAACAGTGCGCCCAACACACGTCAAAAGTGGGGCTGGTAGCAGCAGTTGGTGCATGCAGAGAGCATGGCACCGAGTGCAGCTAACTGCAACTTGCAACCAGAGGGTCACGAGCGATGTTGATGCATCTTGCAACGCGATGTCGATGGAAGAACGGGTAACTTTGGACCCCCTTCTCCGTTAGCCAGCTAGCCAGGGAGCCCTCTTCAACGAGTTCTGGGGCTGAGCGTCCCCGATTTATTGCCATCCTCCACTCCATCGCTTCCTGTTCGTTTTCGAGGTTTGAAGGGAATGGAATTTCCTACCAGAATGGAGGGCAGCGCGTACATTATGGCAGCTGACGACGTGTGTGTGTGGTGGAAATTGGCATCACTGGCCCCAAATTTGGTCAGAACGAGACGGGACCTTCCCTCTCGCTCTGGTGAAAAGCGTACATAATGTATCGTTTAATGGCAAACGCATTTCAAACGCATTTTTACGCTATTTGTGTTGTGGTGTTGGTGGGGTTCCGGGTGTTTCGAGGACACCTCGCTGCACCTGGTAGGGCCTGTACCACCAGCACCATCAACAGCGATTCAAAAGCGTTATCGGCCTCGAATGTTTCCCTCGTCGAACGCACCACGCGACCATGAATGTGATTCATTATTCCCTCCTGGCTGGCTTGCGGCAAATGGCGAGCGACAAATTGGCCGGACAAAAACCCGGGTCGTACCCTCTGTGTGTGTCCGCGATGTGTAGAGGGACTGGGATGGAATCTAAACGCTCCGACGAAGCCTACTGAGCACAGGTGCCGGAATTGTGGTTGCTTGTTTTTCGGTGGAATTTAGGATCGAATTTAGGGAAGGGGTCCTAATGCTAGCGGATCGAATGCATCAGGCCCAGTTCCGGGCATGCTTCAGAGTAGGTTCATTAAACGCCCGAACTCCATTGCGTGGGCCTTTTGCATGATGTCAACGGCATCGTGTTCCGGGTTTTTGGACATTTTGTTTTTTCTTCTCTCGTGCCACGTTGTTGACAGCTGTCACTGTACTTGAGCCGGAGAGCGTACCATCGAGCGACTGTTGGTGGCCAATCGACGCCAATCAATCGATAAACCTTGAAGTTGGGAGGGTCAGCGAGGGTTGTTGCCGTTTTCCCACGGTTCTTCGCCACACACTACCCGTTTGATGGCCACTACTCGTACGCAATTAAGGTGAAAGTTATGTTACAATGTGCCCGTCAAGAGCGCCGCTTCGATCAAACGGTAATGAGCCTGCCAAGTGGCCGAGAGCGCGCGTGTCTGTGTGCATGGTCCAGCAGTGAACAGACTGGATGGAGTGGAATAAAAGGAAGCGTTATCACGGTCGAAACCCCGCCATAAATGTGGAGAGTTCGAGAACCAAACAGGAGAGAAAGGTGGCGCATAGAATGTTTATCGTAAATGCTTCTAACGGGGTGGGACTCTTACCCCTCCGTCCGTTTCTAGTGGTGCGGTTACGGTTACGTGGCCTTGAAACGCCCAAACGATTCGAGCCCAATTCGCCGTCGTTTTTGGTCAAAGACGAAGATGACGGCGGCGTCGGTGTGGTCATGGTGGAGGCGTTCTTTTAATTAGCTTTCGGTCGGTTGAACGGGCTACGAATATGGGACCGTTGCGTACCTCTGCACTGTGTGGGTTGAAGCGTTGGGCGTTTCGTTCCGTTCCGTTGGATGGTCATTACCCCGTAGAATATGCTCCCAATTGCAGGCTATAAGGATTCTTGGAGAGAAGTAGAGAAAGCGTGGGTAAGGGAGTAATAAGAGAAGAAGGAAAACAAAGAGAGAGAGAGTAAAGTGTGTGTGTGCAAGAACTCGAGGCGGGTCCGTGGTGTTGCAGTTCAGTAGAATGAGCGAGTCGCGAGTGAAGAAGATTCGCAGAAAATGAGAGCCAGATGCAAAGTCAACCGTCAGCGATCAGCAGCAGCAGCAGCAGCAGCGGCAGCGGAAAGGGAGGTGAATGCAACAGTCAGCGTACGGAGCGTACGGAATGGTGGCCACAACGGTCACTGGGTCACTGGGCCGGTGTGCGATACCGAGCCGCGGTTAGTGTCTACCGATGGCAGCAACAACAGCAACAGCAGCAGCTGCAGGACGAAAGGCCGCAGGGTATTGGCTAGAGCAGTGGTGGTGAGGGCCGCCTATCCGCGCTGGCTGGTCGGCGTTGGTGTGGCCGTGTGCCTGCTGGCAACACTGGCGACCGTGCTGGGTAGTGAGTTCCCGGAGCGGGAATGTTGCGATCCCGTCTATCCACCGATACCCGATCCGGACGGGTTGCCCGGTCCGGTCTATCCGACGACCACGATATCGACCTCGTCGTTCCAGACGGGGTCGAATGGAGGAGCAGGAGGAGGAGGCGGTGGTGGTGTTGGTGGCATCGGGAGTAGCAGCATCGGCGGTGAAGGTGGTTCCACGGTGTACGGTGGTGGTGCTGGTGGTAGCGAGCTTGCCGGTGGCATCGTAGGCGGTGGTCTTGCCGTCGGTGGCCCAGGAGGCATCGGATCCATCGGTGGCGCCGGTAATCAGCTGTCATCTTCGCGACCGATGCACATCGGTTACTCTGGTAAGTTGGAGATACTACTACTATTACTATTACTAACGCCCTTCTGCACAAATCGCTTATTACATCGACCCCGACGGGGCAGATGTGTGGCGTTTACGGAATTCCCAACATTCCACCACCTGCGTGCTACGAGGTAGGGGATAGATTCCCGATCCCGACGTTGCATTAAATCCTTTAATGCGATCGCGAGGGAAAAGAGTATTAGGGAGATTGTCTTGGGATGCTTGTGGATCGGGGATTAACAAACATTTACATTAATCCAGGACTACTGATCGAATGCTCGAAGGTTCAATCCAATGGAAAAGAGGTTTCGACGAAAATTGTCATTCAAAGCCGCAACTAAAATTCTTTTCTCTCTGGCGGTGGTACTACAATCTGCGGTTTCAGTTTGAAGGCTAACCATCAGTCCTTTGTCGTTTGTCAGTTTCTGCTATCTTTTCTCTATTGAGCTGCTTTCCTTTGGGGATAATTTGTATGTATGCATAAAGGTCATCACATTTCACGCCGGAGGCATGTCCTAGCGGAGAGTTATTCGTTATCGTTGGTTCGTCCAGGTGGCTGAGTTATGTTACGAAATAGTTTGACGAAAAATTTACATTCCGAGATTCATTCCGAGAATGACTAATTTGTCAGCCGAGGCATGCAGAGTCACTTGAAGTTGGAATCCTGCATTCCAACTCGATGCATCGATCCCCTCAGGTTGTTGCCTATTTCCATTGGCTTCCCACACAAGGTAACATGCAAAATGCAGTCACCGCTGCTGAACTTCTTTGGAAATTTCAATTTGGTTTTCGAGAATTCTAACTGCTGCGAGCAGTGATTTCGTTACATGCTTTTTGCTCCATTTGGATTTTGTTAAATCGTTTGACAGGCAGGCAACATAACATTCCATTATTAAATTTAATGAAATTCGATTTCTATTTTTTCTGCGAGCTTTGTGCTCGGATATACAACAGTGAATCGCTGTGTTTTTGTGCTGAAAAAGAGCTAAAATGGATAATATTCAGAGAAGAAGATGTTAAGACAATGTACAGGTTTTATCTGTATCCATGCTTTTTATTATTTTCTTTATTTACAATGAACATATTAAATTACCAAAAGCTTGCTGTCTAATTAGCCTCTATAACCTTATCGAAAGCAACTTCTCCACTGACCTGCATTTCTTCAACTAGATTTAAGGCGTTACTGTCTAAACGGTTCTATCTCTCGACTTACAGTAACTCTATCTTGCTGGATTTTGGTTATACATTGCATGAAGATAGCTCATCACTTGCTGTTACGCGAAACTCTGCCAACCCTATTACTAACCATTATAGGCCGTTTAAGCATGAGTCTTGTTTATGTCTTTCTTGATCTGTTTTAACGGTTTTTTGTGTGTACTAAGTAGCAAAGCTTTATGTTGCTCTTTGGTGAATGCTGATTTAACCGCCTTTCGACTATTCTTTGTTAAATCTAGTTGTGATTGTGTGTAATTCTCCGTTTTTCATAATGATTTGTTTGTTCCAATATACCTCAACAACAAGTCCCAACATTCATCACCACCCGAAAAGGGAACCATTCTAGGTTTCTCGGTTTCCCATTTTTGGGTTTCTTTTATCTCGTTTCGGACTGCAAAAGAACATTCATTTCATGTAGTACGTCTGTGTGTGAGTGTGCGTGTTCCTCGTATGGACTCCAAAACAATGCAAGACTCGTTTGGGCTTTCAAACATTGAATTAGAGCTCCCCCGCTCCGTTCCAAGTCAACACCGACCGGCCGGCCGCCGGTCCAATAACGAACTATCGCTGTAAATTGTCTCACGCCTCTCACACACTATCCTCCAGTACCAGGGGGCTCCCTTCGTCCCAACGAGGACCAACGGGTGGCTGCGAACTTGCATCGTATTTCATCTATTTTTAATACGTTCGAGCTGCCCACCACTGTCCTCTCGATCTTTTTCTCTCACGCTGCCCGCACGGTTCCGAAGGTAGGGAGGTGTTGCAAACGATTATTTTTATGAATTATACCTTTCAAATGTTTATGGTCCACGGGGTCTGTTCACGAGTTGCTGCTGCTGTTGCTGTTGCTGCTGTTGCTGCTGGGGTTATTTGTTGGTCACCGTCGTCCGGATCCGTTTTTTCGTTGTTTCGTTTCGTGTTCTGTTCCTTTCGTTGCTTCCTTGCTCCGGTCGTCACACACTCCGAAAGTCCTTGGATGGCCTTCCCCCCCAAGACCAGAGAAAAAGAGGGAAATTATGCTCGAACGCGCATCGTCGTTGTATGTGGTTCTTTGGCTGCGGGATCAAAGTTGGATTCGCTGCTGGTTCTCGGGTAGCAGGTTCAGGGTAGGCTCGGCCCCGGGAGGTCATTCCGGGAGTGAGAGAGGTCGGGGTTCTGGCCGATGTGTTGCTGGCCGCAGACAAAACGGTTGGCTTCCCCGGTGCGCTGCTCAGGTGCTAAAAGGCCCGTCGGAAAACCCTCATTTTTAGCCGGCTTTATCGAGTGTGAAGATAGGTGAGAGCACAAGAGCACCACACCAGAGCATCTTACTACGGACGGTCTCCGGGGGGCTGCGACGAGACGAGTAGTGACAGGGGTTTGAGGTCGAGGAGTTGGGGTCACAAACATACGACATAAAAAAGGTCGGGTTATGCGGCGGTTCGAAGGTTCCGCTCGATGGCATAGGCCGTGTCGGTTGTGATCGCTATTCACCGGTGGCTGCTGCTGCTGCCGGTTCGACATGCTTCTTTGTTGGCCAGCGTCAGCGGTCCGGTGATGGTGGTGGTTCAAGACATGGAGAATTATATTAAAAGCACCTCACGCATGGTTGCAGCATACTGAAAGGTGAACGATGGTAGCGCAATGTCCTATCACTCCTTATGGAGATGATGAATACATTCGGTCTGCGTGTATATCTTAACGGGGGTTTTTCGGTGTAAATGTAAACTTTTTTTAATCGGAATATTAGTGTTAGTTCTGCTCAAAAACACGGTCATTAGTTTTTACACATTTTGTCCAGCTCAATGCGAAATGTTTTTTTTTCATGTCAACAAAACTTTTCCCGTTTCGGTGAAAGCTGGACGACTTATTTGAAGAACTGCTAAATACGTGTCTTAATTATGCATGATGCCATAATGTATTCGGATGACGCCAGAATGATTAAATGCAATGAAATCTAATGAATGCAGCGGATACTATTTTCTATCCAATTCCAATAGTGTTATATGCTCTTTTCATGGATTAAGCAGCAAATGTGTCCTATCATGTTTCAATATCAGACCAGCGTGACCCTGGGGACTCTGTGGTATTTCATCTAATAATCCATTGAAATTCGCATATTACTGTGTATAATGACTTGTTTTAAGCGAAGGAAACGGTTTGAGAAGCCCATGTTGTACTCTCGTCTACTGATCTTTTGGGTACTCTGATAATTTATCCGTTTCGGACTATCATTCAGTTTATCATTAAATGATTATTATAGGCCTGTAGGAGTACATTTCGTCACCATCCATGCGTCCATGTGTCTTGTCCTTAATGTAAAAGACACTAGTTTTTGAACCACTAAAGCCTCCACATTGCATCAAATGACGGACGATTGCTTTTCATGTTACTTTCATTTCCTTCACTAAGATTTGTTTAGTTTCCAAATGAGCACTCAATTGCAGCCCATCGCTGCTTCAATTTTGCATCTTTGCTTTTTTGTGGCTTATTGCAGGACTCCCCTAAATTTTGACAATTTTGAAATTGTCTAAAGCAGACTCTCAGTGTTTTCGTCAATAAAACATGCTGGCCTTATGAAAACAATGACATTCAAAGACACTTTTCTTTTGAAGAGAGTAGAAATGAATTGAGCAGAGGGTCTAAAATCAAATTTTATTTGTTGAACAATCAACAATAAGAGTGATAGTTTTAATAAACACATCTTTTTACGTTGGAACTGAACCCGAACCCGAGATGACCAAATTGCACATCTCTCCGTGAGATCTCATCGATGATGGGATCTTTTACTTCCTCGCCTCGATTACCACGACGCGACAACAGACAGCATTTCACGCTGCGGAAAATTGGAACACCACCTCGGTTGGGTGTGTGTGTGTGGATCGCTTCGCGTAGCAATATGTAATGGATGGCTGCACTTGCCATTTACCAGTGGCACGATAGTGATAGCTGACAGGCGCACCGAGGTGTGAAATTGGTATCCAACGTTGTCGGGCTGAAGAAGCAAAACAAAAATGAAAGGTTAACCCTGCTGCTGCTGTGACGCTCACCGTGAAACACACCAATGATTGATAGTTGCCGCTTTGATTGAACCGTCGTCGACCGTGGCAGTAGCGGGCAGCCAGGTATGACGCTCGTCGTCTTCCAGACGTCTGCATCGAAAATGTCACGGGATGTTCAGGCTCGTGCTTCATGGAATCGGCACATCATAAACACCACAACTTATCGTTAATTAACTCAATCCACGGACCAGACGGGACAGAAGATAAGAATGCTGGTGGTGGTGGTGGTCCTCTTTTACCAATCCTGTGGACTTCTAATGGAGCGAGGAGTGGTGGCGAGCATTTTAGAAAATGCCACCGCAATACCAGATACTGCAATTTGCTGCGTCTTCTTCTCCTACTCCTCCTCCTTCCGCGGTGTGCCGTCCATTTATCGTGATTTGCTCGTGATGATGGCCATCGTTTTTCCATTAGCATCGCGGATCGCTCGCTCCAATTCCAAAGAAAAATGGCGAAAAAGCCAATCCTCTTCCATCGACGACAATTTACATCCAGCGTCGAGACAGATGAAGTGGGAAAGAAAGAAAGAAAGAGAGAGAGAGAGAGAGAAAGAGAGAGAGAGAGAGAAAGAGAGAGAGAGAGAGAAAGAGAGAGAGAGAGAGAGACATCCTTGTTTGCGGAGCTCCAAACTCGAGAGGACTTCGAAGTACCCCTCTTGATGGCCTGATGAGCCTCACCGAGGGGATAAGAGGTATAGGGGGAAATCGTGGAAAATCCTCCCACAAAACCACGTACGAGACGCGGCAGGCGGGGTGGGAGTACACTCGATTGATTTCCCCCACCCCTCCCCCTCCCTTGGCCGGTCGGAAAGGACCGAGAAAAGGCCGTAAAAACGCGAAATACTCCAGTGGTTCCGGTCGCTGTTGGTGTCTCCCAGAGTGGCCACAAAACGGCGGTAAGGTAGGAGAAGGAGGCTTGCAAGGCGAGGTGAGGTAAAGTGGCAAATATTTACGACCATTTACGGCGCCTTACTTTCCCCTCTCTCGAGCCCACTGCGTTGGACAGTATCGCGATGCGCCAAACAGTAGCAGTCGCCGGTGGCGGTCCCAAGAGAGAGTCGGAAAATTTTGTCGGATTGGAAAACTGTTTGAAACGGACAGTCAACCAGCCAGACCGGAAGGACGGTCAGTAATTTTCGATTTGCTGGAGTAGCTGGAACTGGCCACCTTTCCTTTCTTCCACCCCCCGGGGGGGAAGAAGCATAACTCGATCGGAGTTTGCGAGAAAAGTTTGAATCTATCGATCGGAAGAAATCCTCTCGAACGCAACGTGGCCACTGACAGACGCACAACAAAACAGAAGCCCGCCAGTAATGTTATTAAGCCAATCAAGTTTCCCCCCGGGAAGTGTGTCATCATCATCATCATCATCATCATCATGGTGGTAGTGGTGGTGGCCGTGTGGCAATGGGGTTATGTTCGTCGCCAGTACTTATCCCATTCCGGTAATGGTGCGTTTGGTGGTTGAGAGCCAACCAGCCACCAGGCAGGCCAGGCTGGCTTCCCCCCCACCCCTCCATTGCCCTCCCTAGGGAGCTTTCTTATCAACTCCATATTTTCTGCCGCCTTTTTTCCGCTGTCACTGCTACCGCCACCGCCGCCACCACGCTATTTGTTGTTATTTGTTGTTGGTGGACTTTTTTGTCCCTCTCGAAACCAACTCCCGGAACCAAACCAAGGGCTGCGCCAACGCCAGACCTTTGCTAGCACGTGGACCGCGCCGGTCTGCGGCATTGCGCGCCCGACGCGCACACACTCGCGACACTCGCAACCCCAAAAAGCGGGAAAGTAAAAGCATTTGGAAAATCCTGCAAAAATTTATGATAATTTTAATGGCAGATTGGGGCATCAATGGGACGGAAAAAAGCGCGTGGCCGGCCGCGTACCGCACCAACCGAACCGAACCGAACCAGAAGCCGGCGGTACCGGCGGGCCAGCATAATGGAAAATATCGAGCAGGGAAATTGTGGAAAACACTTTAACGCACTTTGATTTGCTCCATTAGTGCGAGATCGGAGGGGTTGAGGGGGGTAGCCGGGCGGCCGGGGTTGGTGATAAAAATGAGAAAAACGGCAAATTAGTTACCAATGGCCGGGGCCATCCGCCGGCGGGACGGATGGATACTGTACACTGTACTACTGTACTTTCCGCTTTTTTGGTTCTGGTCAGGATGACTTTTGTGAGTACGCCACGGACTCTGCGTGCGTATAATTTGACCTTTTGGTAGAGTTCCGGTTGGGGACTAACTTTTCTTTATTGAAAGGATTTCAATTCGGAACGGAACAACAAAGAACTACGCGGACGCGCGGAAATCAGCTGCGAAGTAGTGTAGCAGAGAGTGTATTTGGCGTTTGACTTCGTGATGGCCGCTCGTGAGTGTGAGTCTTGTGGAACTGTGTCCACGGATGGAACTTGAAGTTAATTTTCACCATTAGCGCACGAGCTTTCTGGGCTTTGAATATTGTTTCCAATCAATTCGCCGGTCTGGGACGTTTAATTGTAATGGAGGCGCATGGTGTTTGCTATTTGGGGAGTTTGTCAGCTTTTAAAGCTGAGCTGAGATAAAATGGGAGTTTTGTGGAAAATGCTGCGATAGGTTTCCGGTCAAGGGGTGTGGCATTTTTACTACGGGTTCACCGTTCAACTCTTTTGTTCTACAACAGCTTGAGAAGGGGTTGGAATAATGGCCCCTATTACGAAAAAGTCGATAACGCTATCGATCGACAAGAGATGAACTTTTGGTCATTTTTGTTCATTTTGGTTCATTCCTTGTCGATCGATAAAGCCGCTTGTCGATCGATAAGGAAATAATCGACTCGAACTGTCATCCCATACATTTTTTCGAGCAGTTTGGTTGTCAATCGACAAAATGGCATTGCGAACGCACATTTATCGATCGATTAGTTATCGACTGCTCCGGAGCAGTCGATAGCGTCGATAGTTCATCTTCAACGCTGTTTTTGGTTGGAAGATGGTAGTTTTTAAGCATTTAAATGCAAATTAGGATGAAGGAAAACATTATGAAAGACAGGGAATATGTCTTGTCCCCTTTTTAAAAAATATTTTTTGCATCAATAAAAAATTTTTTCCTATAATTTAGCAGTGAAAAGCTGTTATAAAAAGCAGACATTTTTAAAACCAATCAAAGCTGTAGGAATGTAATGTAATTTCCATCGATTTTTTATTGCGCATATGCGGCTGTTCGTAGAACCTTCGCGATTAGCCAACCGGATGCTTCGATGCGGTGACACGGCGATTCCTGGCTTTCTTAATGCTCCAGTAATCGCGTCGGAACACCGTCGTAAGAATCACCAGTCAAATTCGGCGTCGTCAACAGTTCTAAACGCCCGCAATCTTCACGGAGCTAACTGCGAAACCCAAGAGACACCTGCACCACATCGTCCTAGCAAAACTTACATCGCGGTTTCTGTTATCTATCAGAGGACCCGTTGCTAGGGTAAACGTTCTGAAAATCCACCCTCTCGATCGAAATATCGAGAAGGAATATTAAAATACATCACCAAAAAACATGAAAATGAACATGAAAAAACATGAAATACATGATTATACATGAATTAGGTTATAAAATTAATCAAAAAGACAGCAGATCAGCATCAGATCATCAGCATTTCCCCCAAAATTTTCTATAATAACTGTGAATTTAAACAACTTTTGACGTATTGCCTGCTTTCGAGCAGCTCCGCGTTATCGACTCGATTTCGATTGTTTTCATCTGAAATTCGAGTCGATTAATTTGTCGATCGATAGCGTTATCGACTTTTTCGTAATAGGGGCCAATGTTTAGTTCTCGGAAAAAGCTAGCTAATATCGAGAATCGTGTGTATTATGGAGTTGTGTTTTACTATCACTCTTATTATTACTGGGCAAACAAATGGTGAACAAACAAACAAAGTGCAAATATGAACAACTTCTTGTATTTTCCCGTAATCCAAAAGTCCACAGTTCATGGCTTATATATTTGTTTTAATTTCTTTAATTCCAATCAAATATAAACCGAGTGTACACAAAAGCATAAGCGGCTTAAAGCGAAACTTGACCATTTATCTGAAAGTAATAGCAGTTAGTATTCGGTTCTAAATTCAACCATCGTTCAGCCAGTTGCCGGATTTTTTGAGCAAAGCATTATGTCAGCTTTTGTGGAAAATTAAGATGAATTCCTCATGTCCAAGTTTTTGTTTGGCTTATATTGAGCAAACCGTTGCTGAGTCATAACAATCATGGAAACTTTATGATCTGTGCATCTGCATCGTTTTTTCCGAAAAATTACGATAATGTGTGTAACGTATATTTTAACAAGAGTGTTTATGTTTCCATAAGCGCCTCAATCGTATTATTCAATGTTAGTAGCGCTTGCCAGTAACTACTACCAGTTTCTACTGTTTTTAGCAGGTTGTAGTGTCCGCAATCGTTGAGATTCCATCATTAAGCTGCTTTCACATCGAGCGCGTTTTTAAAAACGCCAAAGTTGGCGTTTTTTGACGCAAAAGCTTAATTTATTGTTCACACCTAGGTTGCGCGAAGGTCGATTTAAAATACACGAAAAATAGCACCATATCACTACCGCCACCTTATCAAATCATGATAAATAGTTTAATCTTCACGCAAAACAGTTATTACCCGGATTTTAACACATTCCTGCCAAAACAAATTGCAAAACCAAAGGGCAACGCTGGCTTGCTTGCGTAGCCTGCTACAGTCGGCTCAGAACCTGCCACAATCTGTAGATTTTTACAGATCCGAAAAAAAACGCCAACTTTTAAGCTCTTCAAAAGCTCCAAAAAATAGCTTTCGGTGCGTTACGTGAACACTTCCATATATTTTGATGTGATACAACCGTGTTTTCTGCGTCAAAAAACCTGCTGCGTCTATTAGTGGCGTTTAAACGCGCTCGATGTGAAAGCAGCTTTAGTGAAGTCATAATCTTTCCCTTAATCACATCCACAGCAAACAAACGGAGAGGTTTACCGAAACACAATGCAATTTTTGCTACTAGTAGCGCTTAAAGCAACTTTCCGATTGTTCGCGAACGAACAGAAGTATTTGTAAATCATCTAAAATATTTCAACCAGCCAAAAGAATTTTAATATAATCAATTTTATTATGCCAATACATGAGAGTAGAATCTGTTAACCTTCTTTGGTGGATATTTTGAATGTCACATAATCTCCATTGAGAACAATTTCCGAATTGTTTAAATAAGTTGAAAAAAAAAAACCATAAATTCCCGATAATGCAGTTTTAAAAAGGGGCCATAAGATAGAACCAATAAATGTCGCCAGCAAATGAATACAGTAGCATGCCGCCTGCCGGCTGCACATTCTTTGTTTCGTATCGTATAACGCATACCACCTATTCCTGTTCCATGATTGGGAATTGAATGAGGGCCATGATATCATACCACACATGCATATGGAATGCAGAGCAAAACAGACACGATAGCTCTCACTACATTTTGTGCCTGAATATTAATGCTCTTGCTGATGGCACTATGAATTGTGAACGCTGACTCGAACATTGTTTGCTCATTATTCGAATTAAAATATTTTCTTCGTTTTCAAATTCCTAACTTCAATGAACACACAGCAAAAATAATGCCCTCTACTGGTGTCCGATCCTTTTAACAGCTTCGAATGAAGCACTAAACGTTTTAAAATGGTTTTCAACGACGGTAATCGGTGTCGGGGCCAGGGCTACGCGTTCCTGTCTACGCATTCAAATGCGTGAGTAAATCCAGCTGAAAGCTGATCATTTAGTTTGCAGCGTGTCAATCCCGTGACCACCCTCTGTCACCATCGAGCAACAAATGGACAGCGAAATAATCGATGCTCATTCCACTGCGAGACACGACACGATAGGACGAGGCAAAGTCTCTGGGAAGGCTCGTCAAGCTGGTTGTTTCGCATGTTCCAATCATTCACAACATACCAGGGACAGGCGGGGTGGCACGAGCAAATCAGACCACCACCCTCCCTTGTCACCCGCTTGTCACACACACACACAGAGACGAAGATAGTGTCCTGTTAGGGAGTGTGCTGCCAGTAATATAGACAGGGGGGCCGCCGATTGCCGAGACTCGGGACTTAATTGAATACACATAATTCTTCCGCCATCTTCCCTACGGTTCCTACCCTTGGATTGTCGGAATTCCTAGCCCACCGCCCCTCTCGCCGGCAGTGGTGCGTCTCCATATTGCATTGAAACATGATGGTCCGGAATAGCCACCGGCTATTTTCGTCGTCTCACCATGACCGATGACGATGTTATGCCGTACGCGTACGAGTGAGTGCTGAGTGCTCTCAGTGCTGGCAGTGCTGGAATGGCGAATGATGGCTACCTAGAGATGCCCGATACCGGATGACCATTGTGCCGTGCCGTGCCGCGTTCCAGAAGTGGGCCCCGAATGCATGCCGACCGGTATGCCGCCGGGCCCTTCATGATACTCATCGTCGTCTATCAACAGGCTGTTTGGGGACACTACTGCATTAAATCTCTCTTTATATTTTCATTACGCTTACCATCGCCCACCAGCCACCGACGAGCATGGCGATTTCCTGGACCAGGAACGATCGCTGGAAGAATAACGCACGGCCTGGTTCCAGTGTTTGCAGTGAATGGCGTCCACAGAGCACATGGCGCGCGTTCAAGTATGGTGCGGTCGTTGGTCTGTGCTCCAGGCTGGAATGTGTTTGGAATGTGCTAAATGGCAAATGGAATGCTGGAACCCCCTTCCCTCCGAATAAGCCGAAAAGTTTGATTGGCCCCTTGACGGTTCGGTGCGGTTGGTGGCCAGCGCACACCAAACTCGGCCTGTGATGGATTCATAATGTATGCGAACGCCGCTAAACTGGATTTGGGGCATCGTCTTTTTGTGGGTCAACAGCACGCGGCCGTGGGAAAAAGAAACAGAACAGAACGGAACGGAACGGAAATTGAGGAAACTATTCTTGCTCTCTCTCTCTCTCGAGAAGTTGTAGAGCTGCCCCGATTTCCAAAAAACTGTTGCTGGAGGTGATTAAAGAAGATGAAGGATTTACGTTTAACAATATGGAAATTTGATTTGATTACTGATTTGTTATGTGTAAATTTAAAAAGCTGCGCCAGGTTAAAATCGTTTCAATTATGTTCTTTAAAAGTTGTTTCAGTGTTCCTTCTTGCTTAAAATCAAATCAAATGCATTTTTGATTGCATAACTGTTTTGAATGACGTAACTGAATGAATATTAATTTCTAAATAGCGAGATTCATTATGATAAATATCAAATTCAAACATGGTATAACGGTTGAGAAAGATGTTAACAATCAAAGGACAATGGAACATTTGCAAATTCGTCTTCAAGTATGAGCCTTCGACTATGAACCGATAGTAGTAAATGGTATCATTCCAATAATTCGGCACCTCATGAGTCCTTTTTTCATGATGTTAACGTCCATTACAACTTATTGGTATAAACATAAATTGCATTTTAACGCTGACGCTAAGAACAATTAGTAAATCGTTGATAAATTTAAAGATCGGTTGATGCAGCTTCTATAAAGCCTCTCTACGAGTCTAGGAGATGCCTTAAACTGTGTCGATGACGAATGTTGGAGAATTTCTCGACGAGAACTTCGCAAACAAACGTCATCCCATACAAATCCGGCGAGAAGTTATCGCGATAACTGCAATGCACGTGTAGCGAGCGAGCAAGCGAGAACGAGCGAGAACTTCTTTTGGAGCTGTCAAATCGTATGTAAACAGTAGGGCGAGAAAGTTTAGGATTTTAGGATAAGTGAAACTTAACTTTTGTATGCATTTTTACAGAATTTTTATAGAAAGAGGCAAGTACCCAGAAGAGCTAAACATAACAACATTAAAGTTGTTTTGAAGCAAATGATTCGATACATTCAATGTATGAATATATATATTTTTATATGAATGAAGCAAATGTCTAAAATTCAATACAGTGGATGCGACAGTATCTAATATCTTTTAAAATTTCCCAAAGCAGTAAAGATCAAATGATGTAGTAAATGATCAAACCTTCATGCAGGGTTTGTGTTTATCAGATGTTCTCCCACAAATTGCTGCAAAAGGCAAATTCTTGCGTTCAGAAGAACAACCAACCATAAAACCATATGTCCAAAGTCCGGATACTAAGACATCGCCTGCTCACTATGAAAAGGACTATCATCACAACGCCCCGCAACGAGATGGTTGAGATAATTTGCAAGTAATCGTCGGGGACTACTGGAACTCCGGTCCAATCGCAGTCGCAGTCGCAACGCCAATCGCTCGCAAATGATGGCGAACGGCCAACGGGTTGTACCGTTCCCTTCGCACCAAATCGATGCCGAGGATGATTGCTAATTAACCCATCACCGGTGGACCCCCTTGCACATACATCCCACCAACCACACGGACACACACGCACAGAAAGGGGCTGGCAATCGAGTTTATTTTAATCAATCGCAACCGAGCCAAAGGAAGGCCATCGGCCATGTCGGTGCTGCCGCCGGACGATTGGTTTTGTGGTTTTCGTGGGACGTCCGGTGACCGGACTCAGGCCGGACCTGGCCTAAACTAATAAGCTCAAGGCTCCGGGTTTTTGGGGTCGACGACGAGACGAGACGAGAAATCGACTCCATTGGTAGGACGAGGATGGAGTGAAGCGGATTGCGGACTCACCATCACCACCACCACCACGAACGTCACCGGAGAACCAGGCCAATAGCCTGGTGGTCTGGCCTGTTGGCTAAAGGGTGGTGGTAACGGTGCTACCGGAGTGGGTGGCAAACCGTTTCCACGCTCCCCACATCCCCGCCCGTTTGCGGTGAGCCGAATTTCGATCGGTTTTGATGGAAAAGGTTGCTGGCCGCGATTCCCTCTGCTCCCGTGCCCTTCTGCTCGCCTCCCTTCCACCATCAGCCACCACTCACGCGAGAGCTCGAGCAGGTGGATTGCTTTTCCGCTCGACGTGCTTCATGAATTATTCCCGCGCATAAGAAGAAGCGAGGGCATTCGGAATGCCCGAAACCGGGTCGCGCTCGTCGTTGCCACCGCGCTAGTGCCCACCTCGCCCTGTACCGCCCGTGTTTGCCAAAAAAAAAAACCCCTGGTTTGGCCCCGGCAAATGCCGTACTACACCTTTCATATGCCGCGATGGTGGCCGCCGTTTGGTTTTTGGCGTTGCGCGTTCGCGAATTCGCAAGAAAGTATTCCGTCGCCGTGAAGGACCGGCTGGCGTGGCCCGTGGGTTTCGAGCGTGTGGTTTCGTTCGTGGATGGAGCGTGGAACAAATAATCAACCGCGTGCGCATCATGGCAGAGTGGGACGCTCGAGTGAAGCGATGCATAAAGCGGGATTTTTATTTGTGCAAACTAAATGACGCGGTACATAGAACGTGGCAAACATTATTCCTTCGCTTCCCACGTGTCGTGTTCGGGGTTTTTGCTCTTATGGCAGGCTGGCAGACCCAGGCCAGGGAGTTGGTTCCTTCCAAATCGAAATCGACGACGGAGATCGATCGAATTCGGCGACCAATTCGCGCACACACACACACCAAATGGCCAAACGTATGTTAACAGGACTAATAATTGTTCTCAATTCCCTCGGGGAGCGAGCAACACCCCACTCGCCGGCTCGATCTTGGCGTGGATCCAACAAAAGATCCCCAAAAAAACATTCCTCGGACTGGGACACGGAACACATGTTCAACAATCTGTGCTCCAGATGCGTGACAAATACACTGGACACTAGCGAACAGGGAAGGGACCAGGATGCCGTATCCTCGACGCTCGACGGCACCGGTTAACCGGTGGGCGGTGGTGTGGTGACCTCGATGCTTGCGATGACACCTTTTGCTGCTCTGCGCTGCGCTGCGAACGGACCATGATGATGACACCATGCTTTACACCGCCGCCAGCCGGGGATCAGGGAGCTCGCTGCATGGCCCAGGACGATCTACCGGATCCGGATTTCGATTACTACACCAAAAGCGCGATGCTCCGGATCCGGGGAGTGCCCAGCCCAAAAAACCCAAGTCCAAAATCAATACCCTTGCCACCCCCCCGGGTGGTCGTCGGTGTTGGTCGAGTGTCGCCGTGGGGCTTTTGGGCATATCGTACGGTATCTTGGAGTCAGGGAGTTTTGTGCCTTCGTGGCTCAATGACGATGATACCCGGAGGAGGAGAAGGCACTGGTGGTAGTGGTGGTGCTGGTGGTGGTGGTGGTGTTAGTGGTGACCATTTTTATCGTCGCAAATAAAAAATGGAAAAGGGTTAGCAAAGGTCCAAGTATCAGCCACGAGGGTAGAGAGAGACGAGAGAGACGAGAGAGACGAGAGAGAGAGCGAGATGTCTTAAAGCCGTAAGAAGCGAAAGCCAATGTCATCCAACGGTTGAAGGGATACAGATAGCAGCGGCTTCCGGCTGCATGGAGCAGCAGCAGCAGCGGCAGCATAGCCGTATGCTACCACCACTAGGGAAAACATGCGTCACGGTAAAGTGGCCCTCTCCCTGGCCTCGGTTCATGGGTTTGGTTGGGAATCGTACGCGGAAACGCGCACCACGCGTCACATTACTTTTGTGTTTGCGAGCTACTCACACCTTCCTAGAGGCCTCTCTCCCTCTCTCTCTCTTTCTCTTTCTATCTCTCTCGCTCTCTGTCCCTCTCTCTCCCACGGAACGTGTTACAGGGCGCGACTCTTTCGCGTTTTTCGGGTCGTGGAAAAAGGGCTCCCTGGCGGGAATGACGATTGCAAAAGGTCTCGCTACGTTTCCGGCAGGTGATGGCCTCCGGATGGCATTAGCAAGAGCGAGACAGAAAGTGATAGAGAGGGAGAGAGAGACGAGAGAGAGGCCACTGGTGGTGGTGGTGGTTGGTGAGCTACGATTTATGTTTTCCTGTTCGCCATTTGTCTCCTGCGATGCAGATAGCAGAGCTCCCAGCGCGCGCCAGCCAGTGTGGCTCCACTGTGTGTGTGTGTGTGGTTCCTGGTGGCTCCTGGCATCGCATTTGGCCAGGCTAGGCAGGTCGATGGTGGCTGGTAGTGGTGGTGAAAACATGCTAACCGGAAACGGAAGGCGGACGGCAAACGCTCCGCTGCTTCGCTGCTCCAATGGCAGCAAAAGGGGTTCTGACGAGCAAAGCGATTTGCGTGTGTTTTGGCGCCACCTGTCACACACACACAGACATACACACACACACACACACGGTCGTGTCGAGCTGATTAGATGGAAAGCTTCGGTTGAGCGATAGCAGCGGATTCCCCCGGGGGGAGGGTTGGTTGTGATGGAGATTTAAAGTTTTTTTTCGTTCGTTCTCGTTTCTCGTCCTTTTTTTTGCTTCCCCGGTCGCACCTTCTTCTTCTTTTTGCTGTTTTTTTTTGCCACAATGTTTCATTTGCGGCATTATTTCCGGTATTTAGCTACGCAAACAGTGACATCAATCGCGTATTGTCATTCGTTAGACTGGAAGATGTACGAAGAGAAAGCGAGAGAGAGAGAGAGAGAGAGAGAGAGAGAGAGAAAGAGAGAGAGAAAGAGAAAAAAAGAGAGATATCCTACTGAAAACTGTCATTTTAGAATACGAAAAGAAACGGAAAGCAATTTGTTAATCAATTAGAGCTAATGGCGATGGTGTCTAGGTGCTCGTCGGTGCTAGGTGTGTGCGTGTGTGTGTGTGTTCGGGGCTCTTTAGTCCCTTTATGAGATAGCATCACATCACACAACCCTTTATCAACCCTTCAAAGGGGCCTTGATGTGGATGATGTGACATTAAATTCCAAATGTTCAACGAGAATGATTTAAAGTAAAACCCTCGCGTGTGTCTGCCTTTCCTCATCCCCGTTTCAGCTCCCCATGTGTGTCATATCAACGCACGAATGGCATGGTACATGTGTTTTCCAGCTCTACATCCAGTAGTTCGTTCAGGGGCTGCTCATTAAGCGGTACACTTGCTACAACAGCGTTCGTCCTGGTGATGGCAGTGGTGGTGGTGGTGGTGATGCACAATGAAAACCAACAACAAAGCGGTCTCGAACCCCCATTCCGCGGGCACACGCTAATGTGCTTGTAATGATCGGCTTCCCATTCTACTCGCTGGGTCTTGAGCAGGGCCGCTTGCGTGGTGGCCGCACGACACTACACTTATTATTGAATACCGAGCGAGAGTCGAGAGTGGTGCACTCGTGCCGAAGCAATAATTTACCGACTCATGTCCTACCGACAGCTCGATCCACTCGATAAAGCGAACTCGTGTAGAGTGTAGTGTAATCATCATGCAATGAGGTGTCCTCGTGGCTCCCTCTCGTGGGAAGTGGTGCCATGAAAAGGGGGTTTAATGATTGAAAAGTATTGCGCGTGTGTGGGCGCGAGTAGTGACACCATTTCTCGTAAGGGAAAGGAGTTCTATGGCATGCTAATACGGCACCGTCACGAGGGGATAGTGCATTCCCACCCCCCAAAAACAAAGTCACAATCTTGGAGTTTGGTGTTTTTTCTTTCAATGAAAACGCGAAGAGAAAAATAGGGAAGAAAAACTTATCCTCCTTTCCGTCGTGTCGTGTGTCTTTTCCCCCGGGAGGGCGCGACCATGAAACTGGGCCAGGCGGATTGCGTGCCACAGGTAATTTCCTTCCTTCCGTCGCGCCCGAAGGTGACAAACTCATCGATATCGATATCGGTAGCAAAGTTACACCCTCCGGAGCCACGTAAAAGTCTGTGCACCGTGTGCTGCTGGTGTGCGTGTGTGCGCGGTGATTTTCGGTGTCGAAATGTCGCTTGACACCAGTCGCTTGACGGCTGCGGTGCGGTGTGGCGCGCTTCTTGGGGTCGGTGCCATATGGTGGGACAATTTAATTAAAGAGACTTTTGGGGCATTATTATGTTGTAATTACCTGTCGATGGGACTACACGGAGGGTGGCGCTAACTAGCACCCAGGAGTGCTTGTTGGGAAAGAGTCCACCGTTGGTGCCCTTGGCGGTAATTAATTAGTGTTCCCACACGGCATGTTTCTTCGTGGGAGATTTCGTCGTCGTCGTTTTTTTTTATTTGGCTGTCGATTTTGAACCAACAACAACTAGTAGAACTTTGAAGGTTGGCGCTTTTTGGAGGGTGAAGCATATTACCGATGTACCAAAGCGGCGTCGAAATTAGCATCATTCGATCATCATAATTGGTGAAAGGGATTGCTAAATGCTTGTTAGAGCGATTCGTTTTAGAAGTTTATGTTTCGAATATTGTGTTTTGTGTATAAGTACTTACACTTTACATGCATGGCGGTTCTGCTGAGTATAGGTTTGTAGTGATATAATGCTCGCTGGAATAAATCTAAAAACACAAATATAAAAACGAATATTTTTTATCTATATAAACATAGCTACATAAACTTGTCGTCGTACTACCGATCAGTTGCTGGTTAGTGCCATTATTTCAATAGTTCAATTAGTGTTTTTTGTTCAATGAACTGTACATTTCATTTATGCCAGCTTCAAAAGTCTTAGAAACTAGCTTTTGTGTGATTGTTATGCGTTCTGATGGACGACTTTTTTCATTTTGGGGTTTATGAAAGATTTTCATATGCTTGCGAACATGCACATTTATGAAATTCAATAATTCGATTCGATTATGCACACTTATTGCATCGAACACTATATGGGGCGGTCTTGTGGATATTTATGAAATACAAGTAATTTTCCGTGAGTAGTGTCTGTCTATTTTCTGAACATAATTAATCACGATCCTTCATAAATTAACTGGTAAATCCAATGAATTAAGAACTATAGTTGCATGGTCATTCCCAGAAGGTTACAAACTTATCTACCGCTGGGGTGCTTATCAAATCCCTTTTTGTCATACTATTCTCTCACGAAGGAGAGAGAACTCCTGCGGCTTCAATTTCCTTGTTCGTTTTTCAAAATTTCTTTTCCACAAAATTCGAGATGTTTGCAAGAATAAAATTAAATTTGTCGTTTGCTTTGTTGAATGTATTCTCTATTTTGTAAGGATAGATTAGAAGTATGATAAAATGTACGAGAAGTTTTTAAGAGCAATTTACATTGCTGAAATGTTTTGAACGATAAGAAGATTGCTATGCTACATATTTATGCTCACAGTACCATAAAATCGCTTCAATATGGGATAGTGTAATGCAGAAGAATGAATAAATGACAGACAACAAACTCTTTTCACTACTCCGCATACCAAGCGCACATACCAAGTGCACATACCAAGCACTGTAGCCTGTCGTTGCTTTTTAAAACCCAGCTTAGCTTTCGCCCGTGCAACCCTTCCGTGGTTGGTAATGATTTATTGCTCGTTACTTAAACGCTCGCGATAGGATTAGACGTTCGGAGCGCGCTGTTGAACATGTGTTCTGCGGCCGAGCGCCGGCGAAAAGATCCATGTAATGTATGCAAAACAAGTGTTTGTTCAATTCACCAATCCAGTCCGTCGTCGGCATCGTCCTGTTCCAACCCCGCACTGCACTTGTTTAGCGTTATCTGTGCGAAACCGAGACGGCGATTCTCGGGGGGGAATAGGAAAATGACCCACCCCCGGGGGGAGGCTAAGCTTGCCTGTTCTCCATTATATTCCACGAATCGAATCCACGGTTGCCCTTGGATCGGTCGGTCGAATATTGATTTTGCGTTGGCCCTTTTGCTGGCGCGCAGTTTAAAGATCAGACAAAGCCCACGACCATTCTCTCCTTCCACCAGGCTAGGATGTATGACGGTGGCATGCCGTTGCGGAAATGGCCGCCACAGAGCTGCATAAACGAGCGCCCCTCCTGCCCGCAACGTTTGCGAGAAGTTTGTGTTCGTTCCCATCAAAGGTTGCTTCGTTGCGTTGGCAACGGACTGGGCTTCGGCTCAGCGGCTTCCTCCTCGGACTGTTCCACGGGTTTCTGTTGATTTTGGGGCCGGGTATTCGCTGGGCCAGGAACCACAGACACGCATACATACACACACACACACACACACACACACACACACACACACACACACACACACACACACTCGGACCGCACACCACACCAGCGGAGTTCGAGGCGTTTTTGTTTACTTCCCGGACACGCAAGCAGCCGCCTTGGATTTGGCAAAACCCGCCGCCGAACGACCCGAAAAAGGCTCACGCAAGGCAAGCGTTGGCCTCAACTTTCAAGCGGCATCCGGGGCGGAATCTTGGTCTCGGTGCTGCTGGTGGTGTTGGTGGTGGCCAAAGGAATGAGGAAATTGTCTTTCATCACCTTGAGGCGAACGCCGCACTTTGCAGCGAGGCACAAACCGTTGGGCAAGTATTTTGCGAAAACATTCTCGGTATGCTCGCGCCAGTACCGTCCGGGGGAGGTTCGTCCGGTTTGCCAAGGACCGAATCACGGTCCACCTTCGGCAGTGGCAGAGGCATCTCTTCGTGCCATCATTCTCCTCCTTCCATTCCTCCTAGTCCCTTCTCCGGTGGAAAACTTTCTCTTTCATCTCCGACACGGTCGCTGCTGATACTGCATCAAGCAGTCCGACAGTGGGATTAACAGCAGAGGAAGGGAGGAAGGAAAAGGGCCACCACCATCCGTCGTTGAGCTGATTGCGTCGAGGCACTCCCGTGCAGGGGTCCACGTGGGAAGTGTTCGCATCTTGGCACCTTCTTGGTCCTGTGGCCGGGAAGTTGTGGTACGCAAGCCCGTTCAACCCCGTTGGGTGTTGGCCTCGCGCCCTTAATTATCACTTTCCTCGCCTGGTGTTCGCTCTCCCCCTCCAAAACGGAGCATTGTGGCTAGAGCTTTGGTGAGAAATGTTCTTCTTCTTCTCGTGATTGTTTAGTGTTTTCTGTAGCGGTTGATGACGTGGCATTGCGTTCGATTAGACCATAGCCCTGATACCAATCGATGCTGCTCTCTCTCTCGATTGATCGACTTGTAGGGGAGATGCAGACCAAAGGCAGAGAGGGGTTGAGTGGCAGGGCTGGTAGTGTAATTGGTTGGTAACCTTTTTTTTGGTGAGTTCGGAAACATTGGAACAAGAGAACGCCACTGGACGTTTCTGTGAAGTGCTTTCGAAGCGAAGTTTTTTGGCCAAAGTCGACGTCGATGCCACCACTGTTGTAACCAACTGGACACCCTCCCTGTCCCCCTTGGGTACACCCTTTAACGCGCGACAGAAGCGCTCACGTCGCGCCCTGGACCGGCGCAAGTGTTGGTCTCACGTTCCACGTTCTGTTTGTTCTGTTACTTCGCTCGTCCAGGGGTTTCTTCATTTTGTGTGTGTGTGTTTTTTTTTGCTTCTTACCATCCGAGAAGAACCATCCTAGACGTGGTGCTGGCAAGTTTCACTAGCGACTGTCCTGCTGTGCTTCGTGTTTAATGTGTTGAGCTAACTTTCGGTTCACTTTCGCTCGCTCGCTCGCTTATTAGCTGCAACCTGCAAAGTTACACACACACACGTTTCGGCTACGCCACGTCGTGCCTTATTTATGGTGATGTTTTGTGCCGAAACGTGTCCCGGTGTATAGGCGAAAGAGATGCTCCCCCCCGGCACACCAAAAGCCAGAAGCTGTGCTGCTACCTGACAGCAAGAAGGGCAAAAGTACACCAGCACAAGCCATACATACTCACTGCTGTACTCGTTCGTAGAGTGCGAGCACCAGCTGTTGGTCCAGCTCCCTTCTTTTCGAGGGAGGATGTAAAAAAGGGGGTTTTCTGGCACAGACAAACAGCCTGGTGCTCCCTGGTTGGCTTGGATTACACAAAACCAACACCAACGAGCAAAGTCCGTGGAGGTGGACAACAGTACAGTTACATTTATGAACTCCCAAGGCCAGCAAAGTGGGAGTCGCTACTAGTGGCGGCGATGCTAGTGTGACCGGCACCATTTGCAACTGGACATTCCCGTGAAACCCAATTAATAGGACACTGGAGTAATTAAAGCACATACACAACGCTGTAACGCACCTCGACTCATGTTCATACGGGATTACGTACTCGATGCTGCCGGAGATCAGTAATAGTCCTTCTATAACTCTTCCCGCACACAAGTAGAGCATTGTAGCCAGCCTGAGTAAGCTTGTAACAACAATGGAAAAGCAATGAATCGTGAACCACAACTCCACACCGCCCCCGGCCACACACACACACGTTTGCACAGTGTTTGTGGAGCTTCGGAGCCCCCCTTCCGGAAACAAAAAGCATCGCGCGACAAGCTTCCGCTGAATCCTCGGAAGAGAGAGCGAGAGAGCGAGAGACCTTCGAAGGCCGAACTCCTGGGTACCTGTATAAGAGGAAGGGGGGAGGTCTGGGCACTGGGAAACACGAAAGATCTCCAAGCCCACAAGCCCCCCGTTTCCAAGGATTCGGAAAAGCGAGTCCGAGTATTCAATTATTCATATTGCTCTCTCTGTAAGAGTGTGTGTGTTTGTGTTTGTGTGTGCGCGGTATATACAACATTCAACCTTTTCCCGTTCCGAGCGAGGTGCGTGAAACGAGCAGCAGCAGCAGTAGTAGGGGAGGTCGGTTGGAGGTCGAGGAAAATCATTACCGGGAGCGGAGGCCTCGTTGGTCGCGTTTTTTTTTCGTCCTCCTGCTGCTGCCTCTGCCGTTGCGTCCTCCATTTGCCCAGAAACCCCCGGACGGACTTAGCTCTGGGAGGACGAAGAAAATCAATTTCCGAGAATTACGACGACGAAGACCAGGACGACGACGACCAGGAGGAGGAGAACCAGGCCACAGCACAGCACAACTCTTCCTTCATTACGCTTTAATGAGCGACAACGATGAGGTGGTACGTTGGTACCCCAAACCCCACCAACCCACCGGAATGGATCAAACCGAATAGCAGCAGTGGGGGACCCTGGTCCTGGTAGCCTGGTGGCAAGTAAGTTATGGTGGGAACCTTCACCTTCGCACCAAGAACGGAGGAGTAGAAAGGGAAGCAGAAAGTGAGGAAAGCGTTTCAGTTCTTTTCCCTTCCGGTGCGGCCACTCGAGAGGGAGGTTTCAGATAGGGTTGGCCAGCTCGTGTCCGTGTGTGTGTGTGTGAGCCTCGGTATGGTGCTCGGTGCTACGCACACAACGGAACGGCTCAAAGTTATTCAAATTACTGAAGATGCTCTTATCCAATTAGGAGTGATTGTAATGAGTGTGCGGTCTTGGTTGGTCACTACCGACGGGCCGGTGGTCATTAGAAGGAAATGGCAGCGGCAGCACCACCACCACCACCACCAACCATCTCCAGTGTATTGAGAAGAGAGCATTCTGTCTAGAATTAGAATCTATGGATCGATCTAACGGGGAAGATTCAAGTTTTGAAATTTGTCTTTCGTCACTCCACGGATTGTCACAGACCCTTTATCACCTTCCGAACGCACACACGAACGCACGAACGCACGCAGCATCGATCTGATTTGATTGCTGCGTCCGCAGGTTACTGCTTATCAGCCAACCAGCCAGCGAATGCGATGGCCGATCAATCATTCCCGCAAAAACACACACACAAATTCTTTGCTTGTCTTCATTGCTGGTTGTCTTCGTCGGTTGCCGTTATCGCGCCTTTTCCCCCTCGCCAGAAATGGTGATCTTCATTGCGGATTCGACCGGAACGGTTTCGGGCTCGGGCCCCTGTCATGAATGCTAATCAGCGGGACGATCAATGGCGAGGCAAGACGAGAAGCAACCTCTTCCAACCAACCAACGGAGAGAAGCAAACGAGATCCCCGAACCCCGCGAGAAGGAAAAGAAAAAAGATGGGAACACGAAGAAAACTTCTCGCACCGAAAGAAAGCCAAAAGCGAACGGTGTGTTCGGTGGGGGAGAGGGGAAGGGGGGTGCGTCCGCATCCGCGATGGCCGGCCGCGCGGGATGAGCAGAAGGAAAACTCAATTTCCACTCGTTTACACCCAACGATAACATCTCTCTTTCGGCGGCGCAGCAGCTCGCAGACGATGGCGACGTTGATGGCGTCTTTAGCGTTCAGTCTCGCTCTCTCTCTCTCTCTCTCTCTCTCTCTCTCTCTCTCTCTCTCATTCTCTCTCTATCGGTTTGCGGCAGGATACGTTCTCGATTCGTTAATTTGCTTTTTTACGACGACGGTTCCGTCCTTCCGTCCGTTTTCCCTGTTCGTTTCGCGAGATTTTTCTCTTCGCACTGCTGCCTGTAGACTGTATTGAACGGCCAATACGGAGACTCGCGCCAACAATCCAGCTTTACGATCGGCTGTGCCAAGCAGGGGTGACAGTAAGACGTGACACGTTAAGCACAGTGACGGTGTCAAACGGCAACCAACGGGGGGGACAATAGAGCGTTCTAAAGGAAAGGCAAGGAACCGGAAGCCATACGCGGACGAAGCATGAGAAGTGTGTGACTTCTTGTGAACTGGAGCTGGAATCCGCGTTGACAATCCGCGTAGCCGTCCGTGTTGTGGGATGTTTTGTTGAGCAAAAGGAACACCTTGGTTCCGGTAACAACACAACCGGTTGAATGCAAATGGGCCAGCGGATTGATAAAGGCCGCGAAGCCACGAAGCGGCCTCTCTAGCAAGGAATTCCAGACACACACATACACATGCACGCATTGTGACGTCTGGACATGCGTCCTTGGAATCGGGGCGCAATGATTTCACATAATTTATTAACCAAAACCCCGAGACCCCTTTTCGACCGGTTCCGTGAATCTTTCTCTTCATTTTTTATGATCCCTCGGCCTCTCTTCTCTTGGGGATAAAAACACAGACACACACACACAACGAGTGGTGAGGATTCCAACTCGACGTTCCGCAGAAGCTCGTGTTCCATCAAAACACAGAACACTCCCCACTGGCGGTTGTGATGGCGCACGATGCGCCCCCGATGCGGTCGTGCCAGAATCCAGGGATCAGGATACCAGGAGGACGGTTCCCGGTTTTCCGGTTTTCCGGTTCCGGCTGCTTGTCGGCTGCTGCTGCTGCTCTGTATGCTGCACTCGACCTGCCATCAATCAGCCCATCAATCAATCAGCCCGGCAGATTGGCGATCGATTGGCGGCCCCGGAGCTTCGGAATCACTACGAACGCTGTTCCGGTTGTTCCTGATGCTGGTTGTTTGGTCCAAACGGGGCCGGTGAGTTGGGAGCGGGGTGCCCATAATCGGGCTGATTACATCCATTCTACTCGATTATGGCAAACAAATCGTATTACGAGCGAGGGCGATCGATTGTCAAACCGGAACCGGACCGGTTGGTGTAATAAAAGGGAAGATGCCGGTGAAGAAGAAGAAGAAGAAGAAGCATCAGAAACGAGGGCGAGAAGGATTCGAGTTCACATTCGAAACGTCAGCCAGCCATCAGTGTCCATACCGGGCATGCCGTTTGGTGGGGACGAGGACGTTTTGAAACATCGATTCCTGCCCATGAATCCGGCCCCTTAGGTAAACGACGATACCCCTTTTTCCCGGTCTCTCTTTCACCCTCGATCCGATGTTTGGCTTTCCCGGTGGGAGGGCTCTGTGTTCCTGTTGTCATGGTGTGGCATTTTGGGCACCGTGTGGCACCGAACACCACATATCGATACAGCATTAATTGAATCAATTGATAACTGTAACTCTATCAACATAAATCCACCATTCAGCACCACCCAATTGGACCACCACCATCGCTGGTTATGCTTTATGCTCTCTCTCTCTCTATCTCCTGCCGACTCTTGCTCGAGTGCATAAATCGTACGGTACAGTGATTAATGTTTCACCGGTCACCGGTACCGGTACCGGGGAGCGCGATGCAGCGCGGTTCGGTGGCAATTGCACTCCCACCGTACCGCCGAAGTGCATTGATTACACTCCGCAATCAGCGATTCCGTTGGCCGCTGGCCTCGCTCGAGTCCTCATTTCGCGGCATTTGCGGCATCGAAGCAGAGGCGTGCATCGTGGGCATTGAGGGAGCGGCGTCCTTTGGATTCAATTAAAATGCATTTGCGACGCATGCACCGGTGGTCAATTGAGGTGGCTGTTTTACTCCCGAGCTTTTTTTTGCTGTTGTTGTTGCTTCCATAAAATGGTCGCAGTATCGGTACGCGTGTGTGTGTGTGTGTATGAGTATGTATTGACTCAACCAATAATGTGCATTGGCATTTCAAGTACATCGGAATGCAACGATGCTTTAAACCGTCGGGCCAGTCGGGCGTTTGTATGTATATTTCATTTTTCCACCGAGGGACAAGCAAGAGGATTGATTTCCAAATAAACACTTATTATTCATTTCAACATAAACACAACACTGGCAACTGTGTTTGTATAAATATAGTGTATTGCATCATCGAAGGTTGATTTCCAGTAGCCAGCCAGTGATAAGTGCATCGATTTTCCCCTTTTTCGCCTAGATTTCGCTTCACTAATTGTTTAATCTTTCTTCTCGTTTTGCAGGTGAGTTCCACGGGCTATTCAACCGAAGCGGGGATCGTTAACGAAGGCGATTGCACGACGAATAAGATGCGACATCCGATTAGCGCCTCGCTTGTTAAGTAACTCGCTCGTTTCGTAAATGACTTCTATGCTTGCGTGGCACATTAACACACTACTGTACTATACTATTTGAATATATGGCTAGTCCGTACTTATATATGTTTAAAACATACTACAATACTTCTTACATATTATGCCTAACATGTATTTAAACACGAATTCAAATTCAAAGACTTTCCTACTTGCTGCGTGGATGTTGTATAAAACTCTTTCTGATAGAAAGCTAGATTGATTCCTATCCTCCAGTTCCAAACGCATTTAAACAACCATTGCAAACGGTATGGACGGCTTTTGTTTTGACTTTATGTGGCTTTGAATCGCGCCAAAAAGGTTAATTTAAGTTATTTTAGATTTCATATCATTCGACGCATAAAATAAAACAAAAACTTCAATAGGTTATGTCCAATGAACTGGGCTGTCATTTTTTTTAGTCAAATTTTTGGTCACATTTTGCTTTATTTGTGATCAGTATAACAATTCATGGCAATTTGAAATTTTAAAATCCTGTTAAACACCGACCTTGTCGTACATTTTTTGAAAACGCGACTTTAATACTATTTCCAAAACCCAATCCGAATTAGTTCCATTTAACCGCCATGGAAGTGATGTTTTGGACCCGTAAAAGATATATTCCAAACGCATTTTGTGATTTCCTTCAAGTATATAAGCGATTGCAGCAATAACTTCGTACATTGTGAGACTTGCCAGAAGGTTTTAAAATTCCATAAATATCGTCTTTGTTAAAATTATGACAACCTCCTTTGTGGTGTTTTTTATACAACTTCCATGATGGCTTTCGATAAATGGAAACTTCTCTACATTTTGTTGCGATTCGTTATTGTTCCTTTTCGTAGTTTCTTGTCAAGAATCGTAAGACAAATTCAATTTGGAGTTCAAGTCGTTTGAAAACGTATTTTTCTCCAACTGAAACAAATTGAAACCTAGAATAAAATGCAATAATAATCAAGCAGAACTTTAAATGTAATTAACAGTGGTTGAAAAATAATACCAACACACAGGGTTTACTGTAGATGCATCGACCACGTCCAAAAAGTGTTAGAATTTCTACTTGGACCATCGCACGCAACCACAGGCGTCGAAACGCTTTTAGAACTCGATTTGAGCTGTCACCTCAACCCCCGTGCCGGTATTTAAATATCTCAAACGCCCATCAAAACGTCACAACTAACGCTGAAAGGTGGGATGGAATTGCCGGTCTGGCGGATTGGCTTCCTTTCTTTGGAATCGATGCAACTCTCTCTTTTTTCCGCCAGTAATTGTCGAGCGTTCGGTTGCGACCACGCACCGGTCTCTGACATTGGTCCGACCGAACACTACTCACTACAAAAATGTTCAAGTTGGTCGCGTGATAAACGATTCCTTCACCATTCGACCGAGGCCAACCGATTCCGTACAAAACAAATTGCAGACGCAAAACGTGTCCATTCGTCGTCCCCAGTCTATGTTGCCGGTGGCGTGGCGGCGCCGAGGCAGAGAATTTATAAACGCCATTTTGGGGCTGCGTTTCAATAAAGCCTTGGTTACGTTATGAACGCGAAAGCGCGCCGGACGACGAATTTTCGAACCCCGGAAGCGAACCGGATTGTGGGAAATAAATATGCTGCCATAAATATTCTCCCGCCCTCTCCCCTCGGATGGACCTCGCATGAAGCAGAAAGGCCTTCGGATCGGGCCGGAAACTGTTGAGCTCTTTCCTTCACTCTTTGGCTCCTTTGCAAATCAAACAAAATCGAATTTTATTATTAGAAAAATGGCCTCTGTTTGCATGCTGGCATGCTTTAAAGCGAACAGCCAAAGAAAGCGTTCGTCTCGTCAGCAGAACGCAGCTCGGTTTAATATTCATGCAGTCGAAAGGAACTGATTGGGAAGCGAGCTGGCCCCCGGTTGGTATAGAACCAGCGGAACAACAAACTAGTTTGATTCGATGATTGTCATGTTCGATTGTGTGTTCCTTCGAGAATTGCATTTACCCTTCCAACGGCTGTGATTGCCCGGAGAATCCTAGTAGAAGAGCTTCAATCTCCAAGTAGTTCAAGCTCTTCTGCTTAACACCTTCCACTCCGACGCTGCCTGGGTCCCCGGGTTACCCCCCACCCGGGCGGAAGCAACCAGCAGCAATTGGATGTTGTTTTTGGTCACATCCTTTCCGGTCACACGGTCTTACGACATGCTGACCGCTCGACCGGGCGAGCTGAAGTGCATGATTTGTGCTTTCTAAAAGCGTGGGGTGGAGGGGATTCCAAGACCAAGACCGTGCGTTTGTCGATAAGTCGCCATCGTGTAGGACATACAGAACACCCCCAGGAGTTCTCCTTCTTGGTTCAACCCAGAACCAAGCATCTCTTCTTCGCTTGTTCGCTTCTTATCCTGCGCCCAGAGAGCTGCTACAGGATAATGGTCCAGGCACTCGGTCCCTTTGGAAATTGAATGGGAGGATAATAATGGTAACAATCTTTTCCACTTGAAGCTACTTCCTGCAGCTGCAGCAGCAGCAGCATCACAGCGCAAGATGGCTGCAACCGGGCCCCGGGTTGACCACTGGGCCCGGGACCACCAACGGGGTTTCGCTTCGAACACCGAACACCGAACACTTCGGACCGCCTACTGCGGGACGCGCGTAACGTTTCTTCGTATGCTGCGCTCGTTCGTTTTGTTTGTTTTCTTTTTTTTGCTGGTTTGCGGATGGGATGCGACGGGACAGCATCGAGACGTCGAGGAAGCGCGATAACTCTTTTGCTGCTCTCGGCTCGGCTTAAACACCGGCTGGAGGTCCGAGCTGGAACCGGACGGTGTCTTGCGGCGCCATTGTTTGTTGACTTGGCGCAATCGCGCCATCGTGGAGAAGGGAATGGTGCGAGGCGTGAAAGATAAACTTTAAAACGGGATTTATTGTTGTGGGGAAGTGCATTTTCAGGAGATTTTCGCCGAATCTCCGGGGCTGACCATCTCGTTCCAAGGAGGAGGGGGGATGCGAGTTGCACTGCGGTGTGTACCAGGTACCTCCCAGGCACCAGGTCCGTAGCACCACTGGCCATTAATATTGTACTGGGAAAGGGGGGCTCCAAAAATGCACGCAGGTTAATCGGATCGGAACGAGATTTGCCGTGACGCCAAGAGGGCAGGTCCTCCGCTTGGTCCGGCTTGGTGCTTCGCTTGACCGGTTGCGCAACGTTATTTTATAATTTTCCCTCGACTGTAGACGCGGATTTAAAAGTTATGGCGCAGTAGGCAGGATAGGCGAGGCAAACGGGTTGCGGCCAGTGTCCAGCTGGATGCACTTTCTCGCTCCCAGCTGCCGTAGTGGCCGATCGGTTGGTAGGAGAGAGAGAGTGGACCGGACCGGAAAAGGTGGAAAGCTTGGCGCAAAACTTTCCTGTTACACCTGTCGAAGCCAAATAGATTTCCCATTTCCACGCTACGCTGGTTGCTATGCTGGTTGCTACGTGAGGGGTTTGGGTGTTGATGATGAAGTTGCGCTGCTTAATCTCCAGCACACTAATACATTTGCCGCGCAAGGAAACTCTGAAAGTAATTTTTCATGATTTATAAATGAGCATAAAGTGTGCAAAGTGCCGGCTAGAAGACTAGTGCTGGTGTTTAATTTTTTTGTTCTTGTTTATCTACTTTCCTTAAAGTGGTACTCCCGCGAACACGTTTATAACTTCTCGCGAAACACATTAATAAATAATTTCCACCTGTTTTGTTAATCACCACGATGCACACCGGTGCAAGCAGATAATGGTTCCGGTGGTTTTCTTTCGCATTTATGATGCACACAAAAAGAACATAACCAATCCAAGGGATCCAATCTCAATTCCAATAATCCAACGTCTCAAGCCCATTTGAAATTGTTTCCCGTCCCATCATCATTCGAAACATTCATTCCACCATTTTTCATCTGGAAGGAGAAGAAGGCATTAAGTCCTGTCAAACGGATGGTTACCACTTTCTCTCGCTCTCGAGTCCGTCACAGTGTCAAGTGTACTTGGGAGGATGCTGAAGACATGCTGATTGCTTCTTGAACGGGCAGCCAGAGTCTTCGATCCCCGTTGCCACGTCGCGCATATTGGAAAGTCGTTCGTTCGTTCGAACGTTTTTGCTGCTTCGTTGAAACACTTTCTTGAAGACGCGATGGTAGCGGTCTTGAAGCACTTCCTCGATTCGATTGTGGCTCTCCAGCCGCCGGAATGGCTTCGATCGATTAACGAGTGCAGCAGCCGGATGGGGCCAGAAGCCTCCGCTCGGGGGAACAAAGTTCGTCAATTCTCCGTCAAGTTCAGGGCTTTGTTGCATTTTACCGTTTTGCCATCATCGAGGTACTGTTGCAAAGTCGATCAATCAGACTGATCAATTATTCAACTGATTCGATGGGCAACAATTGCATCCAGAAGCCGGTCTCGACTTTCAGTTCGTTTCGTTTCGTTTCGTAACTTTATAAATACTCCCCATGACCGGATGCCGGATTCCTGCGATGACCTGGTTCGTAATTGAGTTTACGCTAAGTTTACGCTAAGAAACATTCAGCAGGATATAAGAGGAGAGCTTAGTCGAGCCACGAGGCGAACAACATGCCATTTGATGATGTACCGGAGTCGTCGTGAATGTCGCCGGTTAAGAACGACTTACCCAAAATCCGCACCAATTGGCAAAGTGGTAACGATAATGGCAACCAATGGTTGCTTTATTATATCAAAATTCGAAACGGGACGGGCTCCGTGGTCCGGACACCCGCGGGGGGAAAATTCATTTGATGATGCCAATATCGGGAAGCGATTCGGTTTGGTCGGAGGTGCGATACCTGGAAAGCTCATCCTCATCTCCATCGGGAAATTGTGTCCTCTCGTCGTGTGTTGTCTCGATTGAGCCCTTTGCCGTTGATCCTGTTTGGAGTGCAGGCAGCAGGCTTAAGCGTACGGTGGCGCGCTCCAGCACCAGAAAACCATCATAATACCGCGTGTTGGGCGATAATCTCTCGTAAAGTGTCAAGAGATAACGGAGATTCCCTGTTCCCTTACCGGTCCTGCCCTTTTTTCCCGGCGAGTTTCAGCGGCAGAACGAGAGAACGGCACGAGAGGAACCGGAAAAGATCAAAGCGAAAAGATTACGCCGAAAGCGAACCAGAACACACGATGGTTGTTGGTGGATTGATTCACGAGCGCCAGCAGCAGTAGCACTCTTTCAGCTCTTCGAGACGCCTTCAGAAACAAGAAACGAAGAGGCGTAAAAGACTCAGATAGAGAGAGGCAGGAACAGCAGGATGTGGAGTGTCTCGAGTGGCGCGAAACCTGTCGTCCTGTCGTGGATTGATCTGCGAAACAACAGAGTCAAGAGATGGGCGTGCTGGGCGCGCTGGAACCGCCGAGTCGGTCGAAGCCATCCTCGAAGGCTTACATCACAATTCGATGGGCTCTGAGCACCCCCTCGGCTTGAAGGGGATTTGCTTTCCGTTCGTTCCGGTGCCGTTCTCGCGATCAACTTGGGCGCGCCTTCTTGAAAAAGGGTTCTACTAGCTATCTGGTTTTGCATCCGACCGAATCGAGCTCGCGATACCGTAGCCTAAGGCCTTTACATCCGCCTTCACCGTGGTAAGGACCGTGGACCCGTTTGCTTGTGTTTTGCGGCACCCGCGCCGCCGGGAATCCGGATGCCTCTTCACCATTTCGACGGACGGTCGGATTCTGTACGGTCGAGAGAGCGAATTGAAGGTTGAACGATGCCACCGCTTGTGGCCATCACGGTGCGGTGCGACCTAATGAAGCTTAGGTTAAAACAGCGAGACCCCGCAGCGCGAATCTCGATGCTCCGAACGTTGATGAAGATGACGAAGAATCAGAGCGAAAAGAGAGAGGAGAACGCGAATGGTGAAGGTGCAAAGTTGGAAGATGGAATTTATTTGCCTTCGGAGTGCTGTTTATCTTGACTTTATGACTACCTTTATACCCCTCTCTGCTGCTGCTGCTTCTGCTTCTGCTGCTCCGCGTGGCATGGGTCCATGGAAGTTGAAATGCACATCCCAGGGTCCAAGGCCACGCCACGCCACGGCACTAACGTGCTTAACGTCACGCGCGCTCCAAGCTGGCTGGCCCGTTTTGCTGGGTTATTGGTTGGTTGGTTGAAGTGCTGCTGGCAGCATTATAAATAATTAAAACAAAGGTTATAATTCATAACAAAACCGGGAGTGGGGTCAACAATGTGCGGGGGCATCCTTCCATAATCAACGGTGATGTTTAATGTGCTTTTTTGTTGTTGCTGCTGTTGCTGTTGTATGCTCTCTATCGTGTCCGCCCTCGTGTCAATGCCAGTGACTGACGCGCGTGGCGTGGCATGGAAAATCTGGGAAAACCTGGTGCAGCACCACCACCACCAACACGCAATCCGGGCGGTCCACGGCCCGGGGTGTATGATTGACTTTGAAATCGCGCGTTGGTTGTAGTTCGATAATCCAGCGCATCTGCTACGTCCCTGAGGGGTGGGTGTTTTCCCTCGTTTTTTTGTATACCCCTCCCCGCGACCAATAACTAATTCCTGCCGAAGAATCGAGACGAATATCGAGACTTGAGTGGCATTTGATAAGCGCGACCGCCTGCCCTGTCCTGTCCAACCGATGATTGGTGACTGGTTGTTGTTGTGGGGCTGTTGTATGTCAGATGATACACAAGTGGCCACTGCATCGGTGTGAGATCCCTATGTTGATTTCCCTGTCCCGTCAGTCACTGATGTGCTGTGCCTGCCCTGTCCCTCGCCAACCAACGAACTGGTCAACCAACAAACCGACAAATCGACCAACAACGTCGCCGCCGCCGCCGTCGTCGTCATCGTCAGCGTTGCTCGAAAGGTTATTAAAAATTAAACAGAATGATAGACGGAATGTCTACGTAGCGAGGGCTCGGAGGCCGGGGGCGCTTGAAAGTTTCATAAGCCAGGGAAACGTAACGTATGTTCGTCTCGATGGCGTCGATGGCGTTCGACGCTTATTTTCCAAATTGAGAGACAAAGCAACGGGTTCTTGGTCGCCATTTCGATGGCGCCAGAATGTCGTCGTCGTGGTCCTGAACGTCCTGAACGTCGTGGTTGTGGAGTTTATTTCTTGTTTGAAGCTCAATTAGCGATGAGCTCATCGAGGTAACATCACGGCAGAAGCATGATTCATTTCCCTAGTTGTTTGTGCATGTCGACTGCATAGACGAGGACACGCTGGTGGGAGAGGAGTTGTTTGCAAATAGAATTTGTATTGCTTTGTGTCGTAAAGTTTGCAAAAGGAACATTACTCTGTTTGACTAATTTTGTGCCAAAGCTGGTCGCAAATATCGCGACTTATGTTCGCTTTGTATGTTCGTGTCATTGTTTTATGAACGTTCTCCTGCATTCGTTTTGGGGATAGAGAAAACATGATTTAAGGTTGTTTCGACATGACCAAAAATGGTCTAACTAATCATCGCAATCAATTAAAAATCGACAGGCTAAGATTCACAGTCAAACCGGGACTAATGATGATGGACTAATTGCTTATACTAATATCGATAATAAGATCGAGTTTTCGTTCTGTTAGCAAAGAATGTAGAGTGTTTAGGAGAGTAATGAAAAGCCTGAATCAGGTGTATTTGGTGAAAGCCTTTTAAATTCTACCATGATGCCATTACTTGCGCTATGTTTGGTCCAAACCTAGGTTAAATGACTTCTTAGAATACACTTTGTCTAACTGTCATTTTTCTCGAGTACTAATATTCGAGCTTAAAACATTTTAGAAACACGGAAATGATCATTGTTTTTCAGATCGTAATCATTAGTTTTTCATTTGTTAGAAGCAACCATCGTATTTTATAATTACACCATCAAGTGCTCATAATTATAAAAAAAATGCTAAAATAAGTAATATCTTCTATGAAATTATGTAAACAGCGATCGCTTCAACTATAAAAATAACTGAAATTGATAAAAAAAGGTTTACATGAACAGGTAACATTGTTAACGTTGTACATAACATAGGATAGCCATTAGAGTAAGCATAAACTCAGGGTATACTGAATATGCAACATGATTACTGCATGTGCAACATTATGATGTGCCAGAGAGTCAATTGAGATAATTCTGTTTTAAACAAAGTCCAGCACTGTGCTTTTTTCCTTTATTTTATAATGTACTGCTTTTTATGGCTGCATCACTCGATGACCTTATCGCATTTCACTGTAAAACTCCAATTAACAATAGCTGAAACCTTGTAACTTTGTAATTTAAACCATTTGCAATTGAATGAAAAAAAATCACTCAATCACGAACAAACCATTTGTAGGCCGCTGTAGGCGGAGTGGAAGGAGATTAATATAAATTGAGCCCCGTTTCAAAGCCATACAAAATTCCGCTTCCTGCACGGTTGCCCGATACCGAGAACCCCTTTCCCGGTATGCTACGATAATAATACGGTATGTTTACATCGGTACGACATTAAAACGTAATTTATTTGATACCCACTGGAGGTCACATTCCATAAAAATCATTTCGAAGAGAGGCTCGTGTGCTCGAATCCAGGCACCGGTGTGTACGACTGTGAACCTCGCAGATCGCAAAAGAGGTAACACACACACACACACAGACGTGGCAAAATGAGGCTCCACTGTGCCTCATCTGGTTGTATTTTTGAGTCGCACAAGCAAGGGAAACATTGAAAAACTTGAGAAAACTCAACTGACTTAAATTGTCGGAAAAAACAAAAAGAAAAAACAGAGAGAGACAGAGCAAAAGAGAGAGAAAGGGAATGAGAAAAAGCGAAAAGGTAGCGAGTAACCCCGGGCAACGCCAGCCACCGTGTGTGTAACGTAATTTATCGTAATTGATTCAACGAGACCGGAAGCTCCGAAGGACGCTCTCACAGTCCCCATGCTGCTCATATGTGTGTGTGTGTGTGTGCGTGTCTGTGTGTTTGTGCGTGAGTGTTAAAAGTTAATCCACTGAAAATGTTTCTTGCAGTACAGAGACAGAGAGAGAGAGAGAGAAACCGAGAGCGAGCGTACAAAGTGTCGCCAGAAAACCCTCGAAGGTTGGGGACCCTGGTTTTCGAAGGGGGCCGCTCGCAAAGACACCTCGCAGGCGTTAACTTCCGGTTTCCCGGGTTGGGCGCACTAGAGTAGGCGCGGCGCGTTGCAACGGAGCGAGGTAATATTCTCCCTCCTCGGCCACAACCCGTGCAGAACCCTTCCGCTTCTTCCGTCTGGCGTTGCGCATTGCCAGTTGGTATCATCTGGGTAATGTTGCTGCTGCTGCTGCTGCTGCATGGGAGGATACATAAATTTCAAAATTAATTAATTTGATTCAATTCATCCTCTCTCTCTCTCCCCTTTTTGGCCCGGTGGTCCCTTGCTGATCATCGCAAGGAGTAGCTTGTGCATGAGTCACCAAGGGTAACGAGTCGACGTGTGTCGTTAAGCTAAGCTCGCTCGCTCATTGGTTGGTCGGTTGGTTCGCTTGTGTTGTGGGGAAAGTTGAAGAAATATCATCATAATGATCCCCGGGTATACATGCGTTTTTGGGGCGTCGATGGCGCTGGCGAAGGAGAAGGAGATGTGGAAACGATCGGGCTGATGATGAGTTTGTTTCGAAACGAACCCAAACGGTGGTTAGGAGTTAATTGACTTCCTAAGTACTTAACTACCTACCTGCGCCGAGATTCCAGAGACTCCAGCACTACGGTGAGTGTGTGAGCTAAATAGAGAGGGAGAGAGAAGGAGCCATTGAACCGACAATAATCGATAAGTGGCCCCCAAACTCGTGAAAGGGGCGCTCGGAACGATAAATTACCGCCGGCGCCGGAAGCTATTTGACAAAACTTCCTAATCGATACCCGAGATACCATTTACCATCGTGGCCCGTGTGCTCATACCTGTGTGCCATTCAGGCATTCGGCATGCTTTAGCTCCAGTAGCACCAAGAGCAGCAACAGCAGCAACAGCAACAGCAGCATCTTCCTTTCATCTCTCGACGACATCATTTAATTGGCGGAACAGAACATTGCTTTTGGCCCGAAAGCAGCACTTTCCGAATGCGTGCGTCTCTGTCTGTTTGTCTGCCTGTCCGTGTGTGTGTGTGTCATCACCGGGAATGAGGCAACTTCCGAGTCAAAATGTCGCCCTTCGCCGTCACCGTGTGCCGTTTCACCTGACGTCATGTAATTTGTTTTCGGGGCCAAAACCAACTTTTCACTTCTCCCTCAGTTCCAGCAACATCCTTTTCCCGGGGTGAAGGTTCTTCTTCCAGGAAAAACCACGCGTCGTCGCGTACCACGCAACGCAACGGAACGCACCTTGTTCCGCCGACCGCAGTTGATTAGATCCCGCGGTATCTCTCGGGACCTTGTCCCTTTTTCCACAACCACGAAGTTTACTTTAAAGTTCGATGGCCCTTAGGCTTCCTTAACCTCAGCAAATGGTTGCTACGCTGGATGATACAGGCAAATCTAGTGTGCCTTGTGGGCTTGTGTGCTGTCGCATCCTTCGATTTCAAGCGAACGCCATTGTTGTTTGTCGCTACAGCCGCTGCCACGAACATGGTGGTGGTGATGGTGGTGGTTGAGTAAATCGACTCTAATCGACTTAATGACAATGGTCTCCATTTTGGTGTGCTCCAAATCCGGAAGAGACGGCGCCAGGAATGGTCGATGGTCGCTTCTTGCCTTAAGCAGCAGCCAAGATGTTTTGATGATGGCGGCCAAATAGCGCAGATAGCGCAATAATGATGATCGCAGCGTATCGCGTCCTCCCCTCGTTAAAGCATTACCTTTTCTCCCCTCTTCCTCTTCTCTGCTGACCAGCGGCCAACCAGCGCCTCGGCACGCCAAGGGCCTCATCCCGGGTTCTCGGGGAGTCCCGAGTGACGACGTGACGGCGGTCACTTCGCGCGATTGGTTTGGGATTTGCGGACGGGGAGGGGGGTACGGAAGTACACGGAAACACGCGGAAATAATGGCGATGGCAACGGTATCGATCCTCGCACACACACACACGCACATACCAAGGAGTGTTTGGAAGGAACTCCTAGAACCAATCCGCACCACCATCGGAACCACCTTCCACGGCCACAAACCGCAAATTCCTGGGGTCTTCCTGCTCCCGATACCGAACTAATGGCGGTCAAAGATGGAAGATGGGCAAATGGCAATAAATTTTAACACCCTTGACCGACCGACCGACCGGTCCGACAGTCTGGGACTGGGACTGGGACTGCGACTACGACCTGCCTGCTTTCCGATTCCACGACTTCCACCCGGGAAGATGGACGATACGGACGCTGATTTTATTGCGTCGTCAAGGCACCATATTTTCTCCTTAACGCCATTCCGGCAATTCTGGCCAACCGGCTAAGAAGCCAACCAACGAGCCAGGACTGTTGGGTCACTCGGACTGCGGACTGCGGATAGTAGCAGGTAGCGTAGCGCAACGCAAGTTAAAGCGAATAATGAAGAACAGTTTGCAGATGAGTGAGCTAACGAGACACGTTCCCCGTCTCCAACAAGAGCCAATGTGTGTGTGTGTGTGTGTCTCTTTCTTCTCTCTCCTTCTTTGTCTCTCTTTTGTCCCCTTCCCTGGTCCGAAGTTGGCTGCGATTGCAAAAAGTGCGTTCGAAGACAAAATTAATGAACTGCCGTTGGTGGTGGTCCTGGGTTGATGACGACGACAACGAAGTGTCACGGCGATCCTTCCTCTGCTCCCTCTACTCCAGCACGTGGTTACTCCGGGACACACCGGCCGGCCGGCCGGCCAGCCAGGAGGAGGGTTTCACCGACGTTAGAACATCATAAAAGTGTTACGTGATAAATCGAGAAATTACCGAACGTGATTGGTTGGACCCCCGAGAAGTCCGGGGACGACGAGTGCCGAGCTCAGCAAATACCGTGGTGGTAATGGTGTCCTCTCGCCCCGTGTCCCAAGCTAACCACATTTGTCACCGGCAAGAGGTCCTTTTCCTGCCTTCACTCCACACCGCCTTCCGATCCGCAGCATGCTCTTATGCTGAGCGATGTTTAATTGAGAACCCGCCGAGGGGGGAGGGGGTTTGATTATTACTTTATCCCGCACGGAGCAAAGAATGCCGGGGAGGGGTGCGGATGATTCATTCAAATTCACTTTTCAGCCTCTTAAGTCCTCCCCTCAAAAGTGGATCGTTTATGCGAAGAACAAGTGATTTAAGTAATCGAAACTCGCGTTAAAAGCGTCCTCGATTCAAACACGCGCCACTCAAACAACCAAACAACTAACCGACCGGCCAACAACACTTAACCTGCAACAACAGAAGGTGAAACACACACACACACACACACAATGGCCAGCATGCCAGCGATGGCGGTGGAGGAAGTGGAGAACTTTTTTCTTGTTTTTGTCCCACCAACCAACCTGGTAGCCCGCCAGCCAGCCAGCACTCGACTTTACGACCCAATCAAATGAAACAGTTTTTCATCGAATTTTAACGATTCATAAAGTGGCCAAGGGTGGGGGGGGATGAGGTGGTCAGAGAGAGTGAGGCAGAAAGTGGCGGTGGTGGTGGTCGATTTCTGTGCTTTGCTCATCGATTTATGTTCTTTACGACAGGCATACTTATGCCCCTTGCGTTTCGGTGTCTATGTGTGTGTGTGTGTTTGTGCCAATTGTTGGTGTCCCGAAGTCAAAGTACGCGGCACATTCCACAGGATGGACAGAGAAACAGCAAGAGAGAGGGAGGAAGCAACAAAGTTCTCGACTCTTGTCGCGCCGCGCGCCCAACTTCAACTCCCACTCCAACAATCAATGGCCGGTCTTTTATAATGATAATAAATTTGTTGGTAATAATTCAATCTTTGCTAATGTTTTGCTAACGGGGAACGGGGTGGAAATAGCACTCGGCCCCGATAAATAGCCAGCCATGATGATAGTGTGCTTTCGGGTGGACGCTCTTGAAATGTCCGAATTAGTGATGCAGCACCGAGCGCACTCCTGGGCGCTCCTTAGATGGCGGTGGCTACTTGATGCGCTTCCACGGGTTGCTTGGATTATTGTTTCGATGTCGAGAGCTGTCAGTTTGGTGGATGATTTGTTTGTCTGGAGTGGAGGGATCCACCGGCTTTTTTGTGGGGGGGAACACGATCGAGTCGATGCACGAGGTCACAAGTCGGTTGTCCATCGCCCGAAGGAATGGACTTCGTCCTTGCAGCCCGCTAACAGAGTAAAGTGTTTGTGGAGGCATCGTCTGCAAAACATAAATTATTACGAGACTCACGAGAAGCATGCAGTTTGGTGGCTGGATAGAGGAAAGAAAAGAAAGAGATAGAGAGAGAAAGAAAAAGAGAGAGAGAGAAAGAGAGAGAGAGAGAGAGAGAAAGAAGAAGAGAGTAATTGAATGTGTAAAACCACTTTCAGCTAACAAGTTTATCCGTGTAATCTGAGGCTGTAAAATCCATTTTCTGTTCTAGTGAAAAGCTCATGTTTACTTAAAGTGCATCCTGTGCAGCGCAACCAGAGGTCCAGAGACCAGGGTACGTGTAGGGCAAGATGATCTGCATCATCAGTGCAGGAGGCGATAACTTTCGATCCAAGGGAATAGTTTTGACGGCAAGTTTTGACGTAACCACGGAACTTCTTGAAGTTTGTTCCGAGTTGAAGTTGACCTGCAAGTGGGAGCACTTGCACACACACGCACAGGCACATGCATTCATTATTCTAAATAGTTTGGCAACATAAGACATGGGGAGAGATAGCACGTAGCACCACTTGCATAAGTGCTGCACCACGCGAACCGGATTAGTTAGGAGGAAGGATTAGAAGAGCTCAGATTAGGTTCGAATCGTCCATTTCTGGCCACTCTGGCATCTGGTGAGCGCACAAAACGGATCCGCTATCATTCTTTCGATCGCCTCGCTGGTATTACGGGACTTTTGGGGACACATTTCACACACACACACACAGACGCACAAAGACGCATGGAAAACATAAAAGCACATCACCAGCACACAACAGCAGCTTTTACCGATCAATCCGAACCACCGTGGACCATATTTCACCGGGAGTGTGTCCGGTCCCATTCCATCCGGTCCGGACCGGTGAGCGACAATCCACCGGCAAACAATCGAAACGCTCGGTGCAATGTGCAACGCGCGCTGCATCCCCATTTGCATATCAATACGCGAGTGTAAACCACTGGTTGTAAAGTGATAAAATGCTTTCCAGAACACGAGCGCGTCCCTACGAACCCGTCAGCGGCCACGGAAAACCCGCAGCACTCACGGTAGCCTCCCGTTTTTTGGCCACAAACCATCAGCTTCATCCCTCGGTCACTGGACGAAACGGTCACCTGGTGGTGGGCACAACATCCCCGGGTATCCGGGAACACCGGTCCACGACGACGACGACGACGATGACGATCGACGACAACAACGATGGTCCAGCCCAACCCCCTAACCCCGAAACAAATCACAAAAAAAAAACACACTGACAAAATCTACCACCCAGTTACCGGTGGTCACTTCAGAGTAGAAATGCCGTCGATGAAGCAATAGGGAGGTGCACCTGATGGGCGCGTTGGGTGGTTGTGGTTTGTTGGCTTCCATTTCGATTGTTTTCCGGTGGAGCCCGAAATGTAAAATCTCATCTCTCGCCCGTAGTGAAACCATCGGGAAACCAACCAACCAACCTGCCAGTCTGCCAGCATGCTGTTCCTGGTGCTGCTACTGCTGCTGGAGAGATAAATCGACCGGAACCGGGACCGGAACCGGCTCGATCGCTGTGTGTGGTCATCGAGCAACGGCTCAAGCACCGGTGTTCGACCGGATTGGTTGCAATCCAAGGCACAGGTCCTGACCATTGTCTGCGTGAACAGTGAACGTCCCCAGTGAAGGACGACAAGGGCGACGATGACGATGGTTACAGTACTGCTGCTGCTGCTGCTGCTGCTGATGATGATAACAATCTTTGGCCGTAAACTTGCTCTTTACAAGCGGTCACGCTGGCGACAGATTGGTTTTGGGGATGGTTAGGGGTTTGACGACAGTGGAAGAGTGCAATGAGGAAGTCCTTCCCTTGTCGAAGGACATCCAACCGAGGCTTTCGTTCCGGTTCGCGGAAGTATCGACATACGAGACCCTACCCCCTCCCAAAAACGGGTGGTGACCACGCCTGGGTTTGATTGTTTCAGGAAGGTTCCCGCCCGGCAGTAACAGCAGCAACAGCAGCAGCAGCAGCAGCGACAGCAGCATGACGTCAGTTGTTGGTTTGATGTTGAGAGAGAAGACCTCGAAGTAATAACCGATGCAACACCACTACCGTGCGTTATGCATCACTCGCCGCGTGTGTCCTCTCGTCATATCACCGCGATCATGCTGCTTGGTCCGTCATCATCATCATCATCATCGTCGTCGTGTTCCTGGCCACTGGGTGACAAGTGCGCTCTCGGACACTGTCATTGCATAAATCGAAACCATCAGCAGGACCGGAACCGTCGATAGATAGGGTGTGTGTGTGTGTGCGAGTTGCACTTCCCGAGTGCACCCGAGACGGACGGCTGGGCATCGCAATCATTGATAATGGTGCTCACTCATGGCAATGTACGCTCTGCCCTACATCATGCTGGTCAATGTTGGTTAGCGTTCTGTTGTAGAAAGCCTTTTTGGCGTGACCGCACGGCCTCCCACTTGAGTGTCTTTTCACCGCCGGGTCCAGAATATAATATATTGGCGATAAATGTACCGTTGCACTAGAAACATACCGAGAGGTAAAGTTGTCACTGTTACTTACGCGTTTTTCAATCAGTTTGGAATGACCTGATCGCGGGCTACGTATGATACTAAAAACGTCGAAAAATCGGAAAATTCAGCAAACATTTGACAACATCTATCAACTATTTAGATGTTTGAAAAATGATACAGCAACTGCTTCAGTTCAACAATATCTCAATTAAATCAGGACTTAAATGGCTGATTTTTCAAAAGATTATTGGGAAGGACACTTTTTGTGAACCATTCCATTTTATTTCCCAAATTTCATAGTAAAATACAATTTTTCAAAAATACTTGTTGAAGATTTGTAAATCGCATCTAATTTAGAAGAGCAAGCCTATAATGCAAGTGCACTTTTCGCGGGGTCCATCATAGCTTTCTGCTGGATCATCGGAAATATACAAATCAATATTCTTTTGTAAGATTATAAATGGTTTCAGGTTTTTGTTGAATATGCAATTTTTCCATTTTTGACAGCTCTCTGATGTTTTTCAACTTCTGATATAATGCTTTTTACAATGTTGCCTCAAAAAACAAGTATTAACCATTTTCATAAAAATCTTAACGACGACATCAGGCAAATAGTGTACAGATTTAATGAACAAAATTTCAAATCGATGGGTACAGTAGTTTTTATGTAACGTTGGTTCCACACACCGCAGAAAACGGGGTTGAAGCGGCGGTTTTTAAAAATCAATAGCTTTGCTAGTTTTGCATCGAATAATCCAAAAATTTCATACAATACTCTTAAAAGGATAAGCATATGAATGAATGTAAAAAGTAAACGGCCGTTTTTATGAGACTTTTTCAGTTTCCATTTTTTCCAAGCCATACCACACATTCAATTTTGAAAACAGACGAACTGTCGTCCATCCGTTTTCTTCGCCAATTTCTCGGCCTAAAATCTCATACTGTGGACGGTAGAGAAAAGAAATTACCTTCTTATAATGGCTGAGATTCTAATAATCTGAAACAGGAATCTGCATCTCTCTTCGTTCTTCTAGTGTCTATATTGTAACGTAAAGTAAAGTTGACAGTTGACAGTTACCGATGAGTGTTGGTGAGTTTTGTAAATTAGTATCGTGCGAAAAAACCCACGTTGGAAAAATAAGTCTCGACTGAAAATTCATTTTAGGGAAATTGTTTGACCAAACAAAGACCATTGCAATGGTGCGGAAATGGAGGTCGAGTGAATGGCGGCCCGCTAATTGCTTTCAATCTCATTCGCAATTGAAGATAATATAGATGCCACTCCGCGGTGGGTTGCCGCTCGCTGAGTGAAAATAAGAAAAGCATTTTCCCGTCATTTTAACCAGCGCACGTTAACAATTCCTCACTTCGTACACCCTCGTGGTGTTTCCCCGCTCTCTTACTCTACCTACCAGCCCGCTCCGGCAAAGCAGGTCCCGGCTTATCGATTTTAACCTGCGGCGTTTGTATGTCGGGATTTTTTTTTTGTATTTTGTTTTCCACCAAGTTTTTCCACCACCCGGGCGCTTTTCACTTTTCTGTCTGCCGTTTTCCGTTTCCGTTTCTTTCCCGTTTCTTTTTTTTGTTGCTGTTGCTTGTTTATTTGTTGTCCTTCTCTCGGTTGTTGATTCACCAACGCAGCGCGCTTTCACTTCCAAGCGCCGGCCGCCTGTTTGGTTCTCCTAACTTCATTATGTTCTCGTTACACTTTCATGTTTGCAAAACCTTCCGGCACTCGGGAGTGGCGTTGGCGTTCTTGGTGCTCAACGTTGCCCGGTTCCGCGTTCGCTTTTCGCGCCATTCCCGCACCACTCGTCGCCAACTCCCGGGAAGACCTGTGAGACATTATTTTTTCATCGTCCAGCCATCAGTACTCCAGTCCCGGTGCCCGGTTCCCGGTTTGTTTTACTGTTTTTCTTTCTCGCGATTCTTGCCACTTTTTTTGCTGGTACATGGTTGTGTGTGTGTGTTTTGGATTGCATGATCCTGCCGCCCTTTACCAAAGTTGGGATCGTCAAAAACTCGACGTTTCGATAACCCGGTTTCCGGGGCTTTTTTTTTCACCGGCCAAGGCAGGGCTGTGTTGTGTTTTTGATTTTCCCATTTTCCCGCGAACCAACGGACGAACTCAACATTGCTTTTCAAGGGATAAGCTCTCAGGGCCTATCCCTGGCCTGTTTCTGTTTTGCGCCGATTTTACTCGCTAATTAGGTATCGGGTTTCCTTCGGTGGCCGCGATTTGGCCGGGTGTTCCGGTTCGCCTTGTTTTGCAGCGCACCGAATGCGCCGAATGCCACGCCAAGTGTCACACCGAAATAAGGCATCTTTCGGTCTGCAGCATTGCTACAGCATCAGCTACATTTTGCACACATTCATCATTAACTCAAACATCGTTAACTCAGGTGCTCTTGCTACCATCTTCCACCTAAAATCCGATAAGCAGACCAGACCTAAGGTGGTAGTTAATGCCAAAAATAAATGTTTTTCTTCTGGCAGAGAAGCAATGATTATGGAAATTAATTGGTCCCGGATTTGCAGGAGTGGCTGTTGCCAGAGTACTGCAAATGAGAAGCAGGAATAATCTTTTACTACGACAACAGCAACGAATTGTGATCGTTGGTCAAGGCCATCCACCCCTGACGCGAGCCCTCCTAGGCCCGTTGTAATAGATTCCGTTATTAATGAACTCGATAAGTGGATTACACCGTTATTACAAGCGGCACGCGGCTGCCGGAAGAGGAACATAGACGCCTGGCGCCCCGGCCGTGGCGGAATGACATTTGTTGGTTTTTGCACAAAACATAATACCACGAGAGGTTCAGTTTGGGGCCACTATCTCACTCTCTCTCGCTGCTCTGCTTCACGTAGCGTCCCAGTGGGGGAAACCCCCGTTCAAAATCATCTGTCCAAACGACACACATACATGGGAACCACCCGGAGTTTCGTCTTTTCGTTTCACTTCCGGGCTTACACTTTCCTAGTCTCCCTGGACGAATATCCGACTTTCGACACCGTGAGCGAGGAGAACACATCAGCAATTATCATTTAGTGCTTACAATAACAAAAAGCCACACCAAACTCTCTGGTCTACTCTCGGCCTTCTATGGGACCGTCACTCTGGGGCCTTTGGGCTGCTTCGATGGTGCCGAGATGCCGTACAACATCCAACCTTCGGAGACTGGGAATCGTAGAAGGCGTGGCGTGAGAGAGCATTTGAAAACTTTTCTATTATCGAAGTCAAGAGTGAATGGTGGTGGTGGTGTTGGTGGTGGTGCTGCTGCTGGCACAACAACAACAGCAGCAACAACAGGAGCGAATGGTCCACATTTCGGTTCGCACCATTCTCTAGGGCTAGGTCAACGCAGCCACATCGATCCGAGTAGGAAAAGAAGGAGAAGAAAGGAAGGCAGGATGGAAGCAAGGAGTAAATGTCACTTGGTGGTGGGACTTCGAAAGGCGAGAAGACGGCGCGAGATGAAGAGGAAGAGTAGGAGAAGGACAGTAGTTTTGGGGAGTTTTTAGTAGAAACTCGCAAAGCAAATCGTAGGCCACACTCCGGCAGCGTTCACTGCCACTGGAGAGGAGAAGTTTCCACATTCGGGTTCCCGCACCACCCTTCACAAAAAGGCCGAGAAAGTACTTGGGCCTCTCGGGGCTCTTGGAACCACCCCCACCCCGCACGACCCCCCAAAAACCATTCGGGGCACGACCCCACTCATAGATTTTCCGAGGCAGGGGCAGGAGTTTTCTTTTCCCAAAACTCATCACACAGCCTTCCAGGGGCATCCCTTTTGCAGGGAGTGTCACGCAGTACCACTCGAGACCCAACTGTTCCTCGAGACCTTCCCTTTTTGTGGCCATTGGCTCCCTTCCTCCTCCCCGTTTTTACTCGTCCCCGGCGGCTCCGGAAAACAAAAGTTAATAATTGCTCATATCTTTGGGGAAAATGGAGGCTCACTTCCACCCTCCCGCTTTGGCCTAGGCTGAGAGACTGGCCTAGTGTCGTCGTCTTCGTCGTCGTCGTCGTCTCCCGTTGGATTCCTAGTGTTTCGTTTCGCTCGATTTCACTTTGCGAACCGTGGGTAGGGGTGGGTTGAGGGTGGGTGCGGAGAAGGATGCCGGCACAACTTCTTCGTCACTTTTCGATCTTTTACCCAACCATAAATGCTTTGGCACAGTTTTTCCCGGGCCACGCCACGCCACGCACCAGCCCCACGACCGGTCGACCGACCTCCGAGTTAACCGAAGTCTACCGGGGTGGTTGTCATCCCTGGTCGGTCGGTGTATCAGTCCGGATGGGGAGGATTCCAAGGGTGGATACTGCTTGAACCAGCTTGTTAAGGATGATGGTTTGGTTTTGTTTTGCGGTTGACACCGCGGCGTACACCGATCCCGGTTCCCGTTTGGTGACTTCCGGTAGGCTTTCCTCTTCGCTCTTCGGTGATGATTCAAATCGATTTTTGAATTTAAACCATTTTGTCCCATCGAGGGGTCAACGTCAACGAGGAATGTGCATTTGTGGTTTTCTTCGCTTTGTTTGTAATTGCCGATATTTATTACAGTTCTATGCCTTGTTTTGTGTACTGTTATCAGTGCATATGAGAAATAGGTCATATCTGAGCCAAAAAATGACGTATATAGAAAAGAAAGGTGTCATTTTGTAGGTTTTCTTATTGCCTGCAATAAGATTTATTGATGCAAATTATTCATTAGTTTTATTATATGACTTTTTCGACTTTTACTTTGACATTACCCAAAAATGTTTGCACAGTATTTTAGGTCACATCATTTTCCCTCTTGACGTCACCCTCATTTCAGTTGGTTTTTATACATTTCTAATATACTTTTTAAGTTTCCTTGTGATAATCGTCCAGTAGAAATCGATGGAACGAAAATCCAGACATTTTTGTGTATTGATAGTTTTCCCTATGAAATCGATCTATTTGAATACAAAAAATAAATGCCATACCTTCGGCAAGAACAGCTACCTAAATCATGCCAAAGTTACACAGGATTGTTGGTGGACGAATGAAGAACAAAATCCTTTTCTGTAGACACTCTTTTCTCGCACACATTATGAATGAACGTTACCCCAATGGTGAAAACATTTGATTTGTCGCCACAATGTCAAATCCCATGCCAAATCATCATCTTATGGGCAAATTTATCTCCGTAAAGAAACCAAACCCTTTCTAAACTATTCCCTCTGTGTTTGACAAAGTAATTTTTTTGCACGGTATTTTTCGAAATGCATTTTTACGTGTGTTCCATCGTCCATCAAAATCCAAGTTCAACCAAACAAACAAGTGTTGCAAACACTTGTTCATACAGCTTCCCTGCACGGATTTGGGCAATAAAGCAGTTCTCTTGCGTCCTGTTTGGCTATTTTCTGGCTTTTATGACATTAAAATTTCTTTTAAAAATATTTCCCGAACTGTTATGTCGACTGTCGTGAGTTTTTCTTGATGGAATCACGCTGAGAGATCCCAGGAGTGTTGATTCAATTTTGTTTGAAGAATCGGGCATTCGTTATACTTTTTCAGCTGTTTTCTTTTGCTAGAAACAAGATAAAAGTCCTCCAGTAACGCTAACATATGGTATTTTTAGTTGAGTTTGGAAATTTCAAGACTTTCACGGTTTTTTCTCCAGTCAAATCGATTATAAATAGTGATTGTGCAAATTATTTTTTTCGCTTTTCACGTTCCATCGGTGATAACTTTTGAAGGTGTGGATCAATTTGGACAAACATTTTACCACTAAATAAACCGACTACAATGATTGAAACGCTGTCAACGGAATGGCAAAGTGACCACTAGGCGCGCTGCAATGATTAAACAAAAGCGGCCAAATATTAACTGTTCCAAGCTTTATTATGAAACCTAAACACTATATGTTGGACGGAATTTGATGTGAAATTCAAAGAATTTTCTATCTATCAAACTTTACATTCCTGCTTGCCTTCTGAAAGGAGAATAACTTCCAGGAACATAACTTTCATTTAATTGGGGTTTTACCCAGTACGCCGACTCGTATGTTGGCTTTTGATCAACGTTAATGGATCCCTTTTTTCGAGAACACATTCGTTTTGTTTGATAGGGCCTCCGCTTTGGCATTAATTAGTGTGATGTGTTGTGGGAATTTTAGAAAGGAAAACATATTGTAAACACTATTCCGTGGAATGAGAGGTTTATGGGGATTTGAAGAGCAATGCTTTCGCCATTCGAACGCTTTAGAAATGCGATGTTTAAGGTTCGTGTTACTTCGTGCTAGCCGTTCTTTATTCGGCACTACGCTTTGTGTTTAAACATATGGCATATAATTTTCGTTTAATGATTCTCTAATGTTCCTGTATTGATGGAGGAATTCAATTATACAAATATTATTTGCATGAGGCAATGAATAAGCAATTACTTCAAATGCAGCATGATAGGCAATTATCATCCTTTTTGCCTCTTAATTGATTGTAGATGCACTGAAGCACTGAATTGATTGAAGCAATTTTATGATCATCCGATTGTATGCGAATCATTTAAGTCAGTTTGAAATCCATAGTCAAACCAGATCGAATCGAAACAACCCAAGGGCCTTTGTAGATGAACCAAGGGGTCCAGATTCGCACGAGATAATAAAATGGCTCTTGATGGGTAACACAATTCCAGTAATCTACCAGTTTGATTCATTTCGGCATCATAATGTATTATAATCTGCGCAAAGTGATTGGTTTAAATATCCGATAGGTACGCCTTTGAAGGATCTGTACCATTGTATTTCCAATTTAAAATAAATTGATCTATAATAATAATAATATAATCAGCTAGGGTATAATCATATTTTTCTTCGTACATTATGCCGTTACGTAGTTATGGTTAGCATGGTTTTTAGTGTTCGAGCTGTTGCTTTGAAATAACTAGACACGATTTTTTATATTACTTCTCTTATTAATTTTAATATACCCACGAATGGGATTCGCGAGAGCCGAGCCATGATAAACAATTAACATTCCCAATATGTATTTCTACGCACTAAAATTGGCTGTTCTGAGGGAATTTATAAGTGATCGAGTAAGCTTTTCTCGATATGATTCTCTCAGTTAATTTCTTTGCAAATGAATCAATTTTTTTTAATTCGTACACATTTTTTCTTCTGAAAAAACTAAATGAATAAAATAACAATCAAAACATCATGTCAATAGTTTGATAATTTACGACACTTTTGGTGGTTTTTAAATTAAGAATAAGTTAGAGTCATTGCCATGTAAACGCCAAATAAACAAAGCCTTGAGCAATCGTTTGTGATTCTGTTAATTCTGACTAGTTTTGTGATCTTCGTTATTGCATGGATTTCTATGAAATGTGCATGAGAATCAAATTTCAAGGAAAAGTTGAACACTGTGAGCTTTTGCTCTGGTGAAGCAAAATCTTCTCTTCCCCATAAATTATTCCACAAATCAAAATACCAATCAACCAATTCAAAATGATAAAAATAAGCTACCTCAGATCGACCGGATTTGATCGATGAAATCTTCAATCCGTCGTTACCTAGCCAGCCACCGGGTCAAAATATGTATTCAAAATCCCAACCGAATCACGGGAACGCAGTACCGGGGTCTGACCAGCGAAGGCGGCGAAGGAAGAGAAAGCACCGAAGAACTATGTTTCACTTTTAGTTCACCGGCCAGCGAGCGAGCGAGCGAGCGACAATAAAACTTTTTATTCGATATTTTATCGCTACCAAATGGATGAATCATGTTTCGTCCAGTCCCAGGTCCACTGGATGGACTCCACTGATGGCCCTGACTGGCCACGGACTGGCCTCTTCATACTTTCACTCCCCTTATGCTACCGGGGGCAAGCGTTGAGTTTGCTGTTGTTATTGTTACGCGTCCATTTTCCAGGGAAAATGGAGAGGGTTCGCTCCGTCATCCGTGCACGGGATGTCGGATAATTTGAAATTGTTGATTCTGGTTGATTTCCGAACATGGCTTGGCCTTGCTTTACAATTGGCCTTCCACTCCGCCCCGGTCTCTACGGCCAGTTGGTCCTCTTGTTGTGGATCTATCGATTCTCTGTAGCACTCGCTACGGAGCGCTCACCGACGACGATGTTGCCCTTTTGCGCCTTCTTTGAAGCTGTAAATTTGGTTACATTAGGCACAAACGCGCCCGATACGACGCGCCGACGGTGGAGAAGGTTTGATGAAGTGAAGTGAAGCGTGGCGACCACCAAGCGAGCACCAAACGAAGGCACACAAATACATAAATGTGTTTCGCATGAAATCGTAATGAAGTCTGATGCTGTTGCTGCTGTTGCTGCTGTTGCTCCCGCTATCGATTTCTCTGCCAGCCAGCCAGCAAGACCTTCAGAAGGAGGACCTTCAGGTCAGGTTCAGGTAGATGAATCTGGGGGGGGGGGGGTCTGAGACCGAACCGGCCGGAGGTGGAGAAGGGTCAAATCAAAACTTGCCCCACCGAGAGGCACCCTGTAAAGGGGGTTACTTTTTGGGGTACGCGCAACCCTTTGGAATTTGTTTTCCCTCCCTTTTGCACACCCACCCTCCCCCCACGCTTGGCCACTCTCGTGCTCTCATTTTCTTCGCGCGACGCATTCCACTGGACCAGGCAGGCAAATAAACTTAACTCGCCAGTGAAAGTTCCGGGGCCAAGTTGTGGCCAATTGACCGCCAGGAGGTCGGGACCAGCATCCTTCGGTGAAAGTGGCCATAAGGTCGGAGTGGATGGAACAGAAAACAAGGAACGAAACGTTAAACAAAACAAAAAAGTCGCAAGAAAACAATGGAATGTAAAGCGGCGTTGAAAGTATAGCAAGCATTTAAAATTCACAAGACCATCAAACCGCTCGTCTAACCCCCGAAGAGGGGGGAACGGTCTGGCTAGGAGGGGGCAGCCTCAATTTCTTTGATTAACTGAAAGCCACCGTCACTGGCTCTAGCAGGGCAGGCAGGGCAGGTTGGTAGTAGTGGTAAACCCTCCGGCTACACACCGGCCTTGATCCCGTGGTTGGTTGGTTGGTCGTTCGTCTTACGCGAAGGGTTTTCTTGGTTACCGAAGGGACCTGCGGAGTTCTACGAGCCGCGTAAGGGGGTGGCGTGCATCATCAGCGACGCGATCGTCATCCTCCTGGCATCCGTCGGCATCGTGGCCGCGGTCCGTGGGCGGTTGATTTTTTCTAATTTTATTTCATTGTTGAAGCATGTTTTTTTGCTCGCGCTTTGTTTGCTGCCATCCTCCCCGTGCTCTCTCTCTCTTCGCTCACAATACTTTCTCCGCGGTCTTTTCGGTGCGCACACAGGACCGGAGAAAAGAGAAAAAGAGGGAAGGAATCACAATCGGGGGGCCAGTGAGTGGCTTGCTTCGGGGGAGGCAAACGGCATCACTTAAGAAAATACCAGGCCATCAAATTAAACCAACATAAAGTGAACGACCACAACACACCGCGAACCGCGCACCGCGCACCGTGTCGAGTGCCCGAAGAACGAACTCCAGAGGACGTCGTCATCGCTGCTCCTGTCATGGTGGTGGTGGTGGTGGTGGTTCTGCGTTTCTGGATCTTTCCACAGGAGGCCACCATGATGGTAGATTGGACCGGGATGAAAGCAAAAGGTTGGAGAGCAAAACAAAAAAAAAGGGTAACCAGCGAAGCAACCGAGCAACGGAACATGTACGCGAGTAGTAGCCAGCCAGGGGGACTTGGCGCTGAAGGAGTTCTCGCTCTTTCTCTCCGGCCACATGGCGTCAAACAACAAGACGGTTCCTTCGGTGCTTTCCTCATTCACGCGTTACAGACGATGAAAGGGCCACGAGTTTTATTTAAATTCTCATTTAACGACCGTCACAAAATGACCTTGCCCAGCGCCGGTTACTCGCCACCAAGAACGGATGGGAGGCGGTGATGGTGGTGCTAGTGGTTCTGTGGTCCGTTCTGTGGAAGGGTTTTCTGGCCCCAAAATGTTGATGAGAGGTTTGAGCACCGGTGAAATGCCTGCAATGCACCGCACCTGGCCCTTCTTCAAGCGAATCAAGTCCAAGGGAAAGTGAAGGGAAAGTGTGCTTGATTATTCCGTGAACTCATCCTAGGAGGCGAGGGGCGAATCATTCACGTAATTTGCTCGAGACCGCAAAACCATTCGAACGATTTCATTCGAATTCGAATGGGATGGTAGCAAGGAGCTGGGCAAAGTGTAAGAGTGGCAGGCAAAGGGATGGTTCTGTTTGTTGGTGAAAAGATTGCTTTCCTTTAATTGACTTTCCCTTTGGTTGATCATGTGGTGTGTGGTGCAGGGAGCGAAGTGCTTTGTTAGGACGTCAGGACCTTCGGCATGCTTTGATGTTGCTGACTGCTGGCCTTTGCTGACTGCTGGTACACAGGGATGGCACTAGGATGAGGTCAACAAACGGTTCACCAACCGATTGTCACACAGTGTACCGGACTGCGTTGCGGATGGTGATGCCCTAAGCGTTACAAATGGTTCGAATGAAAGATGCGTCGACCCGTAATTGGTTGGATCAGAAACCGCTGCCGTGGCCTCCTGCTGTCAAATGTGCTGCCTACTGATTGCCTGTTTGTCTGTAAAGTGGTTGTAGTCAATGCCAATGCCAATGGTTGGGAAATTCATATTGCTTCCGGAATGGGCTATGGGACCAATATGTGCAAAGTTACGTTCTATTAAACGTTTCGACTCGATGGTATCTGGAGTGTAATGACATTTACATCGATTTACAACATTCTTTTGATAATTCTTTGCACGAAACTTCTTAACTGAAATAACGAACAATAGTTTAACAGCCTCACTTAAGTTTTGGCACTAGTTTTAGTTTGTGACAAATTGAAGGTGATCTCTCTG